>NC_031990.1:72614286-72623959 GCF_001879085.1 Nicotiana attenuata
ATATATATATATATATATATATATATATATATATATATATATATATATATATATATATATTATAGTTTGTATATTTGATTAGTGGCTATAATTATTTTTGACTGATAAGCCAAATATGATAAAAGGCTAACGATTGGTGTTTACTGCCCAAAGTGCCCTTGGTGTTAATAGTATCCGTTTGTTGACCATTTTGTGTATTGAAATCAACAACGAATTTGAATTACCGAACTGTTAATCTCGACGAAATAGGCTGTACGTTATACAGAATCTATTATTGCAGTGGTTAGGATGGCAATGGACATCCATATATTTAGTAAAAATTTAAATCCGTGACTGAAATTAGTTTATGGATGATTAGATTTTGTTTCATTTGTTTTGATTGAGAGAATTTGTCGTAATATTTTTGTATCATCTTGATCAATTTTCACCCGGCTAACTAATTTTATGGTTAAGGCTAAGGTCCTTTTCCTTTACAGTATCAATGTCTGACATATTCAGTGCGCGTTTGGCCCTAATTTGTTTTTTTTTGTTGTTATTTTTGTGATATATTTTTTCAAAACATATTTGTTCATGAAATTTTGTAAGTTTTTGGAGATTTTTCTAAAATGAATTTTTCAAAAGAAGTGGTATTGACCACTTTTAAAAATTTTCGCAAAAACTTCCCCCTCCCCCTCCCTCCCCCCTCACAAAACTGTAATATTTTTTCAAGTAAAATGCATGTCCAAACATAAATTCAAATTACAAATACAAATTTTCAACTTAACTCTCAATACTATTTTTAAAAAAAAAAAATAATTATAGTTTTTATATCCAAACGCCTACTCATATTCATAGTCTAACTATCCAATGTCGAATTTACCTTCTACTAAACTTTATACAGCATAAATTTGAATTAGTCGGGGCCCAATTAAGATATCAGACATCGGATGAATATATATACACAAACACACGCACGCTCCATTTATCTTACTCTAGGCTTGTGGAGAGTGTTAGAATATTTCACATAAAACCTCAAACCAATCAAAATCTGATTTTTAGTTTACTACTCTTATGATAAGAAGTTATGTTTCATTCGTATGACGAGAAAGTTGAGAATAAAAATTAACAAATTTCAAATCTACGGTAAATTCAGTGCACTAAATCATTTAGACTTATGAAACTAAGCGGGCGGGAAGGTATGACTCCTCTCCCCCATTGAGCAAAGAGGATCCTGTCACACCTCTTTTTTTCCCACACAACCCTATTACGAGGTTGAGTTAAAAGAATTTATCCAGTTAAAGTGACGTTTTGAAAAGGAATTTTTTATTTCTTAGAGTTGCCACTTGGAATGGAGTTTTGGTGTTCCAAGTCACCTTTTATTTGAATCCCTCATCAAATGAAAGGTTCGACTCCTAATTTATGATCTACAAAAATAGAAGACTAAGTAAGGAATTCTGTTGACCGAGGGGAAGGTGTAAGGCATACCTCGAGTCCCGTGGTTCTAACACGGTCGCTTCTATTGACTAACGTACGGTTTAAATCAATACTTGACTATTCTTATATTTTATTGATTATGATTTGCCTATTACCACTTAATTAATTATTGTATTTTATTAATTATTTTGGCCGAGTTGTTCTATGCACACAAGGTACTTCTTTCAAATTAAATGTTAAACTAAGGTATGGAATGTACACATGGTCAAAACATAATTATTTTAAATTTAAAGATATCAAGACGTAGGAATGCGCACATGATCTGTCACGACCCGGATTTCCCACCCTCGGGAGTCGTAATGGCGCCTACTAGTGAAAGCTAGGCAAGCCAGTTATTCCAATTATTTAACCCTTTTCATTTTTAATCCCTTAACAATTCCAAAACAACATAACGAAAGCAACGGAAATAATAATAACAAAAACAGTGCGGAGAATGAATTTAGATAATTTAGATTAATACAAACTGCGGAAGTCTAAGTACAACTCTACCCAAAATTTAGTGTCACAATGTCACGGACCATCTATGAATAATTCAAATAAAGTCTGAATAGAAATACACGAATCTGTCTTTGAATAAGTAAAAAAAGAAAGGAAATGATAGAAGGAGACGCCAAGGCCTGCGGACGCCTGCAGGACTACCTCGGGTCGCCTATTGAACTGGAAGCAGCAACCTCACTGTGGTCCAAAAGCTGCAGGGCCGGGATCTGCACACAGTGCAGAGTGTAGTATCAGCACAACGACCCCATGTGCTGGTAAGTGCCTAGCCTAACCTCGGCGAAGTAGTGACGAGGCTAGGACTAGACTACCAAATAAACCCGTGCAGTTAAATCATATACAACGGAAAAATAAAGGCAGAAATGTATAGGTAAAGATAGGAGGGGGAAAACATACTGCGGGGAAATAAAGTAACAACAGAAGACCAATAAATAACTGCAAAGAACACCATAACTCAATTATCAGCGAGAATCAGGAAATCAAAGACAAGTGCACGACATCACCCTTCGTGCTTTTACCCTCGTCCTCACCATAAGAATCAATATAATCGGCACGGCATCACTCTTCGTGCTTTTACCTCACACAATTATGGCACGACATTGTACATCCTGCGGCACGGCATCACCCTTCGTGCTTTAACCTCACAATATCGGCATGGCATTACGCTTCGTGCATTAATAATCTCTCACAAATATCATGCACGGCATCACCCTTCGCGCTTTTACACTCTTCCTTACCCAAACAACAATCACAAAGCAATAAGGGCAAGGGAACCAGAAAAATCGCAATAAAAATCCCGGCGGGAACAATAGCATAACAACAATATCCCGGCAAGGGAAACAATATCAAAGGAAATAACATCCCGGCAAGGGAGATAGTATCAAAAGCAATAACATCCCGGCAAGGGAGATAATATCAAAAGCAATAACATCCCGGCAAGGGAGACAATTTCATAAACCTCTTCTCTTTTTCACAATTACTTCACAACTCAATTCACAACTTGAGCCAACGCTCTACAATGTTCAATTACCAATAATACTTCCACAAATTATTTCACAACTTGAGCCAACGCTCTTCAATGTTCAATTGCCAATAATATTTCCACAATCCTTGTTCAACAATAGATATCATCACATAAAGCATGAACAGTACGAAACGGAGTCACGTTTATCAAAGTATAAGACTCACGGGCATGCTTGACACTGACGTATAGATACTCATCACCATGCCTATACGTCGTACTCAACAATTAACACATAGCAATTAAGACACAACTCCTAATCCCTCAAGCTAAGGTTAGACCAAACACTTACCTCAATGCCACGAACACAATTCAAGCCTCAACTACCACTTTACCTCTTGTTTCCACCACCAATTCGCTTGTATCTAGCCACAATTTAATTAATACTATTAATAATGCTAAGTGAATCAATTCTAATGCATGAAAATGGGTTGTCAAATGATTTCCCCAAAAAGTCAAAAATCGACCCCCGGGCCCGCTTGGTCCAAACCCGAAATTCGGACCAAAACCCAATTACCCATTCACCCCGAGCCCGGATATACAATTGGTTTTGGAATCCGACCTCAATTTGAGGTCTAAATCCCCAAGTTTCAATATTCCTAAGTTTTACCCAAAATTCCCAATTCCACCATGAAAACTCTAGATTCTAGGATGAAATCTTGTAAAAAGAAGTTAAGGAGTGAAAGAAATGAGTTTAAAATCACTTACTTGTGTTTTGGGGAAGAAAGAGTGTTTGAAAAATCGCCTCTTATGTTTTAGGTTTTTTGAAAAATGAAAAATGGCTGAAAAGACTCGTTTATATATACCCCTCTCAGATCCTCATCGCTGACCGGAGAAAAAGGATCGCCGCCGCGGAGCTCCACCGCGGACCGCGAAATATCGAGCGCGGCCGCGAAGACTGGCCTTGCTCACCGCTGACCGCATAAATCCCACCGCGGTCGCGAAGAGCCCACCGCGAAGCTTGGCTTCAGAGACCTGCAACTTTCTCTGAACCTGCAACTCTTATGTTCTAAGTCTAAATTCACTCCGTGGCCTATCCAAAATTCGCCCGAGTCCTCGGGGCTCCAAATGAAACATGCACGCAAGTCCAAAAACATCATACGAACTTGCTCGTGCGATCAAATCATCAAAATATCATCAACATCTATGAATTAAACCTCAAATTCATGAAATCACTCAAGAACATCAAAATTACTATTTTCTCTACTATAGGTCCGTTTTATACCAAACCAATCCGATCTTTACCAAATTTTACAGATTCAACTTAATCATTATTCCAAACTTGTACCGGGCTCTGGAACCAAGATACGGGCCCGATACCATCAAGGAAAAGCATCAATTCACTTCTAAAAACCTTTATATTTTTTTTCAGAAAACAATTTTCTTTAAAAATTCATTTCTCGGACTTGGGACCTCGGAATTCGATTTCGGGCATATGCCCAAGTCCCATATTTTACTATGGACCCTACGAGACCGTCGGATCACGGGTCCGGGTCTGTTTACCAAGAATGTTGACCAAAGTCAACTCTATTCAACTTTAAAAGCCAATTTCCTTATTTTACTCAGTTTTCACATAAAAGCTTTCCAGAAACGCGCCCGGACTGCGCATGCGAATCGAGGTGAGACAAAAAGAGGTTTTTAAGGCCTCGGAACACATAATTTACTTTCAAAATGAGTGATGACCTTTTGGGTCATCACATCCTCCACCTCTAAAACAATCGTTCGTCCTCGAACGGACATAGAAAAAAAGTACCCGAGTCGGAGAAAAGATGGGGATATCGGCTCCGCATGTCGGACTCGGACTCCCAGCTCGCTGCCTCGGCAAGCTGACCTCTCCACTAAACACGAACTGAAGGGAATTTCTTCGATCTCAACTGACTAACCTGCCGGTCTAGAATAGCTACCGGCTCCTCCTCATAGGACAAGTCCTTGTCCAACTGGACAGTGCTGAAGTCTAACACGTGGGATGGATCGCTGTGATACTTCCGAAGCATGGACACATAAAACACTGGATGCACAGCTGATAAACTCGGCAGAAACGCAAGCCTGTAAGCCACCTCTCCCACTCGATCGAGAATCTCAAACGGGCCAATGAATCTAGGGCTAATCTTGCCCCTCTTCCCAAATCTCATCATGCCCTTCATAGGCGACACCCGAAGCAACACCCGCTCGTCGACCATGAATGCCACATCACGAACCTCACGGTCGGCATAACTCTTTTGCCTGAACTGAGCTGTACGAAGCCTATCCTGAATTATCCTGACCTTGTCCAAGGCATCCTGTACTAGATCCGTACCCAACAACCGAGCCTCCCCCGGCTCAAACCAACCAACCGGCGACCGACACTGTCTACCTATAAAGCCTCATAGGGAGCCATCTAAATGCTCGACTGGTAACTGTTGTTGTAGGCAAACTCCGCTAAAGGCAAGAACTGATCCCACGAGCCTCCAAAGTCAATAACACAGGCTCAGAGCATATCTTCCAAAATTTGAATAGTACGCTCGGACTGCCCGTCCGTATGAGGATGAAATGCTGTGCTCAACTCGACCCATGTGCCCAACTCACATTGTACTGCCCTCCAGAAATGTGAGGTAAACTGCGTACCTCGGTCAGAAATGATAGATACGTGCACACCATGAAGACGAACAATTTCCCGGATATAGATCTCAGCTAACCTCTCAGAAGAATAAGAAATCGCCATAGGAATGAAATGCGCTGACTTGGTCAGCCTATCAACAATAACCCATACTGCGTCGAACTTCCTCTGAGTCCGTGGGAGTCCAACAACAAAGTCCATAGTTATACGCTCCCACTTCCACTCAGGAATCTCAATCTTCTAGAACAAACCACCAGGTCTCTGATGCTCGTACTTTACCTGCTGACAATTCAAACACCGAGCCACATAGGCAACAATATCCTTCTTCATCCTCCTCCACCAATAATGCTGCCGCAAATCCTGATACATCTTAGCGGTGCCCAGATGAATAGAGTATCGGAAACTATGGGCCTCCTCTAGAATCAACTCACGAAGACCATCCACATTAGGCACACATATATGACCCTGCATCCTCAAAACTTCATCATTTCCAACTATAACCTGCTTGGCACCTCCGTGCCGCACCGTGTCCCTAAGAACACACAAATAAGGATCATCATATTGCCGATCTCGGATACACTCAAATAATGAAGAACGAGTGACTGTGCAAGCTAACACACGGATGGGCTCAGAGACATCCAACCTCACGAACTGACTGGCCAAAGCCTGAACGTCCAAAGCAAGCGGTCTTTCACCAATCGGAATATACGCAAGACTGCCGATACTGGCTGACTTTCTACTCAAAGCATCGGCCACCACATTGGCCTTCCCCGGATGATATAAGATGGTGATATCATAGTCTTTCAACAGCTCCAACCACCTTCTCTGCCAAAAATTTAGTTCCTTCTGCTTGAACAAATATTGTAGACTCTCGTGATCCGTGAACACCTCACATGACATGCCATACAGATAGTGCCTCCAAATCTTCAGTGCGTGAACAATGGCTGCTAACTCCAAATCATGAACTGGATCATTCTTCTCATGAATCTTCAACAGTCGCAAAGCATAAGCAATGACCTTGCCATCCTGCATCAACACCGCACCGAGTCCAATACGAGATGCGTCACAATAAACTGTATATGGCCCTGAACCTGTGGGCAAAATCAACACCGGCACTGTAGTCAAAGCTGTCTTGAGCTTCTGAAAGCTCGCCTCACACTCGTTCGACCACCTGAACTGGGCACCCTTCTGGGTCAACCTGGTCATCGAGGCTGGAATAGATGAAAACCCCTCCACAAACCGACGGTAATAGCCCGCCAAACCCAAGAAACTCTGGATCTCTGTAGCTGATGTGGGTCGCGGCCAGTTCTTGACTGCCTCTATCTTCTTCGGATCCACCTGAGTACCCTCTGGTGATACAACGTGACCCAAGAATGCAACTGAACTTAACCAGAACTCACACTTCGAAAACTTAACATACAACTGACTATCCTTTAGAGTCTGAAGAATGACTCGAAGATGCTGCTCGTGCTCCTCCCGACTGCGGGAATAGATCAAAATATCGTCAATGAAGACAATCACGAAGGAATCCAAATAAGGCCTGAACACTCGGTTCATCAAATCGATGAAAGTGCTGGGGCATTTGTCAATCCGAATGACATCACCAAGAACTCATAATGCCTGTACCGAGTGCGGAAAGCTGTCTTAGGGACATCAGATGCCCTAATCCTCAACTGATGGTAGCCAGATCTCAAGTCGATCTTAGAAAACACTTGGGCACCCTGAAGCTGGTCAAACAAATCATCAATACGCGGCAGTGGATACTTATTCTTGATTGTGACCTTGTTCAATTGTTGGTAATCTATACACATCCTCATCGATCCGTCCTTCTTCTTAACAAACAACACTGACACACCCCAAGGCGAGACACTAGGCCTAATAAAGCCCATATCAAGCAAGTCTTGCAACTGCTCCTTCAATTCTTTCAACTCAGGCGGGGCCATGCGATACGGCGAATAGAAATGGGCTGAGTGCCCGGAGCCAAATCAATGCAGAAGTCAATATCCCTGTCGGGTGGCATGCCCGACAGTTCTGAAGGAAACACCTCAGGAAACTTACGAACAACAGGCATAGAATCCATAGAAGGAACCTCAACACTAGAATCGCGAACATATGCCAAATAGGCCAAACATCCCTTATCAACCATATGCCGAGCCTTCATATATGAGATAACCCTACGGGTAGAATGACCAGGAGTCCCTCTCAACTCAAGATGAGGTAAACCCGGTAATGCTAAGGTCACATTCTTGGCATGACAGTCCAAGATAGCGTGGTAAGGTGATAACCAGTCCATCCCCAATATAACATCAAAATCAACTATATCCAAAAGTAATAAATCTACTCGAGTCTCAAGACCCCCAATCACAACTATACAGGAACGATGGACTCCATATACCACAATAGAATCACCCACCGGTGTAGACACATATAAAGGAGCACTCAAAGAATCACTAGGCGTGACCAGATACGGTGCAAAATAAGATGACACATAGGAGTATGTAGATCCTGGATCAAATAGAACTGAAACATCTCTACTACAAACCAGAACAGTACCTGTGATAACTACATCGGAGGCCTCAGCCTCAGGCTTGGCTGGAAGAGCATAACATTGGGGCTGGGCCCCACCACTCTGAACTACATCTCTGGGACGACCTCCTGCTGGCTGGCCTCCACCTCTAGCGGCCCGACCTCCACCTCTAATACCTCTACCTCCACCTCTAGCACCTCTACTGCCGCCTCTAGCTGGCTGAGCAGGCGGTGGAACACTCGGTGCCTGAACCATGGCACGGGAACCCTGATTGCTGAGAGCTGCTCGGTGCTCGAGGGCAAAATCTAGCAATATACCTCGTATCGCCACAAGTATAACAAGCCCTCAGCTGCTGAGACTGCTAACCCTGACGGCCTGAATGACCACTCTAAAAACTCTAGAGCGGCGGTGCACTGATAGGATCTGTTGGTGCACTGTGACTGCTGATCAGAATACTGCGTATGAGAACCACAGCCACCTGGAGCACCGTGAGAAGCCTGAAGTGCTGAATGAAATGGCCTGGAAGAATGGCACCTACCAAAAGAATCTCTGCCTCTAGATGAGGCACCACTGAACCTGCTCGAGTGACGAGGCCTCTTGTCAGACCCCTGACCACTCCCCTGAGATAGAACCATCTCAACTCTCCTGGCCACATTGGCCGCATCCTGAAAAGAAATCTCGCTCCCCGTCTCCTTGGCCATCTGTAGTCGAATAGGCTGAACGAGTCCCTCAATGAGCCTCCTCACTCTCTCTCTCAGTGGGAAATATAAGAAGAGCATGACAGGCCAAGTCAATAAATCTGGTCTCGTACTGAGTGACAGTCATAGAACCCTGATGGAGACACTCAAACTGCCTCCGATAGTTCGCCCTCTGAGTAATAGGAAGAAACTTCTCCAGAAATAGCTGAGAGAACTGATCCCAAGTCAAAGCTGGTGACCCAGCTGGTCTAGCCAAACAATAATCTCTCCACCAAGTCTTGGTGGATCCAGACAGTCGAAATGCAGCAAAGTCGACCCCATTGGTCTCCACTATCCCCATGTTCCGAAGAACCTCATGACAGCTGTCCAAATAATCCTGGGGATCCTCAGAAGATGTACCACCAAAAGTAGTAGTGAACAGCTTGGTGAACCTATGCAACCTCCACAAAGAATCGGCAGACATAGCTGCTCCCTTACCGGTCTGAGCTACCACACCCGGCTGAACTGCTCCAACCGGCTGAGCTGCTGGAGTGTGAAACTGCGGAGCCATCTGCTCCGAAGTGCGGGTAGCAGGAGTCTGTGCTCCTCCCCCAGCCTGAGAGACAGCTGGTGCTACAGGAAGTAAGCCTGGCCGAGTGACACTCTCCATAAGGCCTACTAGACGGACCAGAGCCTCCTGGAGTACTGGGGTAGCAATGAACCCCTCTGGGACCTGAGCTGGTCCTGCTGGAACTGTCTGGGGCTGAACCTCATCGTCAAACTCAACCTGAGGCTCCGCTACTGGTGTTGCTGCTCTGGGCTGAGCTCTGACCATGCCTCGCGCCCTAGCACGGCCTCGGCTCGCCCTCTGCCCCTCATGAATC
>NC_031990.1:72626040-72710859 GCF_001879085.1 Nicotiana attenuata
GAATGGGTGTTGGCATTGGAAGGTAAAGGGTTCTGGGACAGAAATTTAGAGTTTGAGCCTCTACACTTAGAAAAGAGAGAGACCCCTCCAGCAAAACCATCCATTGAAGAACCACCTAAGCTGGAACTAAAGCCATTACCAGCCCACCTCAGGTATGAGTTTCTGGGTCCCAACTCCACATTACCTGTTATTATCTCATCTGGTTTATTAGATGTGCAGGTTCAGCAGCTTTTACAGGTACTAAGGGAGTGCAAAACTGCCATTGGGTGGACCATGGCAGACATCAAGGGGATCAGCCCCGCCTATTGCATGCACAAGATTCTGCTGGAAGAGGGGCACAAACCTTCCAGGGAACATCAGAGGAGGCTGAACCCGAATATGAAGGAAGTGGTAAAGAAGGAAGTGATAAAGTGGTATTTTCCCAATCTCTGACAGTAGCTGGGTTAGCCCAGTTCAATGTGTGCCTAAAAAGGGTGGCATGACGGTGGTAAAGAATGACAACAATGAACTTATCTCAACAATAACCGTCACAGGCTGGAGAATTTGCATGGATTACAGAAAGTTGAATCTAGCCACCCGGAAAGACCACTTCCCACTTCCCTTCATTGATCAAATGCTGGATAGATTGGCAGGGAGGTCACACTTTTGCTTCTTGGATGGGTACTCAGGGTACAATCAGATCTCCATTGCCCCTGAGGATAGAGAAAAGACCTCCTTCACATGCCCATACAGAATTTATGCCTTCAGGAGGATGCCCTTTGGCCTATGCAATGCACCCGCCACATTCCAACGGTGCATGATGGCCATATTCACTGACATGGTAGAAGATATAATGGAGGTGTTCATGGATGACTTCTCCGTGGTGGGGAACTCATTTGAGGATTGCTTAGTGAATCTGACGCGTGTGCTGAAACGGTGCATCGAGACTAACTTGGTTCTGAATTGGGAAAAGTGCCATTTCATGGTACAAGAAGGAATAGTCTTGGGGCACCGGGTGTCAAGCAAAGGAATAGAGGTTGATAGAGCAAAGGTTGATGTCATAGCAAAGCTGCCGCCACCAACTTCAGTCAAAGCCATAAGAAGCTTTCTTGGACATGCCGGGTTCTACCGGAGGTTCATTAAGGACTTCTCCAAAATTGCCAACCCTCTCTGTAAGTTGTTAGAGAAAGATCACCCTTTTGTATTTTCTGATGATTGCAGGGTAGCTTTTGAGGAGTTGAAGCAAAGGCTGGTCACAACACCCATAATCGTTGCCCCCAACTGGGAGCAACCGTTCGAATTAATGTGTGATGCTAGTGACTACGCGGTGGGGGCAGTGCTGGGCCAGCGGAAGGACAAATTGATGCACCCAATCTACTATGCTAGTAGGACGCTGAGTGGAGCCCAGTTGAACTACACAGTGACAGAAAAGGAGATGCTAGCTGTGGTATTTGCTTTTGACAAGTTCCGATCCTATCTGATAGGATCCAAGGTAATCGTATACACTGACCATGCAGCTCTTAGATACTTAATAGAAAATAAGGACTCTAAGCCACGCCTGATTCGTGGGTGTTGCTACTGCAAGAGTTCGATCTTGAAATTCGTGACCGCAAGGGCACTGAAAATCAAGTCGCTGATCACCTATCACGACTTGAAGGAGCTGAAAATGTAGTAGAAGTGGAGGAAATTCTGGAAACTTTTCCAGATGAGCAGCTGCTCGTTACCACTCATCAGGAAGCGCCTTGGTATGCAGACTATGCTAATTACCTGGCCAGTGGTATTGTTCCTCACGACCTGTCATCGGTCCAGAGGAAGAGATTCTTTCGTGAAAGCCAATTGTATTATTGGGATGAGCCCTACTTGTTTAGAATATGCCTTGATAACATGATCCGGAGATGCGTCCCCGAGATCGAACAATCTTCTGTCTTGCAGGCTTGTCACGCTTCTGCGTATGGCGGTCACTTTGGAGGAATCAGGACAGCAGCTAAGGTGCTAGAGGCCGGATTTTTCTGGCCAACGGTGTTCAAGGATGCTCACTTGTGGGTCAAGGGTTGTAATGAATGTCAACGCACCAGGAACATTTCCCGGCGTCATGAGATGCCCATGAACCCAGTTCAAGAGGTGGAAGTGTTTGATGTTTGGGGGATAGATTTCATGGGTCCCTTTGTCAGCTCCTATGGCAATAAATACATTCTTGTTGCTGTAGACTACGTGTCCAAGTGGGTGGAAGCTGCAGCATTACCCACCAATGATGCTAAGGTGGTGGTCGGGTTTCTAAAGAAGAACATATTCACCCGCTTTGGGACACCGCGCGCAATTATCAGCGACGGAGGCACTCACTTCTGCAACCGGGCCTTCGAGAAGTTGTTGGCTAAATATGATGTGCGCCACAAGGTGGCTACTCCGTACCACCCACAGACTAGTGGACAGGTTGAGGTGTCCAACAGAGAGATCAAGAGTGTATTGACAAAAACTGTAAACGCTACAAGAACTGACTGGTCAAGGAAGCTAGATGATGCACTATGGGCTTACAGGACAGCTTTCAAGACACCAATTGGTATGTCACCATATAAGTTGGTGTTTGGGAAGGCCTGTCACCTACCTGTAGAACTTGAACATAAAGCGTGGTGGGCACTGAAACAGCTGAACTTAGACTTGGAAGCTGCGGGCACGTCAAGAGTCACTGAATTACATGAGCTAGAGGAGTTCCGGTATCTTGCTTTTGAGAGCACAAGGCTATATAAAGAGAGAATGAAGAGGCTTCATGATCAGAACATCATTGAGCGAAATTTCAAACCTGGGGACAGGGTATTGCTTTATAACTCAAGACTGCGGCTGTTCCCGGGTAAGCTAAAGTCAAGGTGGTCTGGACCATTTCGCGTTGTTGAAGTGTTTCCATCCGGAGCTGTGGAAGTTGCTATTGAAGATGACTCTCGTACATTTAGAGTCAATGGTCAGCGGTTGAAATTGTATGTGGGTATGAACGAGCCTAAGGAGATGACTGAGCTGCATTTGAATGAACCATAGAAGTCGAGCGAACCTTAATTGCGCTCACATGAGTCGTGCCGCGACGTTAAATCAGGCGCTACGTGGGAGGAAACCCATGACATTGTTGTAATTGTAACCTTTGTAGTCTTAAAAAAAAAAAAAACTAAGCGTTAGAATCAGAGAGGGGCCTCTCTAGATCATCCCTCACGTTCGAAGGCAGCCATGGCTGCGGCAACATCTCCCCAGCCTTTGGCTGTGGGAGAGGCAACACAAAACACGTTAGAAAATCATCCGAAACCTAATACAAAACAGTCATATGCGTCACTGATTGCTGGGAACAAATCTGCCGCAAATTTGACAAAGTTAGAACTTTGTCCAGTATCGTTTGAGCATGGAGTTCCTACTGTAGAATTTACGTTGGATGAAATGAATTCATTCACCAAGGAAGAAGGGCTTCACCAAGCAGTCATACTCAAATTTTCTTATGGAAAACCTGATATTTAGGAGCTACGTCAAGTTCTGCCAAAATAGCTCGATATTAAAGGCAATTGTAATATTGGACAACTGGAATTTCGACATGTACTGGTAAGACTTGATTTGTTTGATGATTTTGTTCAAGTATTATCAAGATCAACAGGCTATGTTAAGTTGAAGGGTAACGAGTTCTTTTATCGAACTTTTCCATGGACGATTGGATTTAATCCAAGAGAAGAGACGTCTAAAGCTGTTGTTTGGATCTCCCTGCCTGAACTTCCTGAGAATTTTTTTGCAAGGAAGTCATTGATGTCCATAGCTTCAGCTGTTGGGAGACCGTTAGCAGTAGACAAAGCCACCCAAGAAAGAACTCGACCAAGTACAGCGAGGGTAAAAGTATTGCTTGATCTTTTGGACAAACATCCCACGAAAGTTAAGATTCAGATCGTTGATTACAACTCTAGAAAACTAGTGGAACATTATCAGGAGGTTAAATATGATAATCTCCCAAAATTCTGCACCTGTTGTAAACACCAGGGACATGACGAAAGATCATGTCGTTGGAGGATCGGGAATAATCAAGGAGGTGTTGAGGTTGTTGATGAAAGGGAAGGACTGGGTGTTTTGGATAAATTGCAAGGCGATGCTAGAGCCTATCTTAATGCAAAAAAAGTTGGGCAATTGGAAGCTGATGCAGCAAAAGAAAGATTGGTCGAGAAGCAGAATTTACAAATTGAAAGAGAAAAACAAAGTGTTCTTCAGAACAAAGAGAATGTAACAAATCGAGTTGTTAATGATAACACTGTTGTTGATGGTTCACAGGTTCTTAAGGATCCATCTCTACCCTCTCGAGATGTGCCTGCTAGGATAGCCCTAGCAAGGATTGCCAATGCTGTGGATCCAATAGTGCAAGCTTATGATAAACTTGCTACTGCTGCAGCTATTATGTCAACTGCTGCAGGTTTAAAAGGGGATGCTGAGTGTGCTAAAGAATTTGCAACTACCCATGATCAAGTTGGCCCTAATGGTAACAATGTGAGTCATGAGATGGAACAACAGGTAAAGCAAAAAGGAGTGGAATATGCAGCTGATACAAGCACAAGGAATGCTGATCAAGCTGAGTTACATGCAGGTGATCCTTCTGTCAATGTAAACTGTGGTATTGGAATAATTGATAAAGCTGCAGAAAATCAAAGCAAGGTAGGAAAGGATATGGGAAAGTTTGGAAGTGTTCTTTCAGGTGATAAAGTGGGCATTGAGACATGCAGATCCCAACCACCAGTAGGAGGAATACAGTCAAAAATTGCAGCACAGTACTCTGACAAAGATACTGTGGCCCAGACTTTAGGTAAAGAAAACGAGGGAAATAAGACCATACTTCTGGAAAGTAAAAGTGAGAAGGTAATGGAGGAGGATCAGGGAAGAGATACAGGCAAAGAGGAAGATGGTTGGAACGTGGTAACAACTAGAAATTCTACTGTGAATAGGGGGGGGGGGGTCACCAAAACAGCAGAAACAAAGTATTCGAGAAAATGACCACCCCATTGGTTCCAGCTCAAATGCTTTCGAAGTTCTTGCTAATTCTGGGGATCCAAATATTGTTGATACAAGCTTAAATGATCAAGAGACATCCAAACAAATTGTTCCAATGCCCAGCAACGATCGAGGAGGACAAGACAGTCATGATTTGGTTAAAAAATTTGGCTTTCGACGAAATGTCTCAGAGAACAATTTGAGGAATGAACCTACAAGAGTCCAAGCACAAAGTTCTAATGTTGATGCCATAGCTTCATCTAAGGTTCCTACTTTGCAGTTCTCCAATCCTCAGGTAGAAAAAATTATTAAGGACGCCCAGAATGAGATGATGATGAAGGCTACTATGGTTCCTTTGGTCACCTTGAATACATCCGTATTTGAGATACCATCTCAATCCGTAGAGTCTTTTGGTGAGTTTGAAGGGGAATCTGGGCATCTCATGCTGTCAACGGGTAATAACAACGAGGTTATTCAAGCAAATGTGAGAGATATGGTCATTAAATCCAAACTGTGGAAAGATCAACGTGAAGAAGATTGGGGTGATGGCTTTGGTGGTTACTCATCTGAAGAAGGAGAACATGAGATTGATCAAGAGAGTGCAGGTGAAGAACTTGAAGCTCCTGTAAAACCAAAGCCTCATGGGGCAACATCAACAAGTCCTATGAGCAAATTGAATAGTCATGCACCTATTTTTGTTCCCAAAAATTCTGCAATTGCTGGTACTTTAAAGGCAATTGCTGAAAGTTTGTGTCAAGTGTTACGATCCAAGCAGACCACTCCTGGAGACTCTACAACTCAAATAGTAATATCATCTAATCCTGGTATGCAGCAGCAGCAAAATTTGTCAAGCAATACTTGTGATATTCATGCTGGACACTTCAAGGCAGTGTCATCGCAAGAAATAGGGCAACAGCAACTAGTAACAACCAATCCAGATATTTCAATAGAGGAGAGGAAATTATTGGATGCATTGGTAATTTCCAATCCAATAAATTCTCTTAACCCTACGGTTGTTAGCACTGGAAGCTTAAGTCGAACCAGGAATAATTTGCAACATCACAGTAAGGCAATTGTGGCTAAGTCTCAGGTTGGTAACACTTTGGTGAGACAAGGTATAACTCAAGACATGCCAAGTCAGGTGATTGTGGGAAGAGATATATATGAAGAAGGAGAGGAAGAAGATATTTTAAATCAACGCAGGGCAGATGCAGCAAGAAAAGGTGACTTATCACCAATGCATAGTGGAAAAAGTAAGAAGACTCGTTCAAGGGACAAAAGTTGGGACGGCAGGGTGAATGATGATGCAAACATAAGGAGACTCCCAATGAGAAATGCAAAACAAAAACAGGTCACTCAAACAACATCCACAAAGTCCAATCGGTCAAAGAAAAAATCATGAACTTTGAAAACATTTTGAAAAGGGTCGATGAAGAAGATAAGAGTCTACAAGTTGAAGATTACACAATACTAGATAAGAAAGACCATCACTGTTATTTCTTCATATTTTTATTTTACCCTCACATTAGTATAGTTCTATGTAATATCATCACAGAGTATGTTATAAACTCTGGAATGATCATAGAATATTTACTTTTAGCTAGTTCCTTCTTTTTACATGCTTGCTAGTAGGTGAGGCCTTTTATTTGCCTCAATAGGATTAGTAAGGTAAGGTTTAGCCCAGTTTGTGTTGATCTAGCCCAATGCCTTTGGAAAAATATCCAAATGGCTATGAGATTATATGCCCTCGTGAGACTTTGCCGGCAGCTAACCCATGACTCCTCTACATGAGGCTGCCATAAGGGCAATGTGAGGCGCAGAGGAGTAGTTATATAGCCAAGGCATATAGGCAACACAACTGGTCTATTGTCCCCCTTATTTGTACTCTTCCTATGTGGTTCTCTTTTCTTTTATTATTAATAAAACTAGCCCTAGGCTCCTCGTCTAGTGGATTTGATAAAAAAAAAAAGTAAAAAAAAAAAAAAGGAGAGGGGCCTCTACCGCGGTGAAACCGCGGTCAAATGGCCTCGCGGAACCTCAACCGCGACCGCGGCAGAACCGCGGCAGATCCAGACGCGGCCAGGTAAGTAAAATTTTTTTTTTCTTTTTTTTTTCAACACCTTTTAACCTCAAACCCCCCTTCTATTCCCACACCAATTATTTCCGCCCCACCCCTCATCCCATTCCTTTTCTCTTTCTCTTCACCAAAAACTCTCTTCTCTTCTTCTCCTCCACTCCCCTTCCCCCCCAACCTCCATTAACACACCTCCATTTCTCCCTCTCTTCTACTCAAGTAAGTTCTTCTTCTCTCTCTCTATTTCTTTCTCTTCTAAGTAGTGTAATTTGTTAAATTATTAGTTTTACTTAAACCCTAGTTAGATTTAGTGTAGTAATTTGAATTTTTTTGCTTTCTTTTATGTTTGCCATTGTTGTACTTGTTGTAGTTGATGTTTATGAGGTTGTTTGGTGCCAAATTAATTGGGTCTCCATTATTAAATAATTGTGAAGTTGTTTTGGTAGTTTGGAGGCTTAAACTAGATTTTTGTGGTGTAGTATGGTATTGGGTCATGTGTTGGCCGAAAATTTTGGTACTATGTTGTATATTTTTGCTGTGTTTTAAGCCCAACCTAGGTTTGGGATGTTGTAATTGATGGTTGTTGATGTGTAGTTGATTGGTGGTATGGTGGTAGTTGTTATATGGTGGTGTTGTATCTCATGTGTAACATTGAAAGGAGTAAGTGTGGGGTGTATTATGCCGGAAGTGGTAAGAAAATTATGGGGCTATTGCGGAGGTGGTTATGACTGAATTAAGGGGAAATATTTGGTGTCATCGGGTGGCGAAGTCTGAGTAACCATCTGATTGGCACTAGTTAGGGCATATGTTGATGGTTCGTTTGATTATTTGCAGGTCATATGGCTCCCAAAAGGCAAAGGCGAGCTGGAGGCACATCCCAGCGACCTGCTTATGATGAGTCCAGATTCCAATCGGAACTGGCGGAGGACGACTTCAACGCCAAGGCTACAAAGACCTTTATCCATGAGATCCCGATTGATCGGGTAGCCCTCCGAGCCGAAAAGGTGGAGATGTATGAAGAAATACGGAGGCGGGAGATGGAATTCCTATTTAACGACCCTGCACCAGTTAACAAGATGCTGGTTCGAGAATTTTACGCCAACTGCCCATTGAACTTGGGTAGGGAGGTGATTGTTCGGGGTACGGTGGTCAATGCTCAAGTTCCAACAATTCGCCGGGTGTTGCGGCTGCCTCCGTTCACCGGTGACGTCGACTATTACCATGACAGACCGGGGGTGACATGGGAGGTCATGACGGATGTACTTTGCACAGGGGGGCAGCCCATTTGGTTACGTGACCAAATAACCCTCAACTCTAACTCTTTCACCCACTTGGCCAAGTGTTGGTTGACTGTTATCTGTAGCAGGTTCCTGCCATCCAGCAATACCACGGACGTGAACTTCAATAGGGCACTGTTGACTTGGTGCTTTGTGACAGGGAAGGATTTTGATGCGGCCCGGATAATTGGTGATGAAATGGTCTTACGGGGACCGCTGCTGACAAAGGGATTCTATTTCCCTTCCTTGGTAACCACATTGTGCTTGATGAGAAACACCCCCACCAATCCTGCCGATGGAGATTTGCCTCCCAAAGCAGTTTTCAAAGCTTCTAGCATCAGAGTGGGCAGGGGTACTCGCACCACAATTGAGATAGATGATGAGGAGGATGATCCGGTTCCTTTTGCACCATCCAGGAGGTCTGTTGACAGTGTCGGGCCCTCTCGGTGCCCCCATTCTGGAGCAGGCCTATCACGCTCACAGTCCTCCCGGCCTATGCTGCGCTCCTTGGAGGAAGAGGTCGCGGATCTCCGCACCTCGGTGGATGGCCTACACACGCGGATGGACGCCATGTCGCAGAGGCAGGCTAGATCTGAGAGCCGGTTTATGGCCTGGTTACGTGCATTGGGGAGGGCCTGCCATGTAGACCCCAGCACCGTCTCCGACTCTGATTGAGTCTCAGGGAAGTCTTCTAACCCTTCTGCTCTTTACTTTCTTGATATGACATGGGGACATGCCATGATTTTAAGTGTGGGGTGGGAGACTTGCTCTAACTGTGTATTGTAATGTATATAGATGTTGTTGTGTTGTAGCATTAGAGTGATGTGTTGTATATATGTGAGTGTGTTATATTAGGAGTAGCTGACTTGGCCCAACGACGGACACTTGTTGACGGGTCTCTTGAGGGTCAAAGTCAGATATATAAAAAAAAAAAAAAACAAAACTTGTAGAGGACTCTTCCTGATGACGGACTAGGTGGACAGTACTCTTGAGGGAAGTAGTCCATGTAGAATTTTTTTTTATTTTATTTTCGTCTTTTAGGTAGTGTAGTACCTCCCCCTTGGTTTTTCTTTGGACCACGGTTCTTTTCCAAGGGTTTTTCTTGAACCGGGTTAGGTAGATTTTTCTTTTGTAGTTTTAGGATTAGATGGGTGAAGGTCAGAATGTAACCCCAAATGTGCACACTTGCAAAGAAAAGAACTTGAGGGTGCGATGTCTAAGCTTATTTGTGGACTCATAATATATACCTTAATTTTGCACATCTTGTCTGGCTTGAACACTCGTATGATTGTGTTGATGAACTGATTCGGAATGAGTTACATGCTAAGTGTGTGTGAGTTGTTACTTGCATCCGATGCTTGCATATGATACCTAGAACTTGCCCTGTGTGTGTGCAAAGCGAAATAGAAGTCGTTTGGTTTTAGAGATGATTGAGGCATTTCTTTGTGCAACCCTCTATACTTGAGAATCCACCTGTGCATATTACCATAGTTAACCCCTTTGAGCCTGAAGCCTGTTCTTTGATAACCCTATAATGATCTAAATCGCTGTGTTTGAATAAGCTAATTGTTTGAACCTTTACCTCCTAGAAGCACTTGAATCACTAAAGAATATACAAAAGTCAAAGTGTGGGGTGGGAGAGAGTTAGTGAAAAAAGGGAATCAAGAATGAAGGTTCTGATTGGTGAACTGGCAGTGTACAATAAATATAAAAAAAAAAAAAAAAAAAAAAAGAGAAGAAGAAGCCAGTTGTACCTAAAGAAAAGTGGGGGTCACAAGTGAAACAAAATGTGGAATAATGATTGGGTTGAACATGAAGGTGAAATAAAAGGAAGTGTGTATTAAAAGTGCTTAGGGAGGTTAGTCACTATATCCAAATATATCCTACCCGTCCCTTAGCCTACATTACAACCTATAAAGACCTCTTGATCTTTGACTGAATGGCTCGATTAGTGGAGTATTACACTAGGGGCAAGCTTATGGTGTGTCTGTGTGGCATGTGAATGCTCTTTGCTGAGAGTGAGTGAATTCTTTCTATATATGGTTCCTTGTTGTTGAATTTTATGTGTGTGTGGAACTTCTCTCAGATGTTGTTTATGTGAGGGCATGTGACTCAGGAAGAAAAAGTGAGTCTTCACTTCTGTTAGAGTAATTAGAGTGAGCACAAGTGTGTCTTGGCGTGAGAGTCTGCATTTGAGATATGATTGTGCACTGCTTAGGTCGATCATTGATAATAGCAGGTGTGACATATATTGGGGCAATGCATTGAGCAGTTAGGCCTAGAAGCGTGGTTTAGTTTGCTCGAGGACGAGCAAAGGTTTAAGTGTGGGGTGTTGATAATAGGTGAATTTGACTATAATCACGCCTTAAATAATCACCTTCTTGTGTAGTTTTAATGCTAAAAGTGATAACAAAATGCTCTTATTAGTGCTTTTCATAATTTGCAGGTGATATATGTATAAGGAAGGCTAAGGAGCAGTTTTGGAGTCAAAATTGATGAAAAAGAGGCCAACTGTGAAATTTCCCAAGTGAACCATGCAGAACAGGCCGAAGATTCAGAGCACTGGTTTTACCGCGGTTCCACCGCGACCGCGGTGGAAGACAGCTGCGGATGATTTCAGAATCAGAGAAGGCTTTTGGCCGCGGTCTGACCGCGACCGCGGCAGAACCGCGACGAAAGCCGAAAACTTCAGGGACCAAAGTGTAAAACACGAGATTTTTAGACCTAAACCCTATTTAAAACATTAGACTTCGCCCAAGAGAGGCATGTATTGATTTTTAAGGTTTCTTAGCAAGGAAAACCATTGTGAGAGAATACTCCAAACATCTTTCTTCTTTTCTTTTGATTTTTATGATGAATTCAATCTTAGTTTATCTTCCCATAGCCATGAGTAGCTAAATTCCTTGTCTAAGGTTTTGATGGAACCTATTGGGTGATGAACTTCTTGTTTATGTAAACAGAAATTGCTAGTTTAATCTCTATTTGTTCAACTTCGTGTTTGTTGTAGTTAATTGACAGGATCCTCAATTAGCTGTGCCTATTTAGTGTGCATAACTTGGAAAAGAGTGCATATTTAGGGTATTGTTGAACAACACCACTCCTAGATTATTAGAGGAATCTATAATTGCGGGTTTAAAGGCGGGATTAGGGATAACGAAGCCTTGGGTGTAATCTAAAGTGAATCGTGCTAAATAAAGTAAGCTAGTGTATCTCGGGAGAGTGCAATAGTAAATTACTGTGATTACTCGGGAGAGATTTACGGTAAGATTAGCGTTCATGATTGATAGAGATGTGTTGGTAAATTTGTATGAGCATAAACAGAAGGGATTCCATCAATAGGGGAAATCGTTGCCTTAGCTTTTCCTTATAATTGTTTACAACCTTATTAGTTTAGTTTACAGCTATTTAGTTACTTGCAAGCTAGTTGTTAAAGAACACTCAACTGAGATTTTATTTGGGAAGCTGGTTCTGAAGAATTAGTGGGTCTGAAGATAGTGGTTGATAGGTTAACTCTCTGTGGATTCGACCCTGGGCGTAATACTCGGGTTATATTTGCAACGTCCGCAGAGTCCTTTTTATAAGGCATAGTTGGGCGTGATCACTAACCTCGGCGAAGTAGTGACGAGGCTAGGACTAGACTACCAAATAAACCTGTGCAGTTAAATCATATATAACGGAAAAATAAAGGTAGAAATGTACAGGTAAAGATATGAGGGGGAAAACATGCTGCAGGGAAATCAAGTAACAACAGAAAACCAATAAATAACCGTAAAGAACACCATAACTCAATTATTAGCGAAAATCAGGAAATCAAAGACAAGTGCACGGCATCACCCTTCGTGCTTTTACTCTCGTCCTCACCATAAGAATCAATATAATTGGCACGACATCACCCTTCGTGCTTTTACCTTACATAATCATGGCACGGTATTATCCTTCGTGCATTATCACTCATATCATGGCACGTCATTGTACATCGTGCGGCACGGCATCACCCCTCGTGCTTTAACCTCACAATATCGGCACGACATCACCCTTCGTGCATTAACACTATCTCAAAAATATCATGCACGGCATCACCCTTCGTGCTTTTACACTCTTCCTTACCCAAACAACAATCAAAAAGCAATAAGGGCAAGGGAACCAGAAAAATCACAATAAAAATCCCGACAAGGGAACAATAGCATAACAACAATATCCCGACAAAGGAAATAATATCAAAGGCAATAACATCCCGGCAAGGGAGATAATATCAAAAGCAATAACATCACGGCAAGGGAGATAATATCAAAAGCAATAACATCCCGGCAAGGGAGACAATTTCATAAACCTCTTCTCTTTTCCACAATTACTTCACAACTCAATTCACAACTTGAGCCAACGCTCTACAATGTTCAAATTACCAATAATACTTCCACAAATCAATTCACAACTTGAGCCAACGCTTTTCAATGTTCAATTACCAATAATATTTCCACAATCCTTGTTCAACAATAGATATCATCACATAAAGCATGAACAATACGAAACAGAGTCACATTTATCAAAGTATAAGACTCACGGGCATGCTTGACACCGACGTATAGATACTCGTATCCATGCCTATACGTCGTACTCAACAATTAACACATAGCAATTAAGACACAACTCCTAATCTCTCAAGCTAAGGTTAGACCAAACACTTACCTCAATGCCACGAACACAATTCAAGCCTCAACTACCGTTTTACCTCTTGTTTCCACCACCAATTCACTTGTATCTAGCCACAATTTAATTAATACGATTAATAAATTCTAAGTGAATCAATTCTAATGCATAAAAATAGGTTTTCAAATGATTTCCCCAAAAAGTCAAAAAATGACCCCGGGGCCCGCTTGGTCTAAACCCGAAATTCGGACCAAAACCCGGTTACCCATTCACCCCCGAGCCCGGATATATAATTGGTTTTGGAATCCGACCTCAATTTAAGGTCTAAATCCCCAAGTTTCAATATTCCTAAGTTCTACCCAAAATTCCCAATTCCACCATGAAAACTCTAGATTCTAGGATGAAATCTTGTAAAGTTAAGTAGTGAAAGAAATGAGTTTAAAATCACTTACTTGTGTTTTGGGGAAGAAAGAGTGTTTGAAAAATCGCCTCTTATGTTTTAGGTTTTTTGAAAAATGAAAAATGGCTGAAAAGACTCGTTTATATATACCCCTCTCAGATCCTCACCGCTGACCGCAGAAAAAGGATCGCGGCCGCGGAGCTCCACCGCGGACCGCAAAATATCGAGCGCGGCCGCAAAGACTGGCCTTGCTCACCACTGACCGCATATATCCCACCGCGGTCGCGAAGACCCCACCGCGGATCGCGAAGCTTGGCTTCAGAGACCTGCAACTTTCTCTGAACCTGCAACTCTTACGTTCTAAGTCTAAATTCACTCCGTGGCCTATCCAAAACTCACCCGAGCCCTCGGGGCTCCAAACCAAACATGCACGCAAGTCCAAAAACATCATACAGACTTGCTCGTGCGATCAAATCATCAAAATAACATCAACTTCTATGTATTAAACCTCAAATTCATGAAATCACTCAAGAACATCAAAATTACTATTTTCTCAACTATAGGTCCGTTTTATACCAAACCAATTCCGATCTTTACCAAAATTTACAGATTCAACTTAATCATTATTTCAAACTTGTACCGGGCTCCGAAACCAAGATACGGGCCGGATACCATCAAGAAAATGCATCAATTCACTTCTAAAAACCTTTATATTTTCCAGAAAATAATTTTCTTTAAAAATTTATTTCTCGGACTTGGGACCTCGGAATTCGATTTTGGGCATACGCCCAAGTCCCATATTTTACTCCGGACCCTACGAGACCGTCGGATCACGGGTCCGGGTCTGTTTACCAAGAATGTTGACCAAAGTCAACCAATTTCCTTATTTTACTCAGCTTTCACATAAAAGCTTTCCGGAAATGCGCCCGGACTGCGCACGCGAATCGAGGTGATCCAAAAAGAGATTTTTAAAGCCTCGGAACACAGAATTTACTTTCAAAATGAGTAATGACCTTTTGGGTCATCACATGATCCTTTTATTACTTAAGCATAACAATTCAAGACTCGGGTATGAACACATGAGCTAATATTTAAAATACATCTAAAGTTTTTCTAGCATTTTAGAGTATTTTAATTATTTTGTCTCTTTTAGATTCGAGATATATGTTTGTATATTTTTAATTATTTTTTACTTATTGCAACGATTCTTGAATTAGTTCGTGACTCATCTCACTCTCCTATAATTTTTCTTTTATTCTAACAATATATATTTTTTTATAGCGAGCTTTGAATAAATTCGCAACCCGCATTTATCTATTAATAGGACTTATAATGTGTCTAGACCCAATTAGCTATATCCTCCTTTGAACCTATTCTTGGTGAAAATGTGAAAGAAATATAGTCAATAGTTTAATTGAAACGTCCAATTAATTTACAAAAGAAAATACTTATGCTAAAAAAACAACAACAAAAACAAAATTCAAATAAAGTTCATAAAATGAAGATAAAACTCATTAAAATTATAGGTTATTCTTCAACAGTGAACCAAAAGAAGAAGTCTACATCCGTAGATTATGTTTACCCTAAAATCCAGGTAACAATTAAATTTGTATTGTGGTTTTATAGATATGTGGTTTAATCCAATATTAACTGATAAACAAGGAATCAAATGTATAAATTAAAGAGTAAAGTAAGTCGAACCAGTGTGCAAGCAAGTCTCGACCTCGAGCTACGGCAGCCTCGAGGTAGGTTAGTCAGTACAATGAAATAATATGGAAATTCAGATGAAAGTAAGCAAGAAAGTGATGTATGTATATTCTCTTGTCAATGATTCATGCGTTACAAATGATTGGGATCCCCTTTATATAGTAGGGGAATCCTAAATAAGGTACATTTTTAATTATAGTATGGAATCTTATTATACAACTGTCTAACCGCCTAGTACAAATTCATTCCGGAATTTACGCCGTGATCTTAGGGCCACTGCGGGAATCTCACTCTTTTTGTTATGAAACCATAACGGTATTATCTCGAGGTCGGTCATACTTGGACTTAGTGTTCATCGAGAACTTCGATCTTCGAGTCTTATACTCCGCCATCGGGCTCGAGCCCGGTCCATTTTGAACTTGTTCTCGAAGCGACCCCTCGAGCCTACGGAATTGGACATACCTGATTTCGATCGTATACAGATAGTCCCCGCGTTTCTTAGAGTAAGATGATAAAAAATGATTTGATCTTCAATCCTCTGAAGCCTCGATGATGATGTCAATCCCATGACGTCAGCGACAGAAGTGATTGAAGGGTTGCATCTGCATAGTCTAAGGGCATTAATTGAAGGGGCTGATGGTCGGCCGTTGGCTTTCCCAAACCGTTGAAGCGGACACTATAAATAGGCCATTCTCTCAATCTTTACAATCTTTACAAACACTTTCTCAAATTTTCACAAGCTTCTCCATTCTTTTTCAGTTCATCCTTCTCTTCAATTCGTGTTTGCCACAACATTAATTTCTTCTCCTTTCTTGAATTACACAATAGCGATGGCTAAAAAATCTAAAATTGTCCCTCAAAAAGAAAAAGCCTCCTCATCATCGCGGCCGGCCGGTGGTAGAACGACGGTGGAAACTCGTATTGTGGAGTGCATTCCTGGGCCATGAGAACTATCTTCCGATTTCAAAATCGATAAGCCTGTATCAGTTCTAGGCCGATGCGAGCCCATGTCCCGATACATCTGCTCGATATCTGAATACAATCTCGAGCAGGTGAAAAAGGACTGCAATTGGCAGGATAAGGAGGTGGTGATTCCTTCCCATGAAGAGGACATCACCACTCATGTGGAAGGATACTTAAGCGTGTATACTTATCCTTTCACACTGGGTCCCGTAGACCCAGTCATTCTCGATTTCTGTCACCAATATCGGGTGACCGTTGGCCGGATCTACCCTTTTTTCTGGCGCATTGTCAATTTGCTCAGGTATTTTTCGAGCAAGTTCAAGGGGATGTCTTTCACCCTCGGCCATCTGATCAGGTTATACAGCCCTCGCCTCTATCGAGGTGGGTTGATAAATCTCCAACGTCGGTCCACGTAGGTGTAGTTCTCGAGCATTGATGAGGACAAGGACGGAGGGTGGATGGGCTGGTTTGTCCGAATCACTACCTCTGACCTAATTCCTGCTGAAAGAATGCCATTTGCCGAGGAATGGAACATGAAATGTAAGTACAACTCCATCGATGATGCTCCGCATTATGATCTCTTTACTCTTCTTCGATCTAATTTCTTTTTGATGGTGCAGCTTCTTGGTTTCCCAGGGCGATTCTGGATCTCACAGGTTGGGTTCGACAATTGGCCTCCACTTCTTCACATGGTGAACGCTGTTGGCGCGATTTGGCCAGGGGTCAGTAGGAAGCTAAAAACCATGGTGAGTTCCTTTGTTCATATGTTGATGTTTCTCTGTAAAATACTTAGCTTCCCCTTACGCAGGCCTCAGAGACACTGTTGTTATGAGGCCGTCTCCGTCCGGTGAAGAGGAAATCCCGAAGACAACCAAAGAGAAGAAAAGGAAAAGGGCTTCGCCACCAAGTACCCCGAAGCCCAGGAAAAATAGGTCTCGAAAGCCTAGGGCCGATCCTGCAGCCCTATCTACTGACGTGGTCCAACAACTTGAGAATGAGGAGGAAGAAGGAGAGGATGCCGACTGCTTGCTGGTAGCTCGGAAAAGGGGAAGCACTAAAGCTTCAAAGGCCGTTGAACTGGCGCTGGCTGATGCAGTTCAATCTCAAAACGAAGAAACTCGGAGGGCATCTTGAGACGATTCCCCGAGCCATCGGGTGATAAAAGCGTACCTCGTTGTGAAGAACGTCTGGCGGGTGAGCCCGGAAGGCCTGATTTCGAGGCCCCTAAAGAGAAGACAATGTCCCAAGTGACTCACTTGGGGTAATTAACATAGATGAATCGTAGCCTGGCCCTATGTTCTCTGAAGGGCAGTTCCGAGATGCCCGGGCCATGAAGACTCACGACGTAGGGACGACCCACGAAGGGAATGATAATTTTCAAGAATGCTTTGCGAGGTTCGAAGATGGTCCCGACCCAGATTCTTCATTATTTTGGACGAGGCTCAACGGCTTCTTAAACAAGTAAGTTTCTGCCTCCATAATTATGCTCGTGTTTTATTCTCGTTTTTCCAAGTTTGAATTTTTTCTATTATGAGAAGGCCGTGATGCTCCATCAACAAGCGTTCTCCAAATCTCGAGCTAAGCTTGCTCGATGCGAGGCCGAAATCAAGAAGCTCATGGAATAGAGGGACGGCCTCAAGCTCCTCTACGTTCAAAAAGAGGAGGAGATCAGGGACCTTCGAGCCGATTTGATGAAGGCTCATCGAGAACAGACTGAGCTCATTGAGAAGGTGATGTAACTTTTTGGGAGTTTGTTACGTGTTTGTCACACCTCCTTTTTCTACCCCGAAAGGATTTAAGGGAGTCTTTTCCAATTTAAGTGACAATCGAAACAGGATTATTTATTCAAATTCATAGTCGCCACTTGGGATAATTTATGGTGTCCCAAGTCACCGATTTAAAATCCCGAGTCGAGGAAGTTTGACTCTGTTTTACAACCCGCGAAAAATAGAAATCCGGGTAAGAAATTCTGTTAACTCGGGAGAAGGTGTTAGGCATTCCCGAGTTCCGTGGTTTTGGCACGGTCGTTTTAATCATAGTTGGCTTAATTAAATTGTTTAATTACATATTTTAGAACCTATGTGCATTTACATCTCTTAAAATTAAGAAATTATCTTAAAACAGGTCACGCGTACGTGTACCCATTTGTTTGGCACGTCAAAAAACATGTCACGCGTACGTGTCCACAATTAATAACGCTTCGTTATTATTAAGAAAGTTTTATCGAAGTTGGGCGAACGCACACTCCGATTTTATTTTAAGATCATGACTATGTCATGCGAACGTGTACACAACCACGATGGTATATTAGACGTGCCTAAAGCAAGCTACGGATATTCATGTTTTAAACTAAGTTAAAATTCAATCTAAAACTACTAATTGTAAGTATATTTTGGATAAATTAGGCCTTTAAATATTTTGGAAGAGCTGGGCCAGCAGCCGACCCAATATTGTCTAAAGATCTTTAAAAGGAAAATAGAAACTGGGCCCGAAATTGAGCCCAGAATTGAGGACAAAAGGCAAGCGGCCTCAGCGGCTTTGATTGGGCCAGTAATAATCCCAGCTTCTCGAAGATAAGTCCTCAGTATTAAAAATCACTTTTTATATATTAACAAAACATAATGGGTAAATTTGCTGAGGGCAATTAGGTAGACATATTGGATTCTAGGGCAAATTAGGCCAGCAGAGAGCCCATTAAACCATTTGATCGCAAGTTTTTAAAAAGTAGCAACACTGGCACTGTTTGGGCCCCAGAATTGAGCCCAAGAAATGAGAAGAGAGTTCAGAAATCACACCAGAGGTGATTTCAACCAGGCTACCCATCTGGGCCAACGCCTGGCCCAATTGCTACTAAGGCCTGCTGGCCCTCTTGAATACAATTGACAACCATTACACAAATCCTGGAAATTAAGACTACTGACTAACCATATTACAGATCTTAGCTAATTAACAATATTAATACAATACTAACTTAAATTACCTTAAACTACTAACTAATCACATAAAACCAGTCACGTAACCCCTTCCTTTATAAATGTAATTCTAAGCTAAGATTTGAATCATGATTTGGCAGTTAAACCATTGAATTTCTTTGAAACAAAGGGTGAACTTGGACGTCAAAAATCCAAAGGGGACACCATGACCAACATGGCATCTCACACCCTTTAGCATATAAACGAGAAAAAAATAAAAAGCTATCAACAACATCCATCACCCTGGCGTTTGAACAACACCACAAAACTAAACTATTTTTGAGTACTCAAATATGAAGACCCTTAGCCAGATCACAACTATCATAGTAAATCCAAGATTCTAAAACAAAGCTAAATACAAAATTACAAAACAATAGAAAGAGATGAAATGAAGCATATAGGAAAAAGTTGAAACATGAAATTGGAACATGAGATTCATATTACAATCACATCTTTAGTGAACATGAACATGACTTCATGAAAAACATCCTGCATACATTAATAGCACGCTTGTAATTCTCATGATCACCCAAAGTTTAAGAGTTACTTGGTTATAGAATACAAAATCAGGAGCCAACAAATAGAAACGAAATTAGCAACTAGAAACAGCAATGCACAGCCTCAAAGCTCAATCCATATCTCGACTTAGAAGACCAGAAATTTCCCAGTATTTTTGTTGTAACTTTTGTGAAAATCAGAAAAGGGAGTAGCTAACAATGAAAACAATAGAGCTGAACCTTTTTTTTGGGGATATTTTTAGGGTTTGAAAGTCTTTGAGTGTAAAATAAGTGAAGAGAGACTCTATATATAGGCATTCAAAATGCCATGTGCTGAAAAAGAATCAGGGAATCATTTCTTTCAGCCACAAAGGCATCTTTAACAAACTTGGACAGCTGGCTGTCCCTCATTGGCTTCAGCATTTTGTGCTAACCAAATGAGGCCAGCTGCCCCCTATTCTAGAACCTTCCAGCATGGTCTTTATCCTATTTATATTTATCCACCCTTCAAATAAACCCCTTAAGTTTTCCTTTTGTTCAATTGACCCCTAAAATTGTCTACTGATTTACAAATTAAGGCAAACACAAACAAGTAGGCCAATTGTCATGGCCAAGTGGCCTAAGACAAACCCAAGTCAGGGTCAGATGGCCCAAATCAGGCCCAAACCCATTACAACCTAGGCCTCGATTGATCAGGCCCTCCTTGACAAACCCCAAAACCCAAAATCAAAGTAAAATTGTACAAACTAAACTAGCAAAGCCAGTCAACTAACAACTAATTCAATTAAACTATCCTAAGACAAATTATAATTAACCTAAACATGCTAAAAATGAACTAAATATTGATAGACAATTAAACTAAAATTTACTTTATCATGCAAACAGAACCAGTGAAGAAAACACAATCAATAAACGAAAGATAGGAATATCAGTGTGAAATCAAATTGGTACTTAAAGAAAAAAGGGGGGGGGGGGGGAGGGGGAAGGTGAGATTTTACCCTGTTTAACTTTGAAGAACAATGGTAAAAAACTTGAAGGGAACTGAAGAATTCTGGCTGGACTCCGGCGAACTTGTCTGAATCCGATGTCCTCCGAATGACTTAAAACTATCGTCAATCGATTGCTCTTGTTGAGAGCAATCTATTAACGTAAGATTTAGGTCAAAACGAGTCGCAAAAGTACGAAAATCAGAAAAGGAAAAGGAAATTAGAGTTTGCCCTTTTTTTGGGGTTTCAGATCTGAAATTATGTGAATTTGGCTGGGATTTAATGAAAACTAATGATGGATTTGGGAAGAAGGGGGGATGAGGATTGCATGGTGTAATTTTGGGGTGGTTTGGAGACCGGCCACCGCCGTGAAATGATTTCCGACGGGCGGCGGCTAGGGTTTAGGTTAGAGATCGGGGGGGGGGGGGGAATGGGAATCGATCTCTAGGGTTGGGGAGGGGGGGCTTTCAGACAGTTATGTAGTAGAAAGGGATTGAGTTCCCAACCGTTAGATCATTGAAGATTAACGGTTGGGATTAACCAAAGCCAAACGACGTCGTCTCGAACTAAGGGGACTGGACCGGGTATACTTGGGTATTGGGTCTGGGTTTGGGCGGATTTGGGCATAGATTTGGGTTTGGGCGGATTTGGGCATAGATTTGAACAAATATTCCTAAAGATTCTACAAAATTGAAATGATCTACAAAAACCTATTGTGAGATTCTGTAGGAGTATTTTGGCTCGAGCAAAAATCACATGCTCACAACTGCCCCTCTTTGCTCGGAAACACGCAGAGTTTTCGGGCAAAGATAAAGTGAGCAAATACGAGCGATTTTTGCCCGTTTGGATTCTCCGTAGGAAGCATTTTTGAAAAGTCTGACCGAACCTTGCTTCCGAGGTTGCCTACATATCCTTGGCTATAAAGGAATCAGGTCAGTGTAGTTCTGGAAGTTTTGGTAGCTGGGACTAGCGGAAAGCTGTGATTTCACTACTGCTGCTGCTTGCTGAACTCCTTATTACACCAAAATCAAAATGAAAAGAAGCTAGGAAAATCTATGATCTACGAATTACAAGATTCCCATCTATATTTCTTCAATCTTGCTCTTGGAACTTCTGTAGTTCTGCCGCGCATCTTGAACTGTTGGTTCACGTTCTCGAGGCGAGCTTCTATTACTTCTAACTTGCATTTACCCCATTCTTCAGGTGGGTTCCTGCTGTTGTCTTGGACTTATCTCTAAAATGTGTTCCCTCACTTCCCCAGGCAGGCGCCTTAAAATTCGAAATCAATTCCCTTGTTCTCCAGGTGGGCGCCTGATGCTTGAACTTGAAATGAATTCCCTTGTTCTCCAGGTGGGCGCCTGATGCTCAAACTTGAAGTTAATTCCCTTGTTCTGCAGGTGGGCGCCTGATTCTTGAGCTCGAAGTGAATTCCCTTGTTCTCCAGGTGGGCGCCTGATTCTTGAACTTGAAATGAATTCCCTTGTTCTCCAGGTGGGCGCCTGATGCTCAAACTTGAAGTGAATTCCCTTGTTCTCCAGGTGGGCGCCTGATGCCGAGACTTGAAATGGATTCCCTTGTTCTCCAGGTGGGTGCCTGATGCTGAGACTTCAAATGGATTCCCTTGTTCTCCAGGTGGGTACCTGATGCTGAGACTTGAAACGAATTCCCTTGTTCTCCAGGTGGGCGCCTGATGCTGGAACTTGAAGTGAATTCCCTTGTTCTCCAGGTGGGCGCCTGATGCTTGAACTTGAAATGAATTCCCTTGTTCTCCAGGTGGGCGCCTGATGCTGAAACTTGAAATGGATTCCCTTGTTCTCCAGGTGGGCGCCTGATGCTGAAACTTGAAATGGATTCCCTTGTTCTCCAGGTGGGCTCCTGATGCTGAAACTTGAAATGAATTCCCTTGTTCTCCAGGTGGGCGCATGATGCTGAAACTTGAAATGAATTCCCTTGCTTTCCAGCTGGGCGCCTGATGCTCAAACTTGAAGTGAATTCCCTTATTCTCCAGGTGGGCACCTGATTCTTGAACTTGAAGTGAATTCCCTTGTTCTCCAGGTGGGCGCCTGATTCTTGAACTTGAAATGAATTCCTTTGTTCTCTAGGTGGGCGCCTGATTCTTGAACTTGAAATGGATTCCCTTGTTCTCCAGGTGGCCGCCTGATTCTTGAACTTGAAATGAATTCCCTTGTTCTTCAGGTGGGCGCCTGATGCTGAAACTTGAAATGAATTCCCTTGTTCTCCAGGTGGGCGCCTGCTGCTGAAATTTGAAATGAATTCTCTTGTTCTCCAGGTGGGCACCTGATTCTTGAACTTGAAATGCATTCCCTTGTTCTCCAGGTGGACGCCTAATGCTGAAACTTGAATTGAATTCCCTTGTTCTCCAGGTGGGCGCCTGCTGCTGAAACTTGAAATGAATTCCCTTGTTCTCCAGGTGGGCGCCTGCCATTACAACAGACAAAACAAACAAAACTTTTCTGTCCCAGTTTGGTACTGGAACATCTGTGAGTGTTAATCGAATCCTATTATCTAAAAGAACTCAAAGAATTTAAAGTTAAATCCCATTATCCAGGAGGGTGCTGAAAACTAAAGTTGAATCTCATCTTAAGAGTGAAAACTTGAAAGCTAAATTTACCTCCTAAAGGTGAAACTTACGCTAAATCTCATTATCTAATGAAGGTCTTTAAAAACTTAAAACTAAATCCCATTATCCAAGAGGGTCCTCACAACTTTAAAACTACATCCCATTATCCAGGAGGGTCCTGAAAACTAAGAATTAAATCTCATCTCAAGAGTGAAAACTTGAAAGCCAAATTCTATTTCCTAAAGGAAAAACTTACGCTAAGTCTCGTTATCTATGAAGGTCTTTAATAACATAAAACTAAATCCCATTATCCAGGAGGGTCCTAAAAACTAAAGTTGAATCCCATCTTAAGAGTGAAAACTTGAAAGCTAAATTCTATTTCCTAAAGGTAAAACTTACGCTAAGTCTCATTATCTATGAAGGTCTTTAAAAACTTAAAACTAAATCCCATTATCCAGGAGGGTCCTGACAACTTTAAAACTACATCCCATTATCCAGGAGTGTCCTGAAAACTAAGAATTAAATCTCATCTCAAGAGTGAAAACTTGAAAGCCAAATTCTATTTCCTAAAGGTAAAACTTACGCAAAGTCTCATTATCTATGAAGGTCTTAAAAACTTAAAATTAAATCCCATTCTCCAGGAGGATCCTAAAAACTTACGGCTGAACCTGCCTGGCACATGCTTTCCTCACGGAGGGTTCCTCCAGAGCACGAAATTTCTTGCCCCTGTTTGAATCAAAGAAAATCTTATTAGTTTGAAAATATGGTGGCTAGTTTGCGGCATTCTTGCTGAAAGTGGCCTTTTCCCTGCCATGCTTTGTTCCGATTAGCTGCCTTGGGCTAGCAAAGAATTGTCTGACTTTCTGACCGGACCTCAACCACAGAACCCTGAATGACCCGAGTAACTTACACTCAACCTGTTATTTAACAACTCTATCTTGCCAATTTTGAAACATTGTACTTCTCAAAATGCATGAGCCACTTGACCACCTAAGCTCCCAATAAAGCCTTATTGCTTATTCTGAATCATACCATTTGTGATGTGCTCTGGCCGAACTTTTGCTTTGTGCAATTGAAAGTTCGTAATAGGCTTTAAAATCCTTTCTTGCTTGTTTAACAAGACTACCATTGAGAAAGACCTAGAGAAGTAGACCCAAAAGAAAATGAAATGAAGTGACTCCGAGAATTTAGGGATAAAGAAGAAAATTTTAAACCAAGACGACTATTTGAGAAAGAATGAAAAAGATACTTATCTGAGTGAAGCAGCTGGCACCAATGATCATGACATGCATTTCGGATTAATCAGCCTAGTACATTCAACCAATCACCTTTCAGTCTCCAACTTTATGACTGTGATTCCCATAATCCAATCTCTCTGCAAAGTCACTAACCTCATTCGGCTTGTGGTGCCCTGAAGGGTTTTCACCAACAAACCTCTCTCATGTGTTCATCTCTCAACTCACCGTCGCCTTACGGTGACCGCAAGGGTTTTCACCAATAAGACTCTCTCATTTTAATTTCTCTCAGCTTTCCATCGCCCTACGGTGCCCGTGAGGGTTTTCACCAATAGGACTCTATCATTTATTTATTTTTCTTGTGCCCATGAACAAAAGTTTTACCCATGATGTGAATCATACCTCTAGCTCGCTTTTGACTTGGCATTTCTCGAAAATTGGTCGAAAGGTCTTTCTTTGGACTGTACTGTAGGCTTTTGGACAGGGTTGGAAAGAAAGGATATCATAAAGGCTCAAAACATTTTTATATAACAGGGTTCAAAATTTCAACTTTTGGAATCGGATCTTTCGCAACACCACAACTTCTGCCCCAATTTCTTTGAGTCTGGGGAATTTTGGACTTTTAATTTGATGGGACCGAACCGTGAGGCTACCTACATATCCTTAAAAGGAATCAGGTCGAACGTAGTTCAAGACATAAAAGTTGCTTCGTATTGTTTCTTTTTCTTTTTCTTTTCTTTTCTTTTCTTTTTTCTCTTTTTCTTCTTTTTCCTCTTTTCTTTTCTCTTCTCTATCTTTTTTTTTGTTCAACATTTTTCTTTTTTTTTTCTCTTTTTCTTTTTCCTTCTTTTCTTCCTATTCTCTATCTTTAAACCCTACTGCCGATTCCAAAAGAGAGGTATGAAAGAAAATAAATAAGGCTCAAAAGGGGTAACAAAGGATAAACTGTTTGGATAGCAGAATAAAATGCCTTCGTCATTCCAATCTTTGAAAAATGCGAAATACAAACAACGCAATTGACGACAAACCAAAGAAATCATACATAATATCTCTTGACTGCATCGGAATTAACAGCCATATCTACACATTTGCCTTCTATATCTGTTAAATGCAAAGCACCATTGGGCAACACTCTCGTTACAATGAACGGCCCTTGCCAGTTTGGGCGAACTTTAGGTTCAGATTGATGTGGCAGGATGCGTTTCAATACCTGCTGACCCACTTCAAATTTCTGGGGACGTACCTTCTTGTTATATGCTCTTGCCATTCTCTTTTGATACAATTGACCGTGACATACTGCCGCCAGTATTTTCTTATCAATCAGACTTAACTGCTCCAATCGGGTTTTGACCCACTCATCATTATCAATCTCAGCTTCAGCGACAATCCGAAGGGATGGAACCTCAACTTCCGCGGGTATAACCGCTTTAGTCCCATATACCAGCGAATAAGGTGTTGCACCTACTGAAGTGCGAACAGTAGTGCGATAACCTAACAAAGCAAAAGGCAACTTCTCATGCCACTACCTAGAACCTTGCACCATTTTTCGAAGTATCTTCTTTATGTTCTTGTTGGCCGCCTCAACAACTCCATTTGCTTTGGGGCGATATGGGGTGGAATTTCAATGCACAATTTTGAACTGTTGGCATACCTCTTTCATCAGATGGCTGTTGAGATTTGCAGCATTATCTGTGATGATTACCTTGGGGATCCCGAACCGGCAGATGAGATTTGAATGAACAAAATTCACCACTGCTTTCTTGGTCACCGATTTGAAAGTTATAGCTTCGACCCACTTTGTGAAATAATCAATGGCCACCAGAATAAACCTATGCCCGTTCGACGCTGCCGGCTCAATTGGTCCAATGACATCCATGCACCAAGCAACAAAGGGCCAAGGTGCGGACATTGTATGCAACTCCGATGGCGGAGAATGAATCATATCACCATGTACCTAGCATTGATGACATTTGCGCACGAAGCTGATGCAATCCCGTTCCATGGTGAACCAGTTTTAACCTGCTCGAAGAATTTTCTTTGCCGAAACATATCCACTCATATGCGGCCCTCAAACTCCGGAATGCACCTCGGTCATGATGGTCGTGGCTTGTTTAGCATCTAGACACCTCAACAATCCAAGATCTAGAGTTCTTTTGTAAAAAACACCTCCACTTAAGAAAAATCCACTAGCCAGGCGCCGAATCGTTCTCTTCTGATCACCTGTGGCTTGTACTGGGTATACCCCCGACTTGATGTACTCTATGATATCGTGGAACCAAGGTTCACCATCAAGTTCCTCTTCCACCATGTTACAATAAGCATGCTGATTACGAACCTGAATATGCAAAGGGTCAATATAAGCCTTATCTGGATGGTGTAACATTGACGCTAGAGTAGCCAAGGCGTCGGCAACCTCATTATGGATCCTAGGAATATGCCTGAACTCCACGGACCTGAATCATTGACAAAGGTCCTGTAGACATTGTCGATACGGTATGAGCTTCAAATCTCGAGTCTCCCATTCTCCCTAAATCTGGTGCACCAACAGATCTGAATCTCCTAAAACCAGTACTTCTTGGACTCCCATGTCTACAGCTAACCTCAAACCCAAAATGCACGCCTCGTACTCAGCCATGTTATTGGTACAATAGAAATGAAGCTGGGCTGTGACAGGGTAGTGGTGCCCTGTTTCAGAAATGAGCACAGCTCCTATTCCAACACCTTTCATGTTAGCGGTCCCATCAAAGAAAAGTTTCCAACCTGGATTTTCATCCTGCTCAGCCTCGTCAATATGCATCACCTCTTCATCAGGAAAGTAAGTCTTCAAAGGCTCATATTCTTCATCCACCGGGTTCTCGGCCAAGTGATCGGCCAAAGCTTGGGCTTTCACCGCAGTCCGAGTCACATAGACGATGTCAAACTCTGTGAGCAAAATCTGCCACTTTGCAAGTCTTCCTGTGGGCATAGGCTTCTGAAAGATATACTTTAGAGGATCCATGCAAGAAATGAGATAAGTAGTGTAGGACGACAGATAATGCTTCAACTTTTGTGCCACCCAAGTCAAAGCGCAACACATCCTTTCAAGGAGGGTATACTTGACCTCATAAGAAGTGAACTTCTTGCTGAGATAATAAATAGCCTGCTCCTTCTTACCAGTGATATCATGTTGGCCCAACACACAACCAAACGAATTATCCAGGACTGTCAAATAAAGAATCAAAGGCCTCCCGGGTTCCGGCGGGACTAGCACGGGTGGGTTTGACAGGTACCTCTTGATCTTTTCGAATGCCTCCCGACACTCATCAGTCCATTTGACTGCAGCATCCTTCTTAAGCAACTTAAAGATGGGCTCGCAAGTTGTCGTGAGTTGAGCGATAAACCTGCTGAATAGTTCAACCGCCTGAGCAAACTCATCACCTCAGTCTTGTTCTTTGGCGGTGGTAATTCCTGGATGGCCTTAATCTTTGACGGATCCAACTCGATACCCCGTCGACTGACTATGAACCCCAACAAATTCCCCGATGGAACACCAAATGCATATTTTGTGGGGTTGAGCTTAAGATTGTACCTGCAGAGCCTCTGGAAAAACTTTCTCAAGTCTCCGACATGGTCTAACTGCTTCCTGGACTTTATGATCACATCATTTACGTAGACCTCAATCTCCTTGTGTATCATGTCATGAAATATGGTAGTCATTGCCCTCATGTAAGTTGCCCCAACGTTTTTCAAACCAAATGGCATTACCCGGTAGCAATATGTTCCCCATGGCGTGATGAATGCTGTCTTTTTCGCATCTTCCTCATCCATTAAGATCTGATGATATCCCATATAGCAATCCACAAAAGACCCGATCTCATGCTTGGCACAGTTATCAATCAAAATATGGAATTTGGCAATGGGAAGTTATCCTTTGGACTTGCTTTGTTGAGATCGCGGTAATCAACACACACCCTGGTCCTACCATCTTTCTTTGGCACAAGCACAACATTAGCTAACCAAGTGGGATACCGCGTGACTCGAATGACCTTCGCATCAAGCTGCTTTGTGACTTCTTCTTTGATCTTCACACTCATGTCAGTTTTGAACTTCCTTAACTTCTGCTTGACGGGAGGGAATGCTGGATCAGTTGGAAATTTGTGAACCACCAGGTCAGTACTCAAACCCGGCATTTCATCATATGACCATGCAAAAATATCTTTATATTCAAACAGTGCTGTGATTATTTCTTCCTTGATTTGGGGTTCCAGGTGTACACTTATCTTGGTTTCTCTGACATTATCTGGATCTCCTAAATTGATTGCTTCAGTTTCATTCAAATTAGGCTTGGGTTTCTCTTCAAAATGATTTAATTCTTTACTAATTTCCTCAAATGCCTCCTCCTCATCGTATTCTGTTTCATCATCACACTCTACTTCTTGGATTATTATTTCAGAGTTAGATTGACTTTCATGACTTGGCCGAAAATTCTTCATGCATGTCATGTCATTGAAACCAACATAAAAAGAACTGTACAAAGAAAACAAAAATGACACTATCAGGAGTAATGGAAAAGGGAAATTCCATTTTATTAAAAATAAAGGATAGAAGGGTTTGTACATCAAAACAAGCAAAAAATAAAAATCTGGATTACAACCCTGGAATAACCAATATAACAGAAAGGAAAACAAAGCAAACTACCAAAACTCCTTCCGAGTAGGGAGAGGAGTAGCCTTCCAATTGTTAAGCTTCACTTTGGCCCGACGAATTGCACATCCACTTTGCTGGAACCTTCTCCAATTTCCACCATGTTCACCTCATCAAATAACCTCTGGAACCTTTCAATTAGTTCTTCATCAACGTCGACCACAGGCTTTGAGACTGCTGACACTAGGTGCTTGACGACCCCGGGCTTGACGAAGGACTTGGAGAGGCGTGGAATAGGCTTCGGGAGTGACCATGCCTTCTTTTTCGATCTTTTAGCCCTTTTTCACATCATCACCTGTGGGTTTGAATCCTAGACCAAACGTACCCAAATTTTCAGGTAGAGACACTGACTGCACGATACCTTGTAAAGATGCTCCCAGACCTTTGCCCGGTACAAAACTATTCTTCAGCATTTCAGATGCCACCATGACAGATGCGGAGGCTAACTTTGGACCTAGAATAGATTCCCCCTCTGGAACCTTCTCAACTGGCACTGTTTCGGAAACTTGGTAGACCCAATGCCCCTTATCATCTTCAGCTTCAATAAACGAGACGGAGGTATCATTGTAAGCACATAAGTTCTCATCACCATGCACGACGATCTCATGTCTGTCCCCCTCGAACTTTACCATCTGGTGCAGGGAGGAAGGGACTGCTTTGGCAACATGTATCCAGGGCCTGTCCAACAGTAGATTTTAAGAAACGGCCACATCTAGTACCTAGAATTCCATGGTAAATTCAACTGGTCCTATTGTCAGTTCGAGCACGATATCGCCAACAGAATCGTTTCACCCTCTATCGAAACCTCGGACACATATGCTGTTCTTGTGGATCCTTTCAGTATCAATGTTCAACTTGTGCAGAGTGGAAGAGGGCAAATGTTTGCACTGGAACCATTGTCAACTAGTACCCTTGTGACCACAGAATCTTCGCATTTCACTGTGAGATAACGAGCCTGATTCTGTTCCCTACCCTCCAAAGGCAACTCATCATCTGAGAAGGTGATTCTGTTTGTCTCGAATATCTTGTTGGAAATCTTCTCCAAATGGTTCACTGTAATCTTGTCAGGGACATGGGCTTCATGAGGGACCGGTGGTGCTCATCCGAATGTATCAACAATGATAGAAGAGAAATCTGAGCGGGTGTCTTCTGTTGACACCCAATTTTTCCCTATATATATTTTTCTCAATATGCGAAATAACTTCAAAATGGTATATGTATGCATATGTAAGTATATCCAAGTGTTTCATTACTTTTCCTCAATTTTTAAAAGATTTTTAAATCTATTTATACTCCTATTTTATCCATAAAAATCCAATTATTGCTTCAAAAATTATCATTTTGGTGATTCACTTATTGCACTTTTATATCTATACTAAAATATAGCCAAGGGAATTTTTGCACATTTTTACTAATTTATTTAGATTTGTTAAAGCTAAATTACATATAATTGCAATATTAGCCTCTTTTAAGATTTAACTGCGTTTATAATCATAAAATTAAGTCCGGTATTTTAAAATAATTAATTATGTGTCATAAATCATTTTAGTACCTTTAATTTATTTCCAGAAATTATTTTATTATTTTTATAAATCAAATGGGGAAAATGGCTATTTAAAATCTAGCCAGATTTCATTTCAATTATGGCCTAAATTCTACCCCAATTTATCCTGACCCAATTCCTACTCATACCCGACCCCAACCCAGTTAAACTGATCTATGCCCGGATCCCCACCTAACCCTTTAAATCTCAGCCGTTGATCATTTAGATCAACGGCCACCGGCTGCCCTTTCCTAATTAAACCCAAAAGACCCCCCAAACCTAATTCATTATTCACAATCCGCTGCCCTTGAACTCTTCTTCTCTCCCAAATCCTCTCTACAACAACCCCAAACCCTAGCCGCCGCCACCCTAATCCACCCTAATCCATGGCCTTTCGAGGTCATCGGAGACCTGTACCAGCCTTCAATGGCTTCTACGTGTTTAGTTCTGTGGTCTCATGACCAGACTCTGAAGGGGCTTGGTCCAGTCTTTGCTCGATGACCTTTCTCCGGTCATCTCTGACCTTTCTCCGGCCAGCCATGGCCATTCGAGGCAGACCTTTGACTCTCCTGTTTAGATCGGTAACTTTTGAAACCTCTTTCATCTTTTCTGGGTTCTTCTGAAACCCTAATCTCTAAGGCCTTTTCGACTTCTTTCAAGTTTACCCTAGATCCATGCTTGCTATGAGTTTTTAAACGCATTCTCGAAGCTTCTTTAATTTTGCTTTAAAAAAAAAGACTCTTCATCTTCTCCGATTAGGGTTTTTCTTCTAAATTATTTGAAGCATCTTCTCTGATCTTAACATGTTTCTGATTCTATTATGTTTTGCTCTTGTCGTTCTTCTATCTGAGTTTAGTATGTTAAAAACCCTAATTTCCTTTGGGTTCATTCGAGTTTCTGAGACTATTTGCTAAGTATTTGTTTCATTTACTTGTTTACCATCTTCGAACTCGATTGATGTTGAAAACCCTAATTTCTTTGGGTTCATTCGAGTTCTGAAACTGTTTGCTAGTATTTGTTCGATTTATTTGTTGTTAAGCTTGCTACTGTTAAAGAAAAACCTATGTCTTTGGGTTTGAAACTGCTCGTTCGAATACCTGACTTGATTTGAAGTTCCTTCGTTTCAGTATCTCTTTTCTTTATGTGACTCCTCTGATTCTGGGTTCTTACTATCTTTGAAACTCGACTATGCTTAGAAACCCTAACTTTTCAGAAGTTTTTTCTCATCTGTTATTATGAGACCCTCTGCATGCTTCTGATATTCTATATTTTCTTCACTATTGACTCAACATGACTTGACCTACTAGACTAGCATGCTTCGAATGTTTGCTAAACTTTGTGCTACTATTGCATGCTGTTTCTTTTGCCAATAGTTTGGCCTCACATGTCTATTGTTTGTGCACTCTATTTATATGCTGAGGTTCCTTCTTTGATTGATTTTTAATCTTGGGACTGATTTTAAAACTTCTCTTTTTGCGGACTCTAATTTCACTCGGCTATTAAAGTAATTGATCCCTTTCCTTATTTTTCCTTACTGAATCTTTTTCCCAAAATAAGTGTATCTCTATACTTGGACTCGATTGCTTACTTAATGTTTTACTACTTGTTTTATGGTAATAATCAGTCTACCTACAAACTGATTTTCTTGCCTTCTTTTGAACCTGTTAGCCCCGTTAAACAAGTGATTCCTCAATTAAAGGGGAATCATTTGGTTGATTGATTCTGACTATTGATTGTTTCCATATTTGTATTGAACTTTACTTATTGCCTTATTTCTCACATGTTTTCAAAAACTATAAAAACCCACCTCCTTTTCTTTCAAAGGCATAGACGGAAAAAAAGGACAAGGAATAAAACACTTGAGTTCAGACACACACTCCACTAAAATCTCTCTCTTTTCTCTGTTGCTACTTGTGGTGCTGCCTTACCTAGCCGGCTGAAAGCCAAGGCTAGGCTGTGGGAGCTTGCTTACTTTTTTTCTCTGCATTTGCATCTTTACTGGTATGTTCTAACTAATTTTCAGCATCAACAACAACATGTTTCTTTACTATTTCCTGCACCCTTGCTTGTTTCCTGTTTGTATTTAATCAAGTTCCATTGTTAAGCGTGCTGTAATCTGCCCTGTCTATTCTGAATTAATGTTTTCTTATAAATTCTGTCACTTATTATGGCTTATGAATCCTAAACCCGCAATGTGTTTGGTATCTGTGGTTGGTTTGGGGTATGACAACATTGGACATTGCTATGCATGACCCAAACCTGATCCCCCTGGGATCATAACCTCCATGTCCCCTCTATATGTTGTGTGTTCTGATTGGTTTATAGGCATGCCAGCACCTTCTATTGCTGTGCATGTCCAACTCTGATCCCTGCCTAACGGTATATGTTCTTTGCAATATATTCCCAAATCCCTGACCCTTTTGTATGAAATTATGAACTCTGTGCTTTACTACTACTGTTTTCCCATCATCCCTTACCCCTTCCTTTCTCCCCCCAGTTTTTAAATCTCTATTCCTGCACTTCCACCATATTCTTAGACTTAAGTTCTGCCCTTCTTGTACGAGCCTTGCCTTGGGATCCATGAGTTCCCTCTAAACTTGGACACATAAGGGCTGGCCCTTCCACACTGCACTCACCTCTATCTGGTTCTATGAACCTGGGTGTAAGCACTGCCCGGGGTCCTTTGAGACCTTTAGGTAACTTTGACACACCCAGGTCTGAGAAAGGCTTTGAAACAAGTGGTATTTGAGGTGTTTTGTTCCATAACTTAGAGAGGAAGTCAAAATCAGGCTTCCTATGGTTGTATTTTCCTATTTTTTATATTTTTTTGATGTAATTCACAACTGGTCTGTAATAATTTTTAATAAACATTTGGGGTCGGCTAGTGGAAATGGGATGGGTAATTATACATGCTCAAGGGTAGAAAACATGCTCATATGATTTGTGTTCTGAATGATTCAATTCTGCATATTAGAAAGCATGCCTATAGGACTGGTTTTAAATCCTGCATGTTCAATTCTGCATTTAGACACCATGTCTATAGGATTTATTATAAATTATGCACGTTTGACTCTACACCTAGATAACCTGCTTGTAGGACTTGTTATTTAAAATTTTGCATGCTTGTTACCGCTTAGACATCATGCTCTAGAATCTAAACGGCTATAAGCAGGTATCATGTTTATACTGTTAAAATCAGTATTTTATAGAGATCATGCCTATAGGAATTCCCAAGTAAAATCCTGCTTGTTTCCATTTCGCGTAGATATCATGTCTATTGGAATTAAAGTCAGCAATAATGGATATCATCGTCTATAAAATCTGAAACCAGTTTAGCTTGTAATCAGCTTAGCTCATACTGTTCTGAACCAGTTTTAAACAACTTACCCTCCTTTTATTAACGCGCTTTAGCAAGCATGCCTATAGGATCTCAAGCCGCTCGTTTTAAATTTGCTACTGCTTTGCCACATTATGAATCAATAATAGATACTATGCTCATAAGATCTCACCCAAATACTTAGGCAAACCTTAGGTAATAATAACAAATAAAACTGAGCCCGCTTCTGTTAACTAGTAATTGCTACAACCAGCAGGCATGCCTGATTCAGACTTCTTATCTGAGTTATGTAATAAATTGGTCTGCTTCAACAACTCAATTGTCACGACCCAAACCGAAGGGCCGCGACGGGCACCGAGTGCCTTACTCAACCGAGTACCAACGTAACATATCTTTCTTATCATACTATCATGGGTAAATGAGCTAGAAAACCCTTCATGAGATAACAAGAATAAAACATAAGGGAATACTTAACATATGATGACCCAGCATGATATACAAACTTATACATGTGACATACGGGCCTATAAGGCCGACATGACCATTTGTAAACTCAAAACATAGGCCGACAAGGCCATACAAGTATCCATACACCTGACATCTGTCTACAAGCCTCTAAGAGTACATAAAATCATAAAGGTCGGGACAGGGCCCCGCCATACCAATCAATACATATGCAAAGCATACTGACCAAATAGGCAACTCCGAAGCAAGTGGAGTACACCAACACCTTCGCTGAGCTGATAGCCTACTAGGAGGAATGTCAACCTGTCTATCGGGACCTGCGGGCATGAAACGCAGCGTCCCCAGGCAAAAGGGACGTCAGTACGAATAAAGTACCGAGTATGTAAGGCAGGAAAGCATAAATAAGAACAGTAATGTAAAGAGATAGAGGAGATACAACCTGTAACATCTGAATGCCTCTGGGGGCTACTGACATGAAATGCATAATACATATATATACATAAACTTTTAAAAACATACGCCTCTGTGGGCATCAAAATCATCATATCATACCCGACCTCAAAGAGGACTCGGTAAAAACGTACCCGGTCACGTGGAGCTCGGTAAACCCAACTGATCAGTGGTTGCACAATAGGTGCCATACCCGGCCGACTATAGCGCGGCTCGGTAGAGTAAAATAGATACATATATAATGCATGCTGGACTCATGGAGTCACGTTCTAAACCTTTTGGAGTGACATAAGGTCATTGCACCATCGATTAACATCATGGACATCATACCATCAATATGAACTTCACTAGGACTCAAGGATCATACATACTTTCTTGGAATAACTTTGCAAGGAAAGAACAACATGGACAACCTTAGTTGCTAGGAGTAGATTCATTATGAAATAGCGTATCGTTTACGTTCGTTTCACTATAGATCATGCCAAAAGAATGAAGGGAGAGCCTTAACATACCTGTTCCCGAAAATATTTGAACGGATCTGCTTCTGTGAAATATGAACGAAATTACACTTGAATTCCTTGAAAACCTAAACGTATTTGTTCTGCTTTGAACGTTTTGAACTGAAGAATGGACATAACGTTTCTTGGTTTGAAATTGTAAGAAGAAAACGTTTCTGATTCTTCAAACTTTTGAACGGATTTGTTTCTGACTTTGCGAAGCTTTTTTTTTCTTGGAACGAGAACTAAGATTATGTTATTAAGAAAGAAATGAGGAGGCAAGACTTGGTTTTGGTTGTTTTCTAAAGTTTTATTCATCTCTTAAAGACTCAAGCTTATCCTTGGATGCTGTTGAAGAATCTCGTCGACGCTTTGGGTTGGAGGCGAGTGATTCTATTTGCTTCAAAGCAAGAATTGTTATCTTACTTATTGACGATAGAATTAAGTTGAACAAAAAGCTTGACATCAAATGGCATGAAACTCTGGTACCGACAGTTGGCACAAGTTGGAGATATAATTAAAGAGACCAAATCTTGATATCTTGGTACATGTCTTTAGTCATTTAAGACTTATACACGTAGATGCCACTGATCCTTTATAACCAATTAGTCATATTATATGAGCTTCCTTGCTGTCACGTTTTGGACTTATACTTATCCAAATAGTTGGATTAATTAGGTAATGTCCCAGTACCCGATAATTAATCAATTACCCGCAAAATTGAGAATTATTCCCACTTACTTAAAATATTTCTCACTTTTCACATACCTTATACACCTTACTAACACGGTCACATGGTGCCTTGTATGGTACTAGTCCATAAATATAGGGTATTAACGTTCGGCCCGTATTATCCCAATATGCCAAACTTCAACGAAATTCATTTTCTTCGACTTGCTTCCCCTCTTGCCTTCACGAATTTACTAATCATTTTTGAAATAGCATAATCCTTATAATCCTCAAATAATCTTTTCCTTGGACTGATGTCAATTACCTTACGACAAATTCAACGTAAAATACTGCAGGGTGCAACACCGTCGTAACTTATTACTGCGAAGCGTAACATCACCGTAATGTAATACTACAGGGTGCAACACTATCGTAACTTAATACCGCAGGACGTAACATCAATCGTAATGTAATACTGCGGGACGTAATATTGCGGGGCGTAACATAAATAACCCTGCAAAAGTCCACAATGACTTAATCATAACACATACTATCATTTGGATAGCTTCGGCCACGACTTCATAGTCCAGAACCATGAAATAATCTGCTCCTGAGAACTTCCAGTCTCCAAATCCATAGAACACATGAATCACCATATCTGATCGCAACTTTACCGACCAAATGTCTAACACATCTCTCATACACGATCATCCTACGAGGAATACTTCTATAATTCTTCCATGCCACATAGCAATATCTGAAAATCAGCAGTCGATCAACCAGGAGAGTGTCGTAACACCAATGAAGTATCCATAATCAAAACACAATACGCCTTCTGAAATGTACACTCTCCTCAAGCAATAGCAAAAAGTAATATCATTCACCTAGTCATATGAAACCGTCTATGATGCCTAAGAATTCATTATCTTCCTTTCAATACTGAATCGTGACCTTGCACATGCAAATCTCAATCCTACACAACACACCACCCTTATTATGCCATCATATGAAAAGTACGAGAATCTCATAATAAACTCTGAGTCACAAGCAAACTATATACTCAATTAGCCTGGAACCTTCTGTTTGATCTCATCCAGGAGGAAATCACAATATGCAACACATTCCACACACCAGTAGGAAATCTACACCTCAAACCATGGTAGAAACCACTGAGAACTCTTTGGAATCCATTTTCACATAACCAAACTATCAGAACCGAATCTCTCTAACTCAGCTAGGCCACGCAGATCACCAAAACCCAAGAGCATTGCCACGAAGCACCTGTAGAGTCTCGCCACATCATAAGTACCCAAAGAACCGATCACACCCATTACTGTGCTGATTTAACCTACTATCCAACTGTCCTATTCCCCCGAGTTCCTTCTGAATTACCTTCAAGTTGATACTTCTCCTTGCCAGAACACCACGATCCTTATCCAAAACTCACCAGAATAGGTCCTAACATAAAACCACATTTCCCTAAGGCCTATAAGCCACTGAATTCTCTCTTAAGCACCCCAAAGTACCACAACCAAGATTCCCACTCTGAAGAGACCCTCTGCGACTAAAGTCGTTTCCTTCACCTTCTTGATACTGATATGTAGAATCCATAAGGATATAGAAATACCACGAGTCTCGACACCATCCAATGTAAATCTAAGTTTCTAACCATTTATAAATCCTAAAAATTCCCAATTGCTACATATAAACCTTGAATCCATTAGAACCATTCTCGAGAGTCTTCCAGTCTGCTCAAATCTCACTTAAATCGATCAAACGAACCGGACAACCTGTGCCCTATTAGCACACCAACACCCTAAGAAGTAATCCACAACTCTAAGCAACCGAGTGAATCCCTACTCCATGCGCACTATATTCATCATGAATAACAAACTCAAATCATCCCGTGATCTCCATATACCCATAAAGTGCAATACATCATGCATCCAGAAATTCCCTTGCTTAATTCACCCTCAAAACCAACATCTGCAAAGCATAACCGATCCACAAGTATGCCTCAGACTGAAACCGATATGACACATAACCATACAATCAAATTGTCGATAGTAGACTCCCCCACTTGGCTCAAAGCCATGAAATAAAACATTTGATAACTTACAATAACCATACCCCATTACTGCAGTGAGATTCAACTAAATCATTCATAAGCTCGTGTAACACCAACCATCTAGTACTTCAAATTATCTGCAAATCTTGCATTCAACCTTGTAATAGTCATGCCAACTTCCACAAACGGACCAAACACAAATTGCAACACATATAATCTGTTGGTAAAGGTAAACTCTCTATAAAACCAACATAGGGATCATGCAACCTCAGAACACCCCGCAGGAGATTGATCGACTCCAACCCTATACCACTATAAAATGGCAAGAGCGGTCGATGCAGCTTTTACTCGAGGGCTCGGGATCGATTTCCACAGAGAGCTAATATTGGTTTGGAATTAGGTTTCTATCTAATCTAGCTATGCGTGTTGTTCTTAATTGCACTTCCAAACATTCTTTGTTTGGTTTCTATTCTACTTTTAACACGAATGAAGGATGAAAATGATCTAAGTACAATAGTTTATTTCTAAGGGTTTTCTCGATTAATAAAAGGCACTAGGGAAGTGACTTACACCTAGGTGAGTATCTAACAGGGTCTAAAACTTAGGGAAAACTTGTTATAATTGGGATCATGATATAACAATTGCACATAATTACTCACTCTATACCTCTCGGTAGTTCGAGTGACTTTGCCCGAATTGGCTTTCTCAAGCCCAATTGGGTGTCCAAACAATGCAAGCAAAATTGGCTCAAGTCGGGTATTACTATCCCTAGGTTTAACCCTTTAATTGGGGCTATCAATCTCTTGAATGCACCCCAATTCCTTGTTAGCCTGAATTTCCTAGACTTGGTCTCTCTTTCTCAAGAAGAGTCTAAGTCATATAGGCACAAATCAGTGTTTGCAACCACCAATTTAACAATTAAAGCATGAAACAAGCTAAATATCATTAACCCAAAAATAATTAAGCCCTTAAATTGAAGATGCATTAAATACCCACACTAGGGTTGGGTCACAACCCTAGCTAATGGGTTTAGCTACTCATAATCAAGGATGAAATCAAAGGAGAAGATGAAATATAAGTCATAAAAAGTAATTACAAGAGTAAAATCTAAGATTAATAGTTAACACTGCTCTAAAATTACTCTAAAAGGTAAAGAGCGGTTGTTCACGTGTTCCTCAAAACAACAGATGCCCTAAAATCTAAAAAAGAACTATTTATACACAGCTGAAATTTTCGGGAGAAAATGCCCCTGCGAAGGTTCCACTGACAGCATAAAATTGAGCGCCTCAGTGCTGGGACATCCGGGCCGCGCAAAAGCAAGCGCGGACCGCATCTCTTCTCTTCTGAGCTTGGTCTTGACTTGATTCCACTGGGAACGGAATATCAACCGCCTCAGCGTAGTCTTCAATAGCGGACTTGTTCGCTGACCGCGCTATTCATTTGAGCCCAAATCTCCAGTCCTCTGATTCTAACTTTCGCCCTCAGCGGAATATGGACCACGGCCGCGTCAATTAATTCCGCTGCTGCGCAATTTCACCGCGGTCAGCGGTGTCTGTTGAGCCAAAATTGATGTCTCTGAACCTCAAGTCCGCTGAGAGCGTAATTAAGAACGCCTCAGCGGTGGACCTTCCGTGACTGCACTATTTCTTCGCTGTCAGCGCTTTTGGCTCAGCTTTGAACTTGTGCAGGTTTCACTCCTTTATGAGCTGGTTATGACTTTCTTGCAACTTTTTGACCAAACACTGCAAACAAGCACAATAAGTTAGCTTTCGGGAATACTTGTACACATTTTTAATCTAAAACCTAAGAGAAAGAGAGCATAGAATAGGCTAGAATTCCTAGTTATCAACTCCCCCAAACTTAAGCTTTTGCTTGTCCTCAAGCAAACAAAGTAATTCCCACCTCCTCAAGATAAAAGAAAGGAAAATTTTAGTTGTCCTATGGTGACCTCATCAAGCATCAATTGGGACTAACAATTACCCTCTACTCAAATGCATTATTAACAACACACAACCTTTTAGCACCATGGCTTTAGTGCGACACAAAAGCATCAAGAATTGACTCAACTCATCAAGGAAACTCTTTCTACTACATTGGTCATTGTGGAACCCAAACTCATACTCCTTGACTCTCCACAAGCAAACCTCACTTTAGATTGTAGCACTCCGAACAAGGATTGAGGAAAATAACACTCATCTCTCTCAAAGGATGGTCACAAGTCCGGCTCTAAGTACCATAAGCTTGCCCCTTATGTGAATCACCACTAATGTAAGCTCACTCAACTCGAAATTATATGAAGGCTTTTGGTTCAAGGTAAGATATATCGGTCTGTGAAGGTTCTCATCTTTCCTTAAGCACTTCATTTTCTTCATCTCGGATCACATTTTCTTGACTCTTTGAGTCATTTACTTCTTCCCTAGGGGACTAGAGAGACACATTGTCACTCTTTCTTGTTCATGTCAATCCTTTTTCTCCTTTCTAATCATTCCAAGCCTTTCATCTTTGCTTTTATTGAATCCTTTCATTTTTTCTACATTGTTCACTTTCTTTTTGATTTTTGGCTTTTCTTTATTTTTCTTTTGCCTTCCCTTTTCTTCATTTTGTACCTTTTATAACTTTTGCATTCCTCGTTTCTCCCCCCAAACTTATAGTTTTGCCGATTGTGCTAAGGAAAGATCGGGTTGCCAAGAGAGGGTCATTTTAGAACGGATAAAGGCTTGTATCATGGTTATTGAAAGAACAAGGGCTATGGCTCAACGGGTTTGACTAGGGATAGCATATTTGGTGGGATATGGATGCTTTCAAGTCTTAATTTGGATCAAGGAGAGCCTATAATCATTTCTCAAGTCGAGCTACACTTAGGATTTCGCCTAGACAAACATCCAGGGAAGGTTCTAAACTTATTGGCACGGGAATTGGACTTGCAAATCAATACCTCACCTCACAAACTTTTGGATTGTTAAGGAGACAGAGTCGAGGGCCCACAACAACCTTAGCTAAGATTTGAGTAACACAAATGGTCCCGAAAAACCACTCGATGATTGTTTAGTCAACATAAGAGTCTAAAGGTCACAACTATCACCATCCTTTACACATCAATTTGTTTCTAACCATAAGGTCAAAGGTAAATGTGTTAGGCCCAAGTGAAGCTTTACCTGAGACACTTTTGTTCACTTGCTACTATTTACACAAAAGCACAAAGAAAACAGACTCAAACCCTTAAGAAGGTTGTCATGCCATCCATCATCGGGAAGAGCCACCCGGTTCACACAAACTCCACCTTTGGAAAGAACCGTGGCATTAATAAAACCAAAGGCTTATTGATCACGAAAAATTGTAAAAGTAAGAAGCTACTAAATGAAAAAGAAGCTACTAAATGAAATAAGAAGTTATGCTATTAAGGAAAATTGCAAAAGAAGTTATAAAGTAAAATACGGAAAGTAAGCTGAATATGTACAAAAGGGGGATTGAGACGAATATACATAAGAGGGGAAATGAATATATACATGGAAAAGTAACTTTATATACATACCGAAATTGAAAAATAACGAAAAGTGAAAAATAAATAGTAAAGTTATATACATACCAAAAGTGAAAAATAATAATAAAGAGAAATAAGTATCACAATTACAATCCAGTTATCAAATCATCAAAATAGGACCACCCCCCAAATAAAAACTAGCATTGTCCTCAATGCTAATAGAAAAAATAATATCAAAGAGAAGTTATAGAGTAAAGAAAACTCCCTATGGGTCCTCTGCCTGCATGGGGTCCTGTGGCTGAGTCCTTGGGTCACCTCTCTCGGGGTCCTGTGGTTGACCTGAGGCACCTTCCTCAGAGTCCTCCAGCTCAATCTCCACATCATCAGGCTGAGGGATCATCCGTCTCCTCACGGGCTCTCTATCACTCTCCTGCATTGGTGCCTGTGCTGCCTGAGCTACTGGGACTTGCTCCTCCAATAGTAGCTCCAATGGGATGTCGCCCGCTGATTTAATCTTTTCCACCTCCCCTCTCAGCAGCTTCACTGACTCCTTTGAGGCCCGAGTCTTTTTCAGCTTCTTTGTGTGCTTGTCCAAATCTTTGATTGCTTTTCCTTGAGCTGCCTAAAGCATCCATGATGAGCTTCTGGTTGTCCAGGAGCTTCTGCTGGTTGTCTAGAGCTCCTTGAGAGATTCTTTACTGAAGCAGACACCTGGGGCTGTACAGNTAGATCCCCCTTAGGGCGAGTGTTCAAAGATTGCGAAATCTGGCCAAGTTGAACCTCCAAGTTTCGGATAAAAGTATTACGGAATGCCAACTGGGCATCAGAGTCGGCGTTCTTTTTCATCATTTGCTCAAACATCATCTCAATCCTTCCCATCTCATTGTTTGACGAGCTAGGACCTTGGGACGGAAATGGAGGCGGGTTGTTTGGTTGTTGATACATCGGAGGCCTTTTAAAGCCTTGCCCCCGATTCCCTTGATTACCATTATTCCAACCTTCTTGGTTGTTATTTCCTCCCCAATTGCTATTGTTGCCACTCTAGTTGCCTTGGTTGTTCGGTTGCCCCAATTCTGATTGTTGTTCCCCAGTTGTTATTTCCCTGTTGGTTTTGATTCCCCCAATTTCTTTGGGATCTCTACTGTTGTTGTTGGTTTAGAGCATTGCCCCGCTGTCCTTGGTAATTGTTCACATATTGGACTTATTCACTTTGATCGTACCCATCATCTTGGTCGAAACCACTACTACCCTACTCATATTGATCCGGATTTCCTTGACTTTGTTGACCTCTTTGTCGCCTCTTGTTGACCAACATGTTTACCCCTTCCATAGCATTTACTTGTCTTGGCGCTTGAACTTGCTACAATTGAGATTTTGCCAACTGAGTCATTGTTGTAGTCAACTCCGCTATTGCTCGGCCATGGTCACGGAGCTCTTTGTGCAGGTGAATAACTGTGGATCACCTTGTGGCACATTAGCTCGGCTTTGCCACGCCAAGGAAGTATCATCCATCTCATCCAATATCTCACACGCCTCAGCATAAGGTGTGTTCATAAAATTTCCCCCTTCTAGCTGGTTCACTACACACTGATTGGTCGTGTTAATGCCATGGTAGAATGTTTGCTGGATCATTGCTTCGGTCATGTCATTGTTCGGACATTCTTTCACCATTGTCTGATACCTTTCCCATATCTCATGAAGTGGTTCATTAGGTTCCTATTTGAAGGCCAGGATCTCATCTCTCAAAGTCGCCATATGCCCCCGCGAGAAAAACTTAGCTATAAACTTGTCAACCAACTCATCCCACATGGTGATGGAATGGTTGGGAAGTCTTTTGAGCCAGTCCAAAGCTTTTCCTCTAAGTGAAAAAGGGAACAATCTCAATCTCAATGCATCCTCTGACACATTAGTCTGTTTTCTTCCCCAGCAGGTATCCATAAAGGCCTTGAGATATTTATATGCATTCTGATGGGGAACACCTGTGAAGTACCCTCGTTGCTCTAATAAAGTCAACATCACATTTGTAATCTGGAAATTGCCCGCCCGGATCCGGAGTGGGACAATTGCACTTGCGTAGCCTTCATTTGGAAGCACCCGAGGAGCCACTCACGGAGGAACTGGGGGAGGGTCTGGAATGTTATCATTGGCCTGGCAGCCCCTTCTTTGAGCTTGAGGTACTAGAGGCACCTCATCTTCACCATTATCATCTACCTCCTCCCCCGAAACATTTCCACTAGGATAATTGTTTACCATGTTGTACATGAATCGATTAACTCACACAAGTTAGTAAAACAGAAGGAAAGAAAAACAAGACACAAAACTAGTCAGATAGATAGCCAAAATCGTTTAGCTCCCCGGTAACAACGCCAAAAAGTGATTGGTTCCAACCCTATACCACTATAAAATGGCAAGAGCGGTCGATGCAGCTTTTACCCGAGGGGTCGGGATCGATTTCCACAGAGAGCTAATATTGGTTTGGAATTGGGTTTCTATCTAATCTAGCTATGTGCGTTGTTCTTAACTGCACTTCCAATCATGCTTTGTTTGGTTTCTATTCTACTTTTAACAATAATGAAGGATGAAAATGATCTAAGTACAACATTTTTTTTGTAAGGGTTTTCTCAATTAATAAAAGGCACTAGGGAAGTGACTTAAATCTAGATGAGTATCTAACAGGGTCTAAAACTTAGGGCAAACTTGTTATAATTGGGATCATGATATAACCATTGCACATAATTACTCACTCTATACCTCTCGGTAGTTCGAGTGACTTTGCCCGAATTGGCTTTCTCAAGCCCAATTGGGTGTCCAAACAATGCAAGCAAAATTGGCTCAAGTCGGGTATTACTATCTCTAGGTTTAACACTTTAATTGGGGCTATCAATCTCTTGAATGCACCCCAATTCCTTGTTAGCCTGAATTTTCTAGACTTAGTCTCTCTTTTTCAAGAAGAGTCTAAGTCATATAGGCACAAATCAGTGTTTGCAACCACCAATTTAACAATTAAATCATGAAACAAGCTAAATATCATTAACCTATAAACAATTAAGCCCTAAAATTGAAGACCCATTAAATACCCACACTAGGGTTGGGTCACAACCCTAGTTAATGGGTTTAGCTACTCATAATCAAGGAAGAAATCAAAGGAAAAGATGAAATATAAGTCATAAAAAGTAATTACAAGAGTAAAATCTAGGATTAATAGTTAACAATGCTCTAAAATTACTCTAAAAGGTAAGGTTGTTCCTGTGTTCCTCAAAACAATAGATACCCTAAAATTTTGAAAAAGAACTATTTATACGCAGTTGAAATTTAGGGACAAAAATGCCCCTACGGAGGTTCCGCTGACAGCATAAAATTGAGCGCCTCAGCGCTGGGACATCCGCGGCAGCACAAAAGCAAGCGCGGACCGCGTTTCTTCTCTTCTGACCTTAGTCTTGACTTGATTCCGGTGGGAGCGGAATATCAACCGCCTCAGCGTAGTCCTCAATCGCGGCCGCATTCGCGGAACGCGCTATTCATTTGAGCCCAAATCTCCAGTCCTCTGATTCTAACTTTTACCCTCAGCGGAATATGGACCGCGGCCGCGTCAATTAATTCCGCTGCTGCGCAATTTCACCGCGGTCAGCGGTGTCTGTTGAGCCGAAATTGCTGTCTCTGAAGCTCAAGTCCGCTGAGAGCGTAATTAAGAATGCCTTAGCGGTGGACCTTCCGCGACTGCACTATTTCTTCGCTGTCACCACTTTTGCCTCAGCTTTGAACTTGTGCAGGTTTCACTCCTTTATGAGCTGGTTATGACTTTCTTGCAACTTTTTGACCAAACACTGCAAACAAGCACAATAAGTTAGCTTTCAGGAATACTTGTACACATTTTTAATCTAAAACCTAAGCAAAAGGGAGCATCGAATATGCTAGAATTCCTAGTTATCAAAGATAACCCACCTCCTTTGCCTCAAACTGACATCTCCCTATACCCTTCCACAGTCACAACTACTACGAAATCATTTAACCTTCCTGAGTCTGAACTCACAAAAAGACATGAAAATCTACTTCACTCCATAACTAAACAACATGAAAAATCCCTCAACACACCCACAACTTGAGCCAATACGTCAAATCAAGATAAAAATCAAGCACACAATAGTCGTGATGGCACCTAACTCAACCCACTAGGTAAGCAAACTAATAACTATCCAATTCCAATAATATTTAATAAGATAATTAATCAAAAGTAATTATCTAAATCTTATACCTTTCCCAAGGTCTAGTAGTATAAATCATGCGATTCTAAGAATAGAGTTTACAAAGCTGATATGAAGTAAATACATCATCTGTTTCAAGAGTACATAAACAGAGTTTTATGAATCTAAGGCTACCATGGACAAGAGGCAGCTACAACCAGAACACAGGTATATCTTCAATTCCAGCTCTCGTCAATTACAGCAACATCATCAGTCAACATCAGCACGCAAGGTGCAGAAGTGTAGTATGATACAACCGAACCCATGTACTTAATAAGTAACAAACCTAACCTTAGGGTAAAAGTAGTGATGAGCTGGAACATAGGTCGGGTCCAACACCAATAACCAACAGCAGTTCATAACAATGTAAGGCAAGTAATAAAAGAAGTAACTCGGAAGTTAAAATGCTTATCTTATTCATAATTCTCGAAAATAGTTTCGCTTTTCACGTATATCAGTGAAACCCAAAATCCTTTATCAAAATTGTCGAAAAATATGAGATAGTTTGAAAACTGTAATTTTTCCAAAAAATCCTTTCCACAATAAATAAGATGTTTCATTTTATTTTAGAATAGCAAGTGTGAAATGCCTCTCTATGTCCACATATCAATATCTGTGTAAAGTCATAAATGACGTGATACCGAGGAAAATGCATCTCTATGCATGTATGTCATGTGTGCATGTCAATGCCATATATCTAAGAGATGAACTCATGTACTGACACTCTCAGAGTACTTAATCTCACTGTATCACACTTTCCACTCATCATGCTCAATCACTCAGTACTGTATACGGTCAATCCGGCCTAGGGAAGATCCATCCCGGAATATATACATCAACTGACCAACAGTCACTCGGTACTAAGTAGGGGCAAATCCAGCCCGGGGGGAAGATCCATCCCCAGGTATATAAATGCTTCGGACAAGATCCATGTCCAGGGAAGATCGATCCCTCAATATAATCAACCACACTCACTAGGGATGTGTACAAATTTCAAAGGGGCTCCTTCAGCCCAAGCGCTATCATAAATCAGTATAACCACTACGACGTGCAGCCCAATCCCATAACTGCCACACATAATCAGGCTCTCAGCCTCACTCAGTCCTCAATCTCTCCAGTCTCACTCACGGACTCACAATGTCATGAAGCTAGCCCAACAACAATGATATGATGTATCAATAAATAACAACTGAGACTGAGATATGATATGAATGCATGATATGACTGAGTACGAAATATCAATAAAATCAGTGAGATAACAGCAAGAAACGACCACTATGGGTCGCAACAGTATCCGCATAAAGCCTAACATGATATCTAGCATGATTGACATTTCAGTTACTTTATCACATGGTAAAAATACAGATATTAATAAAATATGATCCACTATACTGTTCCATTGTCACGTCCCAAACCTGACGAGGCATGGCCGACACTCGATGCCATACTCGGCCTGAGCGTACTACTCTGTAACTGTGAACTCTGGAGGGGTGACCCTCAACTTAGGCCGATGAGGCCATATTTTGAATCATCTGAAAATAACGCCTCTCTCAACCGTGGGGTAAACATACCCAAAAGCTTATATATATATATATATATATATATGACTGTGCAGGCCGAATAAGCCCATGAACATCTACTGATATACAAAATATACTGGACTCGTCTACAAGCCTCTAGAGATAACTAAACTGTACCATGGTCGGGACAGGGCCTCGACCTACCCATAAAATCTGTATATATAAAATGAACTCCAAGGTCTAGACCTGGTAACTCCGAGGAAGTGGAGCTTACCAACCAAGCTGATGTTTGGCTCTGTCTACTGGGAAGGTTTGTCCAACTGTCAATGAGGACCTGCAGGCATTAAATGAAGCGTCCCCGCAAAAGGGACGTCAGTACGAAATAATGTACCGAGTATGTAAGGCAACAGAATAATTGAAAGCTAAAACTGAACTGATAATATAATAACTGAAAGTAACTGGAGTCAAAGATAATCTGAAGATATGTTTACCTACTGATACTGACTCAACTCTCTCAATATAGTAAGTAAAATAGTTGTTCGGCCTTATAAGGCTCGGTATATGTAACTGCTCTGCCGTAGTAGGCTCGCTCATAGGTGCTCGGCATACTAGACTCTATATCTCAGCCATTTTGGGCTCGCTCATAGGCGATTGCCCATAGTAGGCTCGGTATATAACTCACTATCTGATCAGAGGTTGCCCAATAGGGGCCTGCCCATCGATTATAGCTCGATGGTGGTGAAAATATTGTAATATTATATTTATATAGACTCTCTGCTCTCTTGGCTGAAAGAAGACTAAACTAAACTGAATATGAAGTCCCGATAGTGAGAATGTTGTAACTTATGAGACTAGGAAAATGTACATAAATTCAGGAATATGAACTTCTCTTTATGTCTTGTTATCAAACACATATAGTTACTGGATCATGCCAAAATGAAGGAAAGATTTAGCCTTAACATACTTTAACTCGGTTGGGTCCTTAATACCTTCCAAGCAACTCTTCAAACAACTCAACTCAATCTACCACAGCATAAAGAGATTCAAAATCAGTGTTGAGTAAAGGCTAAGTTTGCAACTTAAACTATTAGCTCGTTTACGTAAATTTGGGTAGCATCTCCAAGGTCTAGCCTCTGGTGCATGCACAATCCAGTGGGAGCTCCATACTGACTTCATATGAGGCTGGTACTCTTCTAACCGGCTTTATGGTAGAGCCGTTATAGAATATGGCTATTGTACTATCTCTTTTGTACCTCTAATATTTAGAGTGATTCTACAATGTTCTGAATCACGATTTCTATACTCATCAGGGTCTAATAATCAGACTCCTAATTTACTTAGCTGATGTAACTCTTTAGTTTCCTCTTCTATCTCAGCCTTTAAGTAGGCTTGCTTTATCTTCTGATCTGCAGCTCAGGATATTAGTTATTACTTTAGCCCCTCGTGGACGCTATGGAGCATCCATGATATAAACTTCTAGCAATTCAAGCTTTTGTCTGTGACGTGGAATCAATTCTTTCTTTTAACTTATGCTGGAGTCTCCTATAGATGTATCATTGTCAACATATATGCTGCATGGATAACACTCAACTAACTCTGGGCCGTAGATTGAATAATTCCTTTCGGGCCTTCTCAGTTTTTGTTAAAAGTAAGCAATTACCTTTCTTGGTCGTTCTACCACTTGTTGCATGAATACTTGGCCTATCTTAGTGCAACATATATTATAATTTTGTGCAACTCATATGATCTTGAATATTACTTTGGAAATTTTACTTCCCGTTCCTTTGTTACGACAGGTGCCACTTTGTTATGGAGTGCATACAATGTCGTAGTGAGACTGTTGTTAGAAGATAATTACTTCTTTAGGTCACTATGCTTAGTTTGAAGCCTACTTCCTTATTTCCTCAGCTAGTCTTTCATTGTAGCACTTATGGAAGACTTTCCGACTCTTGTAAAGCTGTGAGCTTATCCCATCATATACCTGACGGAAATTTTGATTTTCTTACTCACCTATAAATATCCATAGTTATATACCTCCGTGCCCTTGTTATCCTAGGGTTACTTATGAACTCAAATTTTTTTTTGTCTCCCCTGTGGCACTCTTTTTTATTTTCGTAACACTTTTACGGCAACTATAACTACCTCAAACTCTTATCTGAATATTTCTCAAGGATTACGATGTCGTATCTACGAGACTGAATTTCCTATGCTGGGGTTCCCTAGGTTTATCTTGCACGATCTGCTAATTTATATGTATCCTCTTGTCTAGCCATAACTAGGCTCTTCCTGAGTCAACTACTAACTACTCGTTGGTCCATTCTCATATCTATATTCCGTGTAATCTCTTTTAGGTTGTTTCCTTTATTTTAACTTACCTCTCGCACTGGCTCCTTATCTATCAAGTGTTCATTCGCACTTAGTTATCAATAACATCTTGGGAGGGAACCCTTACTGCCTTTTCCGACATCGTGCTAGAATAATATTGTAGAGTCGTAATATATCTATAGGATCTGAATAAATGCAATCTCATTCCTTTTGCCTTTTTACCGCATTCTTTCTTTACTATTCCATAGTTACTTGAACTACATAACTCCGACTTACTACCATATCACACTGTCTAACCCCTTTAGGGTAGTACTAGCATTTAATGCTAAAGATTTACCTATATAGTTTACCTCTTCATCTTTGGCATCATTTCACATCTTCACTGACTCTTACTCGCCTTGCGGTAACCCTTCTATACCATGGATAACTGAATTTCTTACGCGCGAGGGTGACACCTAGTGTAAATGTCACACTTAGTCCCTTAAGCATAACTCTGCTCATATTGCTTACTTTAGGGAAGCGTCTTCCTGAATGACCTTTAAAGGTTATTCTTCCGTTGTCCATTCTATTTTTGTCGGAACATGGTCTCTGAAAATCTCAGATGTCGACTATTATAAAATCCTCCGATCCCTATTCATGTTCGATTTATCTTGTTTACTAGCCTATGTTGATTTCTATTACTCTGGGGGGGGGGGGGGTAGAGGGGGGGGGTCTAACTTAGTCTTCTGGTAATTATGTTGGAGTCACCAACTCATTTTCTTGAAATAAGGATATGACTTCATGGCTTATACTCTTTTATTGTCCCAAGGCCTGTCGTCTCTTGTATTTTCCTTCACTTGACCATAGACTCTGCCATCCTACCATATTTTGATTTATCGTTATCACTCATTTATCATACATTACTCATAATGCTTCATTTACTCTCTTCTTGTTCTCCTGCTAATATTTTTGTCTATCACATTATTCTGAAAATCTCAACAAAACATTGTTTCACTTTTTTAGCTCCCCTGGCTCAATCCACCATTCTGGGTTACTCTAACCCAAGCTAGATCCTAATATTCCATCTTCTCTTAAACTATATATGTTAGCTCCCATAGGGCATAACCGAGATGGGTGTGGCCAATTGTACGTTCCTCTATTTTTGTTGAAGGTAACTTAAAAGCCTTATATTTCTCCGGCTGAATTGAAAATTTGGATAATCTTCAGTAATTGGGTACCTCGTACCCTTCTTCACTTTGCTTCTGTTATCTGTTGAAACTTATACTTTTACCTTTTAATACTCCCATGGCCTGCTACTCGCGGGGTATATTAGATATTCCCGTCTTAGGGTCTTAAGAAGGAAATCCACAAATCTGATATGCACGATCTGATAAGGCCTCAAACTGGGCCACATTGTCAAGAATTCTCTCTCTACTACTGCCCTTACCTGCTGCTGTATTAGCCCTCTGGCTAGCTGTAATTTTTCAAATTGAAAACATCTCTATAATTAGCAAACAAAAGTCTTGGCTCAAACTCTTATGACTCAGCTTTATAGCACGATGTGGATTTGAAAGAACGGTAACATACTCCTAAATGCCTTGTAGCTTCATGTTTATATAATGTGGTGCACAACACATCTATAAACAAGGCTCTACTAGACACGACTTGTAGACTCCCTAGGACAGAACTGCTCTGATACCAAGTTAGTCACGCCCCGAACCTGACGAGGCATGGCCGGCACCTGATGCCCTACTCGTCCCGAGCATACCACTTTGTAACTGTGAACTCTGGAGGGGTAACCCTCAACTTAGGCTGATGAGTCCATATTTTGAATCATCAGAAAATAACGCCTCTCTCATCCGTAGGGTAAACATACCCAAAAGCTGATATATATAACTGTGCAGGCCGACGAAGTCGCCATGAACATCAACTGATATACAAAATATACAGGACTCGTCTACAAGCCTCTAGAGATAACTGAACTGTACCATGGCCGGGACAGGGCCTCAACCTACCCATCAAATCTGTATATATAAAATGGACTCCAAGGTCTAGACCTAGTAACTCCGAGGAAGTGGAGCTTACGAACCAAGCTGATGTTTGGCTCTATCTGTTGGGAGGGTCTGTCCAACTGTCAATGAGGACCTGCAGGCATGAAATGCAGCGTCCCCGCAAAAGGGAAGTTAGTACGAAATAATGTGTCGAGTATGTAAGGCAACGTAATAACTAAAAGCCGAAACTAAACTCATAATATAATAACTGAAAGTAACTGGAGTCAAAGATAATCTGAAGATATGCTTACCTGCTGATACTGACTCAACTCTCTCAATATAGTAAGTAAAATAGTTGTCTGGCCTTATAAGGCTTGGTATGTGTAACTGCTTTGCCGTAGTAGGCTCGCTCATAGGCGCTCGGCCATATTAGACTCTGTATCTCAGCCATTCTTGGCTCACTCATAAGCTCTCGGCAACAGTAGGCTCGGTATATAACTTACCATTTGATCAGAGGTTGCCCAATAGGGGCCCTCCCATCGATTATAGCTCGATGGTGGTAAAAATACTGTAATACTGTATTTATATAGACTCTCTGCTCTCTTGGCTGAAAGAAGACAAAACTAAATTGAATATGAAGTCCTGATAAGGGAGAATGTTGTAGCTTATGAGACTTTGAAAATGTACATAAATTCAGGAATATGAACTTCTCTTTATGCCTCGTTATCAAACACATGTAGTTACTGGATCATGCCAAAATGAAGGAAAGGTTTAGCCTTAATATACCTTAACTCGGTTGAGTCCTTAATGCGTTCCAAGCAATTCTTCAAACAACTCAACTCATATCTACCACAGCATAAAGAGATTCAAAATGAGTGTTGAGTAAAGGCTAAGTTCGCAACTTAAACTAGTAGCTCGTTTACGTAATTTTGGGTAGCATCTCGCCTATAACAAGGTCCTCCTCCAATACCATATACCAACAACACCAAGAAAACAACAATGACAACATGGATGCATCATTTTCCAACCTTATCTCCATCACAATATATCACAAAACAGCCCACACACCCTAATCACTTCATACATAAAACGACAACAAAAGTAGTGTCAAACAACCTAAAAAATTGTAACGACGAGTGACCAGCCCACCATTCCGTCATTATGTGGTGTTTCTCCACAACTTTTATCCTTCAAAACTCCATAAAACATCAGCAAAATAGACAGCCCAAAATCAACTCGAAATAGCCCACAAAACAGTCCAGTACAAGTCGAATAACTCGAACTCACCGCTTCCGATCACCGTCCCGTGAGTTCTAACTATTAGGGAATAAACTTACCAATATTCCTTGATATCTAAAGATTAAATACAGAAAGTATACGTTTTTTTAACTATGAAGTACCTTAAAAAACTCAAACTACAAAGAAAAAGAGAGGCGATATAGCGATACTTACGTTGTAGGGATCGTTCTAGTGTTGTCGCTTCTTGATTTCGTACCCGGGATGTTAATATTCTTGGAAACCCTTGTAGATGGATTGAGGATATGTTTAGGGGTCCTATTCTGGTCATGGTATGTGGAAAAGTGAAGAAAGAGACGACATAAGGCCTATATATATCCATTTTTGAAAAGTCCAAGAGGTGCTAGCTTGGCACCCTATTATTGGCTCTTCTTCAGGTGCTTGTATCTTTTTATCCGGATGTTGTATGAATGAACGGTTAAGAGTGTTAGAAACTAAATTCCAAGACCTTCAATTTGGTATATAATATGTCCCAAAAAGACCTCATATAACACACGAATTGTATTTCTCAAAAAGCTTTAGTGACACACCTACTTGTCACCTATGTCGTCTGTGCAGCCTCAGAAAACTGCAAATATCTCTCTACTTTTATGTCGCATCGATGAACGGTTTAATGATTTAGAAAATAGACTTGTAGATATTCAATTTGGTAGGTAGATAATACCCTAATTCCAAGCATATTGGGAGAAAAGCTCAGCTACATTTGACCTAATTTTTAGCATATTTATGAATGTAAATTGTGATGATCTTTGCCAACTTTTGTTCCACAACTCGCTTGACTTCAAAACATAACACACGACTATCATAAGACAAAAATAACTCATAACATAACCTCCTTATCATTTTGGGCACCCTAGTCTCACCCCAAAAGTACATGTTATAACATTCCTAACTTGTCGACTTTCGACGAAACTTATTTTCTTCAATTGGTTTAGCTTCTAAGCCTTCCAACCCTCTTGGTACTTGAAGTCCATGATCTTAAATATTTGTAACCTCCAAGTTAACATGATTAACTTACTTAATGTACTTTCAAAGATTATCTCATTTCAGAGCTTACATCAATTGACTTACGACGTACTCTCACATACGGAACTATGGGGTGTAACAGCCATGAAAACAACGGAGTCACAATTCACATGGTGCACGCCCACACGCCCATCACCTAGCATGTGCATCACCTTAATACCAATCACATAACACGTAAATCGGAGTTTCATACCCTCAGCACTAAGTTTAGAAGTATTACTTACCTCGAACAAGCCAATTTCAATACAGAGCAAGCCAAGCGATGCTCCAAAAATGCCATCCCGCGCATACCGAACTCCAAACGGATCGAAACTAGCCAAAAGAAACTCAAATACATCAAATAATATCAAAGGAAACAAACCCATTCGATAACGGTCGAATCTTTAATCAAAATTCTAAAATCGACCAAAAAGTCAAACCCGGACCCACGCCTCGGAACCTGACAAAACTCACAAAATTCGACAACCCATTCAATTACGAGTCCAACCATACTTCACTAAATCCGACTCTGAATTGATGTTCAAAAAGCAAAAATTCACTTTATGAAATTTTAGACAAAACCTCCAAATTTCACTTTTAAATCATCAATCAAATGCCAAAAACGAAGATGGATTCATGAAATATAACCAAAATCGAGCATAGAACACTTACCCTAATTTATATTGTGAAAGTCGTCTCCAAATATTGTCCAAATTCGAGTTCCCCAACTAAAAATATGACCAAATGAACAAACCTTCGATATTAAGTATTTTTGCCCAGTTGTTCTGCCTCGTTTTACGTGCCCAACAGTCCCAAAATTTGCTTTTGATGCCTTCAATGGATTCCTTGTAAGATTTCAGTCAAGTTAGGCTTTTGAATAACTCCGCTTGACCTTATAATGAAGGAGATACGTTAGTTTCAATATTTTAAAATAGTGCAGATTTTTAAATACGAATTCAGTGGCAATTTCGTAATTAATCTGAAAAATCTGGCTACTCAATTCGTAGTAAAATGATCATAAAATCTTCATACAATGTCCATATTCGACGATTCTTTTTGCTATGGATCCGTAATTACGATACGGATCTAATGCTTCAATCAAAATAGAAATCGGAGCTCATTTATTCAATGTGGTACCATTTATGCTTTAAGAAATGACGTCGAAAAATAAGAAAAATGTGTGCAACACAATCCAAACCTATCCGAAACTCAGCCGAGCCCCTCAGGATCCCATACGAACATACCAAAAAGTCCCATACCATAACATAGACTTACTCGAGGCCTCAAATTACGCATAACAACATCGAAACGACGAAACGCGCCTCAGATCAAACTTAATGAACTTTTGAACTTTCAACTTCCAAAAACTCGGGCCGAAACATATCAAATCAACTCGGAATGAACTCAAATTTTGCACACAAGTACTAATACATCATACAGATCTACTCGTGCCCCCAAACTACCGATCGAAGTGCAAGTGCTCAAAACGACCGGTCGGGTCGTTATAGTTGCCTTTGTTCTAAAATGATAAAAAATGAACCTCTTTCATTTGTGGATAGTTTCTAAAGCTTATTTTGAATCATTTGGTCAATAATTTACTAGATTTGGTTAGTTTAGAAGCTTGTTCAAAAGGCAAGGCCGTGGTTTGCTTGAGTTGCGGAGTGCGGTAAGTGTTGGGTCTAACCTTGATTTGAGTAAATTAGGGAACCTTGAATTGCATGTTATGTGAATTATGTGAGAAATGATGTATATTCAAGGTGACGAGTGTCTAAGTGTCGTCATGACTCTTGCTTCCATGTTTTTCTTTACTTCATGGTGTATCTTGTTTCATGCCTTAATTGTTACATGCTTTATTGACATTCATGCCATAATTGTTACTTGTTATTTAGTTATCCTTGTATTAAATTGTCCATCCCTTTCATGATTTTTTACTACTTTTCTATACCTGCATATCTGAATTGTCATATGTCGTACTTGACTTATAGTTTTGTAATATTTGTTGCTTTCGATAACATGGTTTTCCTTGTATGAGTTGTTTAATTGATAGATGCCGATGAGTTGGTAAGGTTGGGACATTCGAGTTGTTAGAGATTCTTTGATTATTATGTGATTCTTCACTACCTTGTACATTGACTCTCCTGGTGTAGCTTATAAATGTTGATTGTCGAATTGCTATTGTTGATTGAAATTGTTTGGGGGGCGGGTTGCACGCTGCAACGGATAATGAATTGAAATGGAGGAATAAGGACAAATTTTGATATTGATAGATGATGATAAGGAGGGAATCGGGTTGTGCACCGTAACAGATTGTATATGTTGTATTTATTTGTGACTGTTGGATTTGCCTCGATATTTTGAGATGAGTTTATAAGACTTGTTATTATGGGCTCCCTGGTAGTTGGATTTCGAGTTCATTTTTATGAGTTAACTACTTTGCTCCCATTTCCTATCGTTCATGTTATTATTATTGTCGCGTACAGGTTATTGTAAGTGACACGCCTAAGCCTCGTCACTACTTCGTCGAGGTTAGGTCCGGTACTTACAGAGTACATGGGGTCGGTTGTATGTATACTATACTCTACACTTCTTATGCAGATACCAAAGTTGTTCCCACCAGTGCCGAGTGAGATTGCTCAGATCTAGCTATTAGTGGAGACTTGAGGTATAGCAGCAAAGCAAATTGATGAAATTCTACAATTCAGGTAGAAACCAACAGAGACGTTGCAGAAAATATAGAAAAGATTCAAAGTGATGTTGGTGAATTATACGCACCATAGTATTCCTGATCTGATGTTGGAATAAAGATTCTACATAGGGTTGACTGGCAGTTTGAAAGCTAATGTTGATGCTTCAGCGGGTGGAAAAATCTTACAAATCATTCACAAAGTGTGAAGTTCTTCTTGGTAAGATGACTCAACATTCAGGATGGATGATGAGGAACACAACACTCAACCTTGTAGTCCAATTAGTAACTATAGATCCCAATAATTCGATAGCTGAAAATCTTGCGACCTTGATTACTCATATGAGCATTTTGACAAAAAAAGATTGATGGATCAGGCCAAAAACAAGTTCATATAGTTGGCACTATGAATGGAGGGTTATGCACACATTACATAACTATCCATATGTTTTCTCGTGGAGTGGTGAATGTGACAACTAGAACTACTGAGAGGATATGCATTATTTGAGCAACTTTGATGGATATAGACGATATGGGTACCAATAGGGATAGCAGAATTAGCAGTTTAGACCAATAGCGATACAATAACAATTTTGAAGCTGCACGACAATCAAGAAAAGTGGTGCCTTATAAAATACAATTTGGTTATAATCAGCCGCAGCAGCAACAATAATAACAACAACAACAATTGGCTTACCAACAACCTCAACAACAATAGGTAGTCCGACATGATGATGGTAGTGCGGCAGAGATAAAGGGTATATTGCAGCAAATCATCAGGGATAATAGGATGATGCAGAAGATGGTAGCATTGCATAACTCAACTATTAAGGTATTGAAATTCAACTAGTGCATATATCCGTGGCTCTAAATAACATTGCCCACTGACACAAATATCAACCCAAAGGAGCAAGTTCCGAATCAGCTTATGGTTGTAAGTCTGAGAAACAGACGAGATCTTGACCAAGATCAAGAGGTTGCTCGAACTAGCCAAGGAGCTATACCACCTAGGCCAGTACAACATGTGGTAAATGAGTCCACTGATCTAACAGAGGTGAGAGGAAAAGGGTAAAGAAGAAAAAATCGACCCGATTCAACAAAAGGTGCATGAGCAAAAAAAGACACAAGTGAAAAGAAGAGACCACATGCACCCTTCCCACAAAGGTTGGAAAAGCACAAGAAATATGACCAATACAAGAGGTTTATGAAGATGATAAGGTGTATTAAAGTAAATATTCCTATGATAGATGCATTGAGGGAATGCCAAGCTATGCTAAAATGATGAAAGACTTGATGTCTCGGAAGTTTGACTTTCTTGACTTGTCTACGTTAAAATTAACCAAAAGTTACAGTGATTTGGTGACAAATTCTATGGCTTAAATGTCGTCAGATTTAGGGAGTTTCACAATCCTATGTATCATTGGAAGTTATATTTTTTCCTAAAGCATTATGTAATTTGGGGGCCATCATTAACTTGATGCCTTTATCAATCTATAAAAAGTTAGGAATCAGTAGAACCAGACCGACAACAATGTTGCTACAACTGGTCGGTCGAATAATAAAGAGGTCAACAAGAATCTTGGGATGACCATCCTTGGCTATTGAGAGAGCATTGATCGACTGTGAGACCGATAAATTAAAAATGAGATTGAAAACTAAAGAGATCATCTTCAATGTTCAACATTCTATGAGGCGACCTAGTGAGTTTGCAAATTGTTCACTTATAGAGGTAGTTAATGTGATAATGCAAGAGGAGGATGAGACTCTTCATGCTAGAGAGACATTAGAATCTTGCTTGAAGAATTTAGCAAAAGTTGATGGTGAGGTTTTGGTGGAGTAGGTCTTGGCTCTTAAAGGCCAAGGATTTTAGAAAAGGAAACCTCAGGTTGAACCCTTACACCTAGAAGAAATAATAACTCCACCCACTAAGCCATCGATAGTGGATCCACTAAGGTTGGAGCTTAAACTGCTACCAACCCATCTCAGGTATGTTTTCTTAGGACCTAGCTCTACTTTACCAACTGTTATCTCATCTGATTTGCTAGATGTGCAGGTAGAATAACTTCTGCATATTTTGAAGGAATGTAAGACTGTTATTACTTGGATCATTACATATATTAAGGGTATTAGCCCGGTCTTTTGCATGCATAAGATTCTATTGAAAGATGAGCATAAACCTTGTGAGGAACATCAAAGAAGTTTGAACTCAAATATGAAGAAAATGGTGAAGAAGGAAGTAATTAAGTGGTTAGATACGGGAATTATCTTCATCATCTTGGACACCAGCTGGGTTAGATCAGTTTAATGTGTTACAAAGAAAGGTAGAATTACTATGTTATAAAATGAGAATAATAATTTGATCTCTACTCGAAGGGTCACGGGTTGGAGAATCTGCATAGATTATAGAAAACTAAAAAATGCCACCAGGAAGGACCATTTTTCCTTGCCTTTTATCTTATCAGATGTTAGACATGTTGGCAGGGACATCTCACTTTTGCTTCTTGGATGGATATTTGGGGTATACTCAAATCTCGATTGCCCTTGATGATTGAGAGAAAATATCCTTCACGTGTTAGTATGGTATCCTTGCCTTTCGGAGAATATCATTTGGCCTATTCAATGCACTCACCATATTCCCAAGGTGTATGATGATCTTTTTTGCTGATATGGTTGAGGACATTATGGAGGTTTTCATAGATAAATTATTAGTGTTAGGGAATTTGTTCGATGATTGCCTTAGAAATTTGAGAAGAGTGTTAAAAGGTACATAGGGACAAATTTAGTACTGAATTAGGAAAAGGACCATTTTGTAGTACAGGAAAGTATAGTCTTGGGGCACCGGGTTGAGGACATTATATAGGCTTTCATAAAGGACTTACCAGTATTAGGGAATTTGTTCGATGATTGCCTTAGAAATTTGAAAAAGTATTGAAAGATACATAGGGACAGATTTAGTATTGAATTGGGAAAAAGACCATTTTATGATATAGGAAGGTATAGTCTAAGGGCACTGGGTGTTGTGAGCATGTGATTTTTGCCCTACTAAAAATGCTCCTACAAAATCAAAGGAACAGATTTTTTCCAAATTGTTTTCAATTTTATAGGATTTTTGTAGTATTTTTATTAATTGTTTGTATTTTGTGCACGTTTAATTTTGTTAAAAATCATGAAAAAATATAAAAAATACCATGTATTGGATATTAGATTTTATGTTCCTATTTTTAGGATTAATTATTTAATTAATTGCATTATTAGAATAAAATCATAAAAATATCATTCATTTTACATTTTTTAGCTTTAATGCTAGATTAGTAATTTCCCCTTTCGTTAATTTAGGATTAATTAACTTTATAAATATTGCAAATAGATAATTAGCTTGATTTTATAACTTAGATTAATTTAGGATTAAATTCAAAATTAAATTAATTTAGTTAGGATTTTTAAAATTAAAGGAAAAGAAAGAAAAAAGAAACAAAACAAAAGAAAAGGCTGGTTTTTTTTATTTGGGCCACCCAAAAGAGCAAAGTTAGTGGCCCAAATCCCATTTCTTCTCTAAATCTGCTCAAGCCCAATACCCCATACCCGGTCCGGTTCCCCCACTACCAAAATGATGCCGTTTACCCTCCCCTCTAATCCCAGCCGTTGGATCATCCTGATCCAATGGCTCGCAACTGCCCATCCTTTAGCTATAAAACTATCCGAACCCCTTGAAACCCTAGAGACCCCTTTCACTTCCGTCTTCCATCTCTCCAAATATGTAACCCTAGCCGCCCTGTAACCCCTCGCCGGCTCCGCCCTCCTCCGCCGCCCGGAAATCGCCTTATGGCGGTGGAGTACCTCCAAATCGCCTCAAATTCACACCATGTAACCCTGAGCCCCTCCCAAACACTAATCCCTCATTAGTTTCTCCCAAATCATCACCCAAATCCTCAAATTTCAAATCCGAAAATCACACACTAAACCCTAGGTCACCCAAACAACCCCAAATTTTTACCCTACACTCCTCATACCCCCCTAAGCACAAATCTGCCATTAGTTTCCTTTGAATCCCTACCTATTTTTCTTAATTTTGAATTTGAAATTCTGAAAAAACCTAATCCGTTCCTAACTGCGATTTCTGTGCTTCCAAGGCTCGATTTGACTCGAGACTTACGTTAAGAACAAGAACAATTGATTAACGTTAGTCTTGGTTCGTTTCGAGAGTCGCCGGTTTCTGACCAAGACCACTGATGCCTAGCAAAGTTCGTCGCCCTCGTCATTCGTTGAGTTGCTTCAGTCGTCGATTCATTCCCGCCAAAACCAGTACCCTTCCTCTTTCTTTTCCTTTCTTCGTTTCTGTTCTGATTTGTTCTTTTATTATTTACCGGTTTGAATTAGTTCTTTTTGTTTATTTGTTTGAATTAGTTTGTTTAAGGTCAGTTGATTCTAATTGGTTAGTTGTGTAGGTTTTAAGTTAATTGAGCTACATGAACTAGTTATTAACTGATTTGCATATCTCTTAGGTTTATTGCCAAGTGAATTTAGTTAATGTTTGGGTACTGATTAATTTCAGAATGTTCAAATGTTGCTGGGGTAATTTGTGACAGATTTTTACTCTGATATTTGGTTCTGGGTCGGCCAATGAAGGCCTGGTCCATTAAGGCCTGAGTTGTTATTGGACTTGGGCCTGTCTTAGGCCATTTGGCCATGACAATCGGCCCAGACTTAAGAGGAAGATTCTAGAAGTGTACCAGCTGTCCAGAATTGTTAAAAAGATGCTGAAAAACTGGACAGTTGTCCATTATTCTCTGTCATAATATGTTGTACTATCCAGAGAATTTAGGTCAGAATATTCTTTGGATGCTATTTTTGGTGACACTATAAAAAGAAAAGTTACTCCCTCATTCTAGACAGATTTTCTGACCCTAAAAACACCTCTAAAAGTTCAGCCTTACTGTTCCATTGGTAACTGATCTATTTTTCTGATTTCGACTTAAGTTAGAATAAATTTCCCTTTGAGATTTCTGGGTTTCCTGAGCTGCAAGATGGTTTGACGTTGAAGTTGTGATACTGATGTTTCTTTGCTACTAGTTTCATTGGTTTCCTGCTGCCTTTCTGTTGTTTCTTAAAGATTCACTGCCTTGTTTTTGTTCCTTGTAACCAGGTATCTCTTGAGCTTTGAATGATGAATGAAATGCAAGTATATTTTTTGAAGGGTGTACTGCTGCTGTGAAGTTTTATGTTCGTGTTAATTTCAGTTTCTTCATGTTTTTTTTAGTCATTGGACTCTGTTTCTTTAGCTTCTTCCTCTCTAGCTTATACTTGAGTACATTAAAACTGCTGTGTTATTCCATGAATTAGTTGGTATGCCTAGTGTTGAATGTTCTGAATAGTTCATCTTTCATGTGTTGGATTTGTTAGTCTATGATATGGTTAGGATATTCATGGGGTGAATGCCAAATGGTTCTTCTTTTCATGTTTGTTGTTCGAGGGTTCAAAATAACTGGTAGTGTCGTCAACTCATTCTGTTTATTTATTAAAAGTGTTGAATAGTATGATGGTCTTGTTGGCCAACTTGTAGGTTTGAGATCCAATTTCATACATGATTGAAAGAAGTCCATTAAATGACATTCAGATCTGTTAACTACAACTCCAGTACTGCTGAAGTAGTTACACACCTAATGTTACTGGATTAATCAGTAGTTTAAGGTAGTTCAAGTCGATATTGTATTACTAATGGCATATTAAAGATTTAAGGCTTATGGCATGGTTTATCAGTATACTTTGATTTTTCTTAATTTGATGTAATGTTTTTTTTATCAAAGATTGAGGGTCAGTAAGATCTCAGCAATTCCAAAGGCCTTCTTGTTGAAATCGTTGGGCCTGATGTTGGCCCAATTGAGGAGGCCTGGTCGGAATCACCTCTTGTGTGGTTTCTGAATTCTTTCTACTTCTGGGGTTCAATTTTGAGCCCAATCAATACCACACGTTATTGTTCTTCAAATTTGGTACTTCATTTGAGTTTTAGATGTCCAAATGCATCCACATTCAAAAGAAAGTCGGTATCTAATTGCTAAGTGATATCCAGTTTGTATCCTAGATTTTCATTTATGGTTAAAATAATTACATGGCTGATCTTAATGTGATTAAAGTAGTTTAAGTTAATATTGTATACTAATGGCTTGTTAATAAATTAAAGCCCAATATGATTGTTCGGCATTTGATTTTTTCCAAATTTTTTTTTATGTTACACTGATTTAGAAGAAATTAAGCTTCAATAGGGCCTTAATGTCGAAGGTTCTCTTGCTAGAAGTGGTTGGGCCTGGCAGTGGCCCAGGTGAGGCAGCGTTGGTTGAATCCGGACCAAGCGTGCCTTTAATTTCTACTTCTCTCCGCTTTTGGGCTCAATTTCGAGCCCAATCAAATCTTAGCACTTCTGTTCATTAATTTTTGACAGCCTAATGGGCTTACTGTTGGTCCAGGTCTTTCAAAAAATAATTAAAGGTCCAACCCATCTATCCCAAGCTTGTATACAATTAGTAGTGTTATATTGAACTTCGAATTAGTTTCAAATATGAACATTCGTAGTTTGCTTTAGGCGCGCTATAATAAACCATCATGATTATAGGTACGGTTCCCGTGGCATAGTTATGATGCCTAATTCCAAAATTTGGGTGTGCATTTCATGCGACCCGATCATAACAACTTCAAACATTAATAAAAATAAACATGTCGCGAACCGCGGGTGCATTTCATGTAGCGTGGTTTGCGGTGTGTTCCAAAACGGCAAGCGTACAACAATCGTAACTTGTTCAAGAAATAATTTCATAAATCCTAAAAAGTGATTAAAATAATTAAAAACGGTTTTAAAAGGTTAGATAGGTTTAAAACGTGTAATTAATTAGATAATTAGGCCAATTATTAATAGTTAAGCGACCGTGCTAGAACCACGAAACCCGAGAATGCCTAACACCTTCTCCCGGGTTAACAGAATTCCTTACCTAGTTTTCTGGTTTCACAGACTTTTAAATGAAGTCAATTTTCCTCGATTTGAGATTTTAAAAATAAACTGGTGACTTGGGACACCATAAGAAATATCCCAAGTGGCGACTCTAAATAAATAAAATAATCCCATTTCAATTAATGTCACTTTAATCGAAAAACTCCCTTATATACCCTCATTGGGTAAAAAGGAGGTGTGACAGGTGTCACACAAAGGAATAAAGGTCAACTGCACTAAGGTTGATGTGATAGAAAAGTTGCCACTGCCCACTTCAGTCAAGGCAATAAGGAGTTTCCTCGTTCACGCCGATTTCTATATGCAATTTATAAAAGATTTACCAAGGCATGGTTGAGGAGGAAAAACTGGTCTCAACTATTTACTTGAGGGATACTTGATAAGCATTAGTAGGGGTGTTCAGAAAAACCCGAAAAACCGAACCAAACCGAAACCAAACCAAACCGACCAAAAAAACCGATACTTTTTGGTTTGGTTTGGTTTTGGTTTTGAATTTTAAAAACCGATCAAATTTGGTTTGGTTTTGGTTTTAATCAAAAAATAACCGAAAAAATCGAACCAAACCGACTATAGGAGTAGCTATTTCATATTTATTATTACACCTATATATATGTACATTTTTATACAAAATTTCAAAAAATTTATGGTGAATATTAATCGTTTGCACTTTTAGTACAGTTTTTTTACCGTTATATTCTAGTTTGATTGGTAGTTTTCTTTTGTTAAGTGTAAGAATCCATTTCATGTTAAAAAAAATATTTTTTTAATTGAGTCCTTAAATTATTAATCACTATTTGATTCAATTATCATCAATATATTTTAGTATATAATAGATTTCTCAAAGGGCAATTGATTTGATAGTGTTACGTTGAAAATGTGGTTGCCGGAATATGTGTTTGGTAGTGTATGTCTTATATTTAAGAAAAAACCGACAAATAACCGAAAACCTGACAAAACCCGATATAAATCGAATCAAGAAAAAACCGACTTAATTAGTTTGGTTTGGTTCTAATATTTGAAAAACCGACTTACTTGGTTTGGTTTCTTTTTAGGAAAAAACCGATCCAAACCGAACCATGAAAATCCTTAAGCATTAGCATGCGTCGTGACGAGATATTAATTGGTCGCTTCTTAGGAGTCAACCCATGGTGGTAGTGTAGTTCGTCGTGCCACGGCGTTATTAAAAATTTTGTTAGGAGGCAACCCGACCATTAGCTTAGATGTAGTTTTAGTTTGGATTTATGTTTTTATCCACTCTAACGAGTTAGCTTTGTGTGCCTTTTGTCTGCTTCGCAAAGTTCTCGAGCTACACGATGATATAAGTGATCATGACTCAAAGATAACGAATGGGTGCCAAAACAACTGCCCACACAAGTTTCCACGCCTGAAAAAAGAAAGGTCACATCGACCCTCTGCAACCCATGTCGCTGGAAGACACAGCCAAATTTTCCGTGTTTGGGGCCACATCACACCTAGTATGGTGCACAAACGTGGTGAAATTTATCCCAAGCCACTTTCCCCGTACTTGTTCCGATTATTGTTGAAAGGAGTGTTTCACACTGAATTCCCAAGTCAGTTTTGAAGGGTAAAGTAGTTCCTAACTCACAAAAATACTCATACACAAATTTTGCATGCTAAGTGTTTGATGAATTGCCTCAAAGGCAATTCAAGTCCCCGTTGGAGCCCGAATCTTCAAGATTCTATTTTGAGAGAATGATTAGCATAAGAATTAAGTGTAGGGTGGCTTAACGGAGTCGGGTAATTGTTGAAAGATTTACACAAAATTCGTGCTTCCTAGTGTCGCTTTTGTTGTTTGAATGCTAAATACGCTAAATTTAAAAAAGGAAAATATGAGTAACTTGTGATTATCTAGTTAGAATATGCTTGAGATTTAAAGTGTGGGGCCGTTCTGACACGTTTATGATTTCTTACTTGGATCGCTAAACTGATTTAGTGTGTTGTTGGTAGGTACTTTGAAAAATGGTTCGCCTAAAATCCAGTGCAATTAAGGCTAAGGCTTTGGCTCAAACCAAAGCTCTGCCTCAAGCTATGACCTCCACTTTAGCACCACCACCTAAGAAAAGGAATCGCATTGAGGTCATCTAGTAGCAAGGCAAAAGGGAAGCAGTCAGCCTCCACATCAGCTCTAGCTCAGTTGTAAGAAAAGAACAAACATATCTCTGGTACCAAGCATGTTTGACCCTACGGGAAGGCAAGGTACAAGAAGTTTCGTGCACCCATGTACACCTCTATACGGCTATTGGTGAGAATACTTTGAATGCTAAGTATAACGACATATGGGAAGTCGTGCATAACATGGATTAGGGCTTTGTGTTCAAAACTCCAGGAGAGTCAAATGTGAGTATTATTAGAGAATTCTATACATTTTGGGATGTTCGTGTATTTGGTATCCATTAGCGCGCGGGAGGTTGATTATCTTTTCACTTAGGGGTCGTTTGGTAGGATGCATTAGACATGCATTAGCTTTGTGTATTAATAATACATTGTTTGGTAGACATTTTGAACCTATGCATTAGTTATGCAAGCATTAGTTATACATCCTATTTGGTATTAGCCTATGCATAACTAATGCATAGAAAACAATGGTATTAGCAATGCAATGGGTTTTAATGCATGCATTAGCTTAGTGAAAGACAAAATTGTCCTTCAAAATTTATGCTTGATTAAAATATGCTAGTTAGTATATTAATGCAAGTTCAAAATAATTCAAATAGTGAGAAATAAAATTATATCCCTAGTAAATAAATAAATACTTAGCATATTTCCTTTTTTATAAATAAATATTTAATTTTATTTTACAATATAGGTAGACAAATAAAATAATTTTTTTAAAATTTTTTCATATAAAAATATTTCTCAGCAGATGTTTCTTTTAAAAAGTTAGAGCGCGGACTAGTTTTGAGGGCATTTTTGTAAACAAACAATTCTTTTAGAAATTGTGCAATACTTTAATACATCAAACCAAACAATGAATAAGAAATATGTCAGCATAACTAATGCAAGCATAACTAATACCAGCATTACTAATACACCATATTCAGCATTATTCTTGTGCACCCTACCAAACGACCCCTTAGTACATTGTGCAAGTTCTAGACTATCATGATTTCCCTGGCGTGCTATTGTGTGAGTTCATTGCACACCCTACTTATCATGCTATTAGGCACGCTTTATGTGATATCAATTCAAATGTTGTGTTGATGTGTGAGAAGAAAGGGAGAACGCATAGTACTATGCCAATGGTTAAGGTTTTTTAAGGCAGCAAAAGGTGTGCTTGAAGTTGGTGAACATGAGAATTTTACCGAGTGATCATGATACATATATTTTGAGGGAGCGTGTGTGCCTTGTCTATTTCTTTATGATTGGGAAGACCGTGAATGTGGGTCATTTGGTGCGCGAGCAGATGGAGTAGACTGGAGCTGGCAAGCTCTCTAGGATGTTCTTTGGCAATGTACTGACCCATTACTTGCGACTTGAGAAAGTGTCTGAGGATCTGGATTGTGATGTCATTATTCTGGCATAACCTAGAGCTACTGACATCTCTAGTATACTTGGGCAGATGAGGACGAAGATTTTGAGCGTCATTCTCGGAATGTAGCTTCATGGCTCACTTTCATGAGATGTTGGACCTTTAGCTCTAGATTGGTGGCTGACCTACTATGCATGAGGAGAGGAGTCAATTGCATGAGCGATTCTGCCCAATAGTCATGCACAACAGTTGGTTAGCATTGGGTTTGGCTAAGGAGTGCCTCCAGAGGAGGATATAAATACTCTCGAGCCATATGTTCATGAGGGCGTTGCAAAGGAGGAGGTAGATGATGCCGCGAATGATGAGGATGAGGATGCTATTCATGATTGATTTGACTTGGCTATGGAGACTGACAAGGCGTTCTTCTTGGACGGCTTTGAGTGGCAGGGAGTTTCTTTTTACACCCTCATTATTTTTGCTTTTATTGTGCATTAGGAATACTACACTTTTTAAGTGTGAGGTGGGAAAGTTCTCTCGGTAGATAGTTAGTAGTAATAATCTTAGCTTATTATTTTTTGCATTTGTTAGTTTAGTAGTACCATTGGTTTATTAGCTTAGTAGTAGTAGTTAGTCGCAGTTTAATTAATTCTGGAAAAAAAATTAAATTAAAAAAAACTTTTCTCGACGATGGATCTCCTTGACAATCCTATTGAGAGATTCGAGTCTAATCAAAAACAAAAAAATGGAAAATAAAAAAATACAAAAATATGTTCTTTCTTTATTCTTGTTTTTTCTTCTTTTTTAGGTAGTAGTAACGTGTGTAGATAGGTTATAATCCCCTTTGATTTTTCTTTGCACACCGATTATTTTTTAAAGGATGTAATTTGAATCGGGTGACTTTTTTAGAGTAGTTTAGGATGTAATAAATAAAAGAGAGAAGATTGTTGTGATTCTTAGGAGCGATTTGATTTGTTTGATACTAGCATATTTATGCCTTGACATTACTTTCCTGTAATTATAAAGTTTTTTATTCACTGACAATTTGGATAATATGCTTTGTGATGCCTATACTCATTTCTTGACTCATGTTCATTTGTGTTGTAAGCTTAATATTGTTTAGCTCTGTGAAAATTTGCTTTAATTTGAAAGTCGGAATGAAATCATCTTTAGTGAGTCATGTTCCATGTATGAAGTAAATGTTTTCTGCAGTTCATGCTTTGCATTTTCGTTTATAACTTGTTTGGTATGTGAGTTAAAGCGAAATCCTAGATATGGCTCAGTTTAAAAAGTGATTTTAGGTCTTCTTTAACCCGTTTGAGCTTTATATACTATCATTAATAAAAATATTCCTAGTTACCCTTTTTGAGCTTGTAAGTCTTTTGTTTGGCACACGCATTACAAGCATATACTCTTTGTTCTTAATTGACTTTGTTAAATTTTTTTTACCTCTGGAGCACTTAAATCGTAAGAATAAACGCTAGAAAAAAGTAAGGAGAGAACTTGGGTAGCCTTTGAGTGAAATCACATAAAAAAAAATATACCTGTGTACGGGAATAAAAAAAAAAAAGAACCACCAGCCGGGAGTGCAAAAGCATAAGAAAAATATTGAAGAAAAAAAATTGTTCTATGAATGAAAAAACAATGAAAAGAAACAAAAAGTAGAAATAATACATCATGTCCCTGCTAGTGGGTTATGAACAAAGTAGTACTTAAAGAAAGAAACATTTTTGGGTAATCTTGTTTGATGATACTTGAACATGGGTTATGAAAAATCTGGGCTTAAAGTTAAATGTTGTGATATGTTAAAGTGTTTTAGGAGGATTAGCCACTATTTACTGAATATACATATCTTGTCCCTGGCCCATATTACAACCATAATAAAGTACTAATTGGTCTCAGAATGAGCATGCCTTCATTAGCAAGAGTTTACATAATGGGCAAGCCTATAGTATCTTTTAGGTGCATGCGACTTCTTTGTGAGAGTGAACGAAGTATTTTAGATGTGGGAGTTCTTAAATTACATTCAAACTCTTGATCTGAATGTGTGGGCTATTTACTCTCCTTATTATTTTTATGAGGACACATGATTTTATAATGGAAAGGTATTATTAGACTTTTTGGTTGAAGTGAGTGTTCAAGCCTATGAATACTTTGTGGCTTTGAGTCAGTTCTTGAGGGTAGGTTGTTATGAACTTGTTGTCTAAAGTTTGAATGTGCTTGGTATAAAAAAGTTGGAGAAGTGTGTTGAGAATGCTATGCTAAAGCTTATGTGTTGCTATCAACTATGATCACAGTATAGTGTGCTTTGAACATCTGACCTCGTGAGGTGCCTATGATTTAGAGCAAGTGATTGTTGACTCAAGGGTGAACAACATTTAAGTTTGTGATGTTGATGTCCGGCTAGAATTACATGTTTTTTATGACTTACTAGTATAATATAGATGGTTATGGTGACGTTTTGAGCATAAATATGTTGTTTATGTGCATAGGACCACTTGGAATTCGAATGGAGGAACTTGCGCGATTTTTGTACCAAAATAAAAAAAAGTCGAGTGCGGGAGATGACCAGGCGAAGTGCCCTAAAGGCACCTGATTCAGGCACGGGGTGCCGTGGAAAGCGGCCAAATCAGCCACAAGGGGAGCAACGCAACTGTGGGACGTGTCCGATGGTATTTTCTCCTGGGGCTTTCCCCTACCAAGTGTAAATAGTCCTTAAAATTGTTTTTTAGATGGGGAAGACTTGTTTTGGAGGTGAAAGGCTACAGGAGCACTTTGGGAGCACATGATCATGCAGTTTTCCTTCTTTATAGTTTGTAGTTTTTATGCTTTCAATTTGTGATGTTATTGTTATTATGACTATGAGTTGCTAATTTTATTATCTAGGGTTTTGATGAAAGCTTATAGGATGAATTTTTGTTACATTTTAATATAGTTGAGCCTTTGAATGTCTTTACTTGTTCAGCTACGTGTTTATTTCAGTTGGTTGAAGGGCCCTTGATTAACTGTACCTATTTATTATGTGTTGCTTGATAAAGAACGTGTATTTATGTAGTTATTACAAAGCGTCACTCACTTGGTATATGAGAGATCCATATTACGGGTTTAAAAGCGAAATTAGAGATAAAAAAGTATTGACCTTTGTCGTAGTGAGCTGTGAGAAAGTGTTAGCTAGAGTAGATCGAGAGAATACGTCTACTATATTATTGTGATTGCTCAAGAGAGAATCGTGGTAAGTAGAATGCTCACGATCGTAGAGAACAAATTGGCAGGTAACGTAGTAAGAAGGATTCCGACAATTGGAGAAATCATAACTCTTGGCCTCATTAATTTTATCTGCGACTCTTGCGCAATTAGTTGATAATTTTAATGCATTTTATTATTTTATATTAGTTAGTTTAAAAAATCAAAATTATTATTTGATAATTCGAAAAGCTAATTTGCCTGAATTCCTACGATAGATAAAGTTGTAATTGATAGGTTAATTTTCCGTGGGATTCGACTGTGGACTATTTAGCAGGATATATTTGCAGAGACTGCTAGTCTTCTACTAGGCGTAGTTGAGCTTGATTAATTTTAGCACCGTTGCCGAAGAATTAACAATATTATTAATTATAACTTAAAAATATTGCTAGGATTTTTAGTTTAATCAATTTTCTTCCCTTATTTTATATTTTTTCTACTGAGATTCTTACATTCAGAATCTTGTGTGTCTCATGTGTATGCCTAGAAGTTCCTCGATAACTGATGAACTGCTTGAAGGTTTTTCGTATCCAGAGAAAACCTTCAAGGCACTGAATCGTGCAAAAAAGAAAGATAAACAAATACCCCATCAACAAGAAAGGTTCGAAAGTGAGACTATAATGGGTGATAATTTGAACAACAACAATAACAATCCGAACAATGAGAACAACCTGAACACTCCTCAAATTCTAGACCGCCATGTGGCACCTCTTGTGCCTGAAGATGCTCTCTATGATTAGGCATAACCCACAGCTGACAATCTGGCAACTGCAATTACAATCCCTCAAATACAAACGAAAAATTTTCAAATCACAAATAACATGATGCTTTTGCTGCAGAACAACAAGTTGTTCTACGGGTCTCATATCGATCCAGAATAGCACTTGCAATTTTTTTTTTCAATTTGTGTCACTCAGAGGCAGCCGAATGTGACACCGGAAGCAATTAGGCTACTACTATTTTCATTCTCAGTGCATGGGGAAGCACAGACTTGGCTCAAATTGCTCTCAATTAACTCCATAACCACTTGGGAAGAATTAATCAAGTAGTTCTTGAACAAGTTTTATCCACCCAACATGACTGCAAAGTAAAGTAATGAGGGTTGAAGTAGAAACCAAAAGAGACGTTGCAGGAAACTTTGGAAAGATTCAAAGAGATGTTGGTAAAGTGTCTGCACCATGGCATTCTAAATCTGATGTTGGGATAGTGATTCTAGGGCTGGTTAATAGTTTGAAAGTTGATGTCGATATTTCAGCAGGTGAAGTATTTTTAAGCAAATCATTCACCAAGTGTAAAGTTCTTCTGATAAGATGACTCAAAATTCAGGATGTAAGACGAGTGACATAACACTCACCCCTGTAGTCCCTTCAATGACTCTAGATCTGAATGATTTAATAGATGGAAACCTTGCGACCTTGATGACTCAGATGAGCATTTTGACCAAAAAGATTGATGAATTACGCCAAAACAAATCCACATAGTTAACACTACGGATGGAGGGTTATGCACACCCTACATAACTAGCCATACGTTTGCTCATGGAGTAGTAAATGCGCTAACCAGAACTACCAAGAGGATATAAATTATGTGAGCAACTTTGATGGCCAAGAGACAAGGTGGAAAACAATGAGGGCAACAAAATCAACAATATAGACCCGGAGCAATACAATAACAATGTTGGAATTGCACGACAACCGGGGCAAGTGGTGCCTTATGAAATGCAATTTGGTTATAATTAGCAAACAATAACAATAACAATTGGTTTACCAACAGCCTTATCAATTTTTCGTTTTATTATTTTATCCATACTCATTATTTTAATTAATTTGAATTCGCATAGTATAAATCCTAACAAGAAGTTTTTCATTTCTAAGGCTCGAGCGCAAGATGTGACTTAGTTTTCCCGCACCAAAATTCAAAAGTTAGTTCCTAAAACCGTTGGTGTCCACCTCAAATTAGTCTTAGGTTATCCGTTAATTGTTCCCCCTTAAGTTACTCCCTGTTTGTTTCTCGTTAGTGGTATATATTTGTTTACTATTATTATCTTCCCAAGCTTTATGAACTCATCTGCAATACAAAAATCAATTATAAAACAAGAGATAGCTGCTGAACAGAGAATAAATAAATAAATAGAAAGAGAACAATGGCTTCCATTAGTTGTAATTCAGTCATTTTTCTCTTTTTCCTTTTACTTTTTGCTTCTTTAGTCCCAAACTTGGATGCCAACATTGCCGAATTTGACCCTTATTTGGAAAAGAAAGCTGAAGAAGCCCTCAAATCTTCTCTTGCTGCTTATAATGAAAATCCTGAGGAACTCACTGAAACTTTCAACAAAGAAGTCGGAGAGTGAGTGCTTTTATAACTCTAATATTTTTTTTTTGAACAATTTTTCACAGCTACGTTATTTACTTATTTATTTATTATTAACATTAGTTCTTGTCCAACATTGCAGAACAATCTTGAATGGCACAAGGAGGTATCTGAGGGATATGATATGAGAATAATGAAAGGATAATGGTTTTGAGCAGACGCAGAACTAGAATTTGAAGTTTCTAGTTTTTGCACTTGTCACAAAACTCGTATCTCATTTTAGTTATTGATTTTATAATAAAAATAATTTTATATATTTTAAATAATTTTCATAATATAAATACATAATTTAAACAAAAGCTACTGAGTTTATTCATACTAGACTTAACACTATAGCTCCACCCCTAATTTTGAGACTTGAAATAAAAATTAAGATACTTGTAAGAAAATGATGTACTCCCTCAGTTCACTTTTACTTATCTACTATGGACTTTACACACCCCTCAAGAAAATACTAAATGAAGTATATAATTTACCATGATATCCATATTAATTGATGTATATTTTTAATGGATTTGAGAAAATGAATTGAAATGAGTAACAAATACTGTGGGTATAACAACAACAACAACAAAGAAATTATCTTCTCTTGATATGCTAAAAGTGACAAGCAAAAGTGAAAATATATTTTTAGAATATTGGACCAGTAAAGGTGAACGGAGGTAGTACTTCAAAAGATTATATAATTTGATTTTTCCCATGAAAAATATATATACTTTCAAAATCTTAAAACATGAATAACTACAATTATATCAAATAAAGAAGATAAACATACAAAGGTCCCGTTTGGCCATGAGTTTTGCCAAAATAAATTTGGGATTTATTTTCAAAACTCATGTTTGGCCATAAATTTTGCCCATATTTTGGCCAAATCCCAAATCCCAAATTTCAAATCCCAAAATCAGCTATTGAGTTGATTTTGGGCCAAAATCCCAAAACTTGGGAATTATATACATGTTTTCCAAAATAAAGTTAGAAAATATGTTTTGAAAACGTATGTCCAAACACATTTTTATCTTCAAACTAAACTTCACCCAAATCAAATTTTTCAAAACAAATTTGAGATCTATGGCCAAACGTTAGCTAAGTTTGATTGAATTTTCACACTTTAAGATTGCATTAAAAAAAAGTAATTGCAGGGAGAATCTGTTCAATTCATACACTTAGAATGATGCAATTTGTAGTGAGAGAATCTATCACGATCCCAATTTTTGTTTGTAAGATGTTGTGGCGGCACCTAATCTCTAAGACTAAGTACGAAATAATTAAATAATAATTTAAATCTCAAAACAACAACAATTATATAAAGTAAAATCTGCAACCCAACATGTACATCTCCTAAAACCCGATGAAAATATAAGTCACAAGCTCTAGATACAGTGCTGAACACTCCTATACATTACTGTCTATAAAGGTGTAAAGAAATAAGAAAGGACGGGATAGAAGGAGATTCCGAGGCTTGCGGACGCGGGCAGGTATACCTTGAAGTCTCCAAAGCAGGCCACTCAACGCGCTAATACCAAGGCTGATAGAATGTACCTGGATCTGCACAAAACATGTGCAGAAGCGTAGTATGAGTACACCACAACGGTACCCTGTAAGTGTCAAGCCTAACCTCGGTAGAGTAGTGACGAGGTCAGGTCAAAGCACTACTGGAGATAATTAGAACAAGACAAAAGATATAATGATCTAATGGTATATTGAAAATGACAAGGAAGCGAACAATAAAGAATTTATGGAAAGTAACAACACGAGATGAAGAAAACTAATACAACACGAAAGGAAAACAAGGATTTTACATGTTAAGGAAACAACAACCAAACAATACAGCAAATAGAGAAAGATCAACAGGGGCAATCCCGAGGTACCGCCTCGTAGTCCTAAATCATAAAAGTAACTCACACTCTTTCCTTATATCACCGCGGGAGTCTTTATATTTGTTTTGAAAATCATTTTTCCGAAATAGCACCCCACGTCTTAGCCCACCTTATCACATTGCATGACTTCTAGTAGTTCCCCTACTAGCCACGCATATCAAGCCCACCTTATCTCACCGCATGCATGTCAACACGCAGACCTTATACCACCGCATGCGTATCAATAATAACAACGATACGGCAGAAACCTCGTTCAAATAGTAACAACAGCACGGTAGAAACCTCGTGCAAACAACCAAACAAGCACCCCAACAATAATATGAAATCCAAAACATAACAACTGAAATAAATTATATTTCACAACTTACAGCTTGCCTCAATAGAACACACGGCTCTTTACAACTCTAGTGGGGCCATAAGATATGGAGGAATAGAGACGTGCTGAGTGCCCGGTAACAAATCAATACCAAAGTCGATATCCCTGTCGGGCGGCATGCCCGGAAGATCCGCCGGGAATACGTCTGGATAATCCCTCACTACCAGAACTGACTCTGCGGTAGTAGTACCAACACTAACATCTCTTGCATATGCTAGATACGCATCACACCCCTTCTCAACCATCCGCTAAGCCTTTAGAAACGAAATAACCATGCTAGGAACATAATCTAAAGTACCTCTCCACTCTAACCGTGGTAAACCTGGCATAGCCAGTGTCACGGTCTTGGCATCACAATCAAGAATAGCATGATAGGGTGACAAGCAGTCCATGCCGAAAATAATATTAAATTCTACCATACTGAGCAATAATAAATCGGCTCTAGTCTCAAAACCACCAAGAACAACTAAACACAACCGATACACACGGTCAACAACAATAGAATCTCCAACAAGTGTAGACACATAGATAGGAGAACTCAAAGAATCACGGCATACACCCAAATACGGAGCAAAATATGATGACACATATGAATAAGTAGAGCCTGGATCAAATAATACCGATGCACCACTATGACAGACCGAAACAATACTTGTGATGACAAAGTCGGATGCAACTGCCTCCATCCTAGCAGGAAGAGCATAGTATCTGGCCTGGCCTCCCCCTCTAGGGCGACCTCTACCCACTCGACCTCCACCTCGAGCTGGCTGTGCAGGTGGATTGGTAGCTGGTGCGGTAACCATGGCCTGAGGACCCGGTGGAGTACGCGGATCTTGAGTAGTCTGCGGAGGTGCACCCCTCCTGAGTCTGGGGCCATCCCTCACCACATGACGAGTGTCACCACACTCAAAAAAAGCTCTCGGAAGGCGTGACTGCTATGGCTGGTTCGGGCCTGGCCGGCTGGACTAACCGCTAAAAGCACCCCGTGTAGGAGGTGCACTAGACAATGGCGGTGCATAATAGGGAGCTTGAGGCCTAGGAGTGGTTGGAATACTGCTGGAAGCTGGAACTACTGAATGAACAGAGCGAATCACATAGCCTCTACCATGACGAGCTGCAACTCGGGCACACGTACCACTATATATTCCAGAATCTCAAGACCTCTTGGCCTCCCTCTCCTCTATCTCCCGAGTCAACATGCTGTCCTATCTCCTAGCGATTCCCACTACCTGCTGGTATGCGAACATCTCCAACTCTCGTGAAATGCTAAATCTGATACCGGGGTTGAGCCCCTCGATGAATCAACGGGCTCTCTTTCTGACAGTGGCAACCAAGGCTGGTGCGTGCCTAGCCAAATCACTGAACCGGATCGCACACTCCGACACGGTCATAGAACCCTGGCGCAACTGCTCAAATTCTGCGTGTCATGCATCTCTGAGACTCTGGGAAACATACTCCCTCAAGAATATATCTGAGAACTGAATCCAAGTGAGTGAAGTTGCCTCGATCGGACTACGCAACTCATATGCTCACCACCACTGATAAACCGCTCTCTTAAGCTGGAACGTAGTAAAACCAACCCCTCTATACTCCATAATACCTATAGTACGGAGGATACGGTGGCACACCTCAAGGAAACCCTAGGCATCCTCTGACGCCAAGCCACTGAAAGTAGGAGGGTGGTACTTCTTATACCTCTCGAGCCTGAGTTGTTTCCCCTCAGAAACTGCTGCCCTAACCTCGGGCTGAACTGGGGCGACCGGCTGCACTGGTATGACCTCTGGGACATAGTCTACGTGGACCCTCTGCTCTGGGTACGGTCGACGCGAGTCTGTGCTCCTTCCCCAGCCAGAGATGTGGCAAGATCAAGTGGTATCAACCCTGCTCTCTCTTTGACAGTGGCAACAAAGGCTGGTGCATGCCTAGTCAAATCATTGAACCGGACCGCATACTCCGACACGGTCATAGAACCCTGGCGCAACTGCTCAAACTCTGTGTGCCATGCATCTCTGAGACTCTGGGGACATACTCCCTCAAGAACATATCTAAAAATTGAGTCCAAGTGAGTGAAGCTGCCTCAGCTGGACTACGAAACTCATATGCTCGCCACCACTGATAAGTCGCTCCCTTAAGCTGGAACGTAGTGAAAGTAACCCCACTAGACTTTGTAATAACTATAGTACGGAGGATACGGTGGCACTCCTCAAGGAAACCCTGGGCATCCTCTGATGCCAAGCCATTGAAAGTAGGAGAGTGGTACTTCTTGTACCTCTCGAGCCTGAGCTGTTGCCCCTCAGAAACCGCTGCCCTAACCTCGGACTGAACTGGGGAGACCGGCTGCACTGGTATGACCTCTGGGACCTGGTCAACCTGGACCCGCTACTCTGGGGTACGGGCGTCGAGAGTCTGTGCTCCTCTCTCGGCTTGAGATATGGCAAGAGCAAGTGGTATCAACCCTGCCTGAGCTAATGTGCCGAACATGCTCAGACACTAGGCGAGAGTTTCCTAGAGAGTTGGTGCAGTAACAGGCGTCTCAGTGCCTGCCCTCCAACTGGGGCTACTGGTGGCTCCTCTATAGTAGCTCGTGCGGGTGCTCTAGCTGCACCATGTGGACGTCATCGGCCTCTACCCTGGCACCAGCCTATTGCGGCTCTAGCAAGAGGCACGAGTGTCTGGTCATCTGATCCAGCTATACGTGTCCTTGCTATCTATAAGAGAATAGAAAAACAGAAATATAGAATCCAAAGTCAAAATTTCGCACGATAAGGAATTAAAAAAGTGAAGCTTTTCCTAGCAATTTCATAGCCTCCGGAAGATAAGTACAGACGTCTCCGAACCGACCGTGAGACTCTACTAAACCTGCTTATGACTCAAAAAATCTATGAACCTAGAGTTTTGATACCAACTTGTCATGACCCCAATTTTCCTCCGTAGGATGTCGTGACGGCACCTAGTCTCTAAGACTAGGTAAGCCTAACAACATGCGGAATAACTGAAGTAATAATTTAAATCTCAAAACAACAACAACTATATAAAGTAAAATCTACAACTCAACATGTACATCTCCCAAACCCGGTGAAAATATAAGTCACAAGCTCTAGATACAATATTGAACACTCTTATACATCACTGTCTATAAAGGGGTAAAGAAATAAGAAAGGACGGGACAGAAGGGGACTCCGAGGCTTGCGGATGCGGGCAGGTGTACCTTGAAGTCTCCAAAGCAGGCCACTCAATGTGCTAATACCGAGGCTGATAGGATGTTCCTGGATCTGCACAAAACATATGCAAAAGTGTAGTATGAGTACACCACAACGGTACCTTGTAAGTGCCAAATCTATCCTCGGTAGGGTAGTGACGAGGTCAGGTCAAAGCCCTACTGGAGATAATTAGAACAAGTCAGAAGATATAATGATATAATCATAGAAACTAATACAACACGAAGGAAAACAAGGATTTTACATGTTAAGGAAACAACAACCAAACAATACTGCAAATAGAGAAAGATCAATAGGGACACTCCCGAGGTACCGCCTCATAGTCCCAAATCATAATAGTAACTCAAAGCCTTCCATTATATCACCGCGGGAGCCTTTATATTTGTTTTGAAAATTATTTTTCCAAAATAGCACCATGCATTTTAGCCCACCTTATCACACCGCATGGCTTATAGTAGTTCCCCTACTAGCCACGCATATCAAGCCCACCTTATCTCACCGCATGCATTTCAACACCCAGACCTTATACAACCGCATGCGTATCAATAATAACAACGATACGGCAGAAACCTCGTTCAAATAGTAACAACAGCACGGCAGAAACCTCGTGCAAACAACCAAACAATCACCCCAACAATAACACAAAATCCAAAACATAACAACTAAAATAAATGATATTTCACAACTTACACCTTGCCTCGATAGAACCCACTGCCTTTATAACTCAACAACAAGATATTTCAAGGATAGCAATTTCAAGTAAAGAATCCCACACTTAAATCATGAATACAGAATAAAGAAAGCAAGTGATTCAACTAATCATGTAGTACAAATTGCAGTTAAGAGATAAGACAAGTAAACATGTGAAATTAGACTAAACATGGTGACTATAACATGCTAAAGTAACTTAATTAAGGCATGAAAAGGAAACTACGTAGCTAAAACCGGAGTTTCAATACTTAGCCCGTGTATGCACTCATCACCTTGCGTACACGGCCTTCACATATCACAAATTATCTTATCAATGCCAAATCCTAAGGGAAATTTCCCCCACACAAGGTTAGACAAGTCACTCACCTCAAACCACGTCAATTCAATCAACTAGAAGGCCTTTCCCTTGATTTTCCAACTCCGAACGGCTTAAATCTAGCTAAAACGATTACATACTATAAATATAATACAGAAAATTAATTTAAATAATGAAATTATGATATTAGCAAAGAATTGAAAAATCGCCCCAAAAAGTCTATCCGGGTCCGCATCTCGGAAACTGACCAAAATTATAAAATCCGAATACCCATTCGATACCGAGTCCAACCATATAAGAATTACTCAAATCCAATACCAAAATATCGCTCAAATACCCAAAATTCGGCCTAAGAAGTTTCCTCCATTTTCCCCAATTTTTCAACCCAAAACCTTAATTATATGATGAAATCAAAGATAGGTTAGTGGAATTTAATCAAAAATGAGTTAAGAACTCATACCCCAACAATCCCTCTGAAAATCCCTCAATATTTCGCCTCAAACCGAGCTCTCTATGTCCAAAATGTGAAATATGAAATAAACCCTCGATTCGGAACTTAAGTCTTCTGCCTAGTTAATTCCTTCGTCACGAACGCGAAAATTGCCTCGTGATGAGTGGTGATTTTACCATTTATTTTAGTCTCTTTTTTTTAATTTTTATGTCCGTTAATTGCGATATGAGGTTATTTATGATGTGTATTGCTAGATTTTCAGGTAAATGATGCCATGAAGAGAGTTGAATTCAATTGAAGTGGAATTGAGCAAAAAAAGAGTAAAACGAGTGGAAATTCCTTCAGTGATTCAGCATCTGCGGAACACTGTGCGCTTTTGCGACCTCCCATCTGCGAGGAAATGGTCCGCATCTGCAAAAGAAGTCCTGGAAGGAAGAAACCACTTCTGCGATTGATCTACCGCATCTGCGGTCGCGCATCTCTGCTTGATGTCCGCATCTGCATTCACACTCCTGCGCGTGGATGCCACTTCTGCGGAGTACCCTGGTCCCCTCAAATCTCGCTTCTGTGAGCTTCTACATGCATTTACGTAATCGCACCTACATGGATTGTTCCGCAGGTGTGGTCAACGGGCTTCAGCTCTGGGTAATTTTGGCAAATCACATTTTCTCGTTTTCAAACCCACAAATACACGACCTAGCCTATTGGAAACATATCTTTGGCAAATCTTTGGCTTATTTTTCATTTATTAGACTAGAGAAGACAAGTTTGGAAGCTAGGGTTATTGCACACACACTTGGGTCTTAAAGATTTGAAGCTTTTGGTTGAGAATTTCTCACCCATTTATGTTCATTTCTTCATTTTCTTGTTTTGTATTGTATATCTAAGTGTGTAGTATTTTCCAACACTTGAATCTTGTTTATGGCAATATTCATATTTAACGTGTGGATTAAATATCTTGTTGTGCTTATGTATTGAACGATTTTTATTTATTATAGTTATTGTTTCTTTAATTATTCTTATTCTTTAATGTTTCCAAAGGGATTAGCTAACCCCAGGACTCGCCCATTTACTTCAAATTAATTTTGGGAAAGATAATTTGGGGTTGGGAAAGATTAATTAACAAGAACTTGAGGCTTTAACCCTCATTTTATAGATTCTACCTAGGGATAGGATTGAACTACTTGTAGCCATATTCGGGTGTGCTTAATCTCTTAATTGTTTTAGGGATAATTCAATTAGGAAGTCTTGTTAGTTTTTGGAAGAAGCTAATATAGAATTATTACCCGAGTCTAATTAACATAAACTCGCTCATATTTGTAAAATCGTTAAATATATCGAATCGTTACTTGAGTGTAATTCCCCATGTATCCATGCTTGTAACCATTGATCATTTTATGTGCTTCCTAGGTTAGTTTATATTTTCCTAATTAGTTATAAATATTTTCTTAAAAACCATTCTAAGTGTTTGGCTTAGCATAATAAGTGATAATTCTCTTACACGCCTGATCGCCTACATATTGTTCTTTGTGGGATTCGACCTCGACTCATAGTTGGGTAAAATATATTGCATGCAACCGTGTCCATTTACTTTTTAGTAGTGGATTTGGATGACATCACCTCGCGTTCGCGAAGCACAAAATGTTACTGCCCAATTTTTCCTCTTACGCGAACGCGAGGATCAACTAGCGAACGCGATGACCAAAAGATCTCAGGCTTCGTGAATGCAAAGCTTCACTCGCGAACGCGTAGACCAACGCGTGAGGTCCCCCCAGCCTGCCTCTCTTCTTCACGAACGCGTGGCCTTCTTCGCGAACGCGAAGAACAAAGCTCACCTGCTCCCAGATACCCTTCGCCAACGCGAGAGCTCTCTCACGAACGCGGTGAAGGAAACCAGATATCGGAAGATTCAGCAGCTTCAGCAATTTTTCAAGGTTCCGAAATGCGTCGAACATGGTCTGGAACACACCCGAAGCCTCCGGGACCTCAACCAAATATACCAAAAACTCCTAGATCATCATACAAACACGCTCGAAGCGTCAAATCACATCAAACAACACTAGAATCACGAATCGCGCATCGATTCAAGCCTAGAACTTATGAACTTTCGAATTCTGAAACCAACGCCGACTCATACCAAAACAACTCCGATTGATACCAAATTTTTCACACAAGTCATAATTGACATTACGGACCTATTCTAACTTTCGGAATCAGGATCCGACCCCGATATCAAAAAGTCCACTCCCGGTCAAACTTTCCAAAATTCTACCAATTTCCAACTTTCGCCAAATCACACTGAAACGACCTACAGACCTCCAAATCAACATCCGGACGCGCCCCTAAGATCAAAATCACCATACGAAGCTGTTGGAACCATCAAAACTCCATTCCGGGGTTGTCTTAACACAAGTCAAACTACGGTCAATTCCTACGACTTTAAAACTTCCACTTTAGGGGCTATGTGTCCCATAGCACTCTGAAACTCTGCCGAAACCAAAACCAAACACTCCGGCGAGCCATGTAACCACAATATAACATAGAGGGAGCATAAATTAAGGGATCAGGGCCAAAATACTCAATACGACCTGCAAGACCATTACAGAATCATAATTACAAGGTGCATTAAACATTAATTTCCAAAGAAGTACTTAAACTAGCTGTGTTAAAAGATAGTACCTTTCTGAAAGATAATTTAGCTGATTGATTTCTTAAACTACATGATTTTTCTGTCATTATAAAGAACAATCACAGACATTCGAGAAAAGTGGTGCGGGGTCATGTTAGATCTGTGAGTCTTACCTCCAATTTCCTTTACAAAAGATATAAGTTTATTATTACAAAAGATTTTCGGCTGAGAAAATACAATTTGCTGTCAGGAGATTAATTCAAACTTTAGTATATGAGTTCAGAATCTTTTAACTATGTAGAATTTTTTTTTATCACAAATAACATATGTAAAAAATTAAAGAATAGTTTTGCCCAAAACAACAACAAAAAAAAATCAGTGAATTCTCACAAGTGGGGTCTGGGGAGGGTAAGATGTACGCAGCCTTATCCTTAGGGAAACTTACACAAATGTCCCAAATAAATCTCAACTTACCAACCTCTAGCCATTAGTCATAGACTTACCAAAACTAGCCAACAAAAATTGAAAAACCAAATAATAGGGTTCTTTCTCTCAAAGAATCACATGCAAAAATCACCTTCCATATTTTTAAGCGTGATTAGCAACATTAGATACAAGACGGAAAGAAAATTTTATGTACGGGGTAGCAAATAAGATGAAATACAAAAATCTGTACAATATTCCAAAAATCTAAACAAAAAAGGAACTTTTTCAATTGGTATAGTTGAAATTCATTGAAAATATATAGATAAGTCAATATACAAAATTTGAGGAAGACTGGAGGTGATTTGGACTGATTTTGTATCAAAAATCGTAATTAAATCGAGTTCAAAAAAGTCTTCTGCGACACATGTATCAAACATGTATCACGCATGTATCACACACACAGGTATACATGGATATACATGTGATACATATGTGATACACAAATGATACATAGTGTGATACACATATCATTTTTTTTCATGTTCAGCTTTTACTTCGAATTTTCAATTCAAACCACCTCAAAACTTCACCAAATCATCCCAAAACTGAGATTCAAGCTCCTTATGTTGTGACCAATCTATTCTAATAACACCCACTCAAAACAAAGCAAAAATTTGATATTTTTGCTACAAATAGCTAATTGGCTAATTTGGCTAATATTAGTAATATTTTATCAATTGGCCAATTTTTGTAGTGAGCTACTTATAAATGGACATAGCTGGTAATTTCTCTTACCCTTACCTTAGAAGGACAGAGAGGCAATTTTGCCTAATATTTAAAAAATAAAAATAAAAAGAAGTTCCTTGTTGTGTTAGAAATTTAATTAAAGAGTATTCTCTTTTTAGATTTTTTTTTTTTAAACAATTAATATTAGTGCATTACTTTGTAAGATCTTTGAACAATTATTTGGTTTTTTTTTCCTATTTTCTTCTTTTGGGATTTAGAAGGAGTGGAAGACCAAACTTCTTTATTAAGCAAAATATCAATTGAAGATCGTTTGGAATATATAAAGCTTGAAATAAATATATTCAATTTGATTATGTTTTATTGTAAAAAAAAAAAATCAAAAGCGAAAAGAGATGGAAATTTAAACAACATTCATTAATTTAGTGCAAGATTCATAAATTTAAACTAGAATTTCACAACAGCTCAGCTTTAGATTTCTGCACGCAAGGTACAGAAATATAGTATAAATACAACCAATCTCAAGTATTCAGTAAGTATCAAGACTAACCTCAACGAAATAGTGGCGAGGTTTAGTCATAAGATACTCACTTAATAAAACATGTGTAGTTCATAAGTACACAATAATATAGAAACAACCAAGGAACAACGTACATCAATAATAAGGTGCACAATCCAAGATAAAGGTAATAAGCATATTTTTCAGTTAATCAGATCAAAAGCACATACAAATACACCAAATTCGCATATAAAGAAGATGTAGACAAGTAGCATTAACCTGAACACTTTTACATGAATGTAGAATGTTTATATATGATAAAGACTCAACTTCACATCAATTCTCAAGTAGCATTTATAAGAATATATTTGTGTTTAACCAAAAAATATAATTTCGGTTAAAACTAGAATTTGAGATGAAAAACCGGGTTACTAATAATCAAGAGACCAAAAAAGAATAATAGGCTTTCTGAGAATAATAATAAAGCAGCGAACAAGTTTTTATTTCAGTATGATGTCAACAATGATCTTTTCCCAATACAACTTCCTCCTTTTATAGTTGATTCTAGATAAAGGAATGAAACCTAAGCTTTAATGAGACAATTATGGACAATAAATGATATTAAATGAGCCGTTACACAATCATTCCTATTAAATACCAATTTTCTAACGTATCAGGTATTTAATACTGAATTTGGACTCCTTTTTGTCTTCAGATCCATGTTTTCAATGCCTTTTGATCCACTGGCTTTAAATGACTCGAATTGATACGAGACTCGTATCTAAACTGCTTCTCGTGCCTGTTTCACTTCCTCTTCTCGTACCTGTCATCTCCCTACCTTTTTCTTAATTGTTATACTTTGACTATTTGTCCAGTCCACGTGTCACGCCACGTCATCTTCAATATAAATTCAACTTTTTCCCAATACA
>NC_031990.1:72715089-72745080 GCF_001879085.1 Nicotiana attenuata
TCTCTTTTTGGTTTTTTGTAGCAACCATGGGAGATGTGGAACCTGTTCCCAACTTTCGTGGTTGGGTAGATTCAATTTTGAAGGTTGCTCCTAAGGAGCAAAGAACTTGGAAATCAATTTCCGCTTTACATGGCTGGAAAGTTAAAACACACGGTATCGCCTCTTTTCTTTATACATTTTTCTTTTTGCACATTAAGTACTTTTTTCTTAATGTTGATTGTGTATTCTTCTTTTAATCAGGATTTGGTAACAGAGGAATGACAGCTGATGTTGTCACAGCCCTTCGCATGTCTGGTAATGCTGCACTTGACTTGGACAAGACTCGAACCTTGCTTCAAAAAAGGAAAGCTATAGGAGACGGTTCTAAGAATGAGGAAGAGGGAGGTACCTCGTCAATAGCTAGGCCACGAATTAGGGGACGAGTTATTAATGATGATGAAATTGAAGATACTCCTGCTCAAACTTCGACCACCGAGCCTGTTTGATTCCTTCAGATGAAGACACCGTGCCAAGAAACACAAATGAATCAACTCAGCATCTCTTTGATAGTGGTTTTGAGAGTGGCGAGCTCGGACCTGTTTTCGATGAAGTTCCTCTTTCTTCATTCGCACCTATTTCTTCCATTCCTTTGCCAACCGTAAGTGTTTCTTTGCCAGCATTGATTACTTCTGTTCTTTCACCAGTTTTAATTGCTTCTACTTCCATTCCTATGTCTACTTCTACCGTTCCTGTTCCCACTCTTACGACTCCTGTGGTGTTTACCTTTTCTACTACTCCCCCTTCCGCTGTTCCATCTTCATCTGTCCCACATATAGAAGTAAGTTCCAGCAATAGAAGCATGACTATGAGGAGTGTCACACTCGAAATCCCTGCTAATCAAAGCCTCTTAAGAAAATCTGGGAGAGCTGATACTTGGCTCCAACCTCTTATTGGAGAAATTGAAAAGAATAAGATGCAAAGCCATAGTTGTTACACTTTGATGAATGACATAGTTCATTCAACTTTGAAGGTAATTTTCTTAACCTTGAATGCTTTCCTTCTTTTTCTTTCTAAGTTCTCACTTCTATGCTTTATGACCGTAGGCTAATCTTATTGGGACTGAATTGATGGGGCGAGTTTCCACATTGGAGAAAAAGGAACGAGAGTCTACAAGGGCTCTATCTGAGGCTAGAAAAATAGCTGAGGATGCATTATTTGAGGCAGCAAACTGGAAAAAACAATTTGAGAGTACCCAAGTGACTGTAGAAGAGTTGCGGGAGAGCAAGGCTCACTTGGAGCAACAAAATCATGGCTTAACTTCTGAATTGGGAATTGCGAATGCTTCTTGGGGTCAGCTTAAAGAGGATAAAGAGCTTCTGGAACGTTCTTTATCTAGAGCCAATGATGAGATTAAAGAGCTTAAAGCACTCATGGAGAAGAAAGAAGAATACGCAAAGGAGTTAGCTCAAAACTTAAGTCATGCTCAGAATGATTTAAGAATTTCTTCTGATAGAATCCGTGCCTTGGAAAGTTCTCATGCCTCTCTTGAAGCTTCCCTGGATTCTCATTTAGCCGAGCACCAAATAATAAAAAATGACCTTGCAATGTGGGAAAAGGAATACAAGGCTTTGGAGAAGGAATATAATGCTCTTGAAGAAAATTTCAACATAGACGTGAGTTGGGCTTTTCTAAATTCTCGACGTGATGCTTTGATGAAGGCTACACAGGAAAACTTTGACTTGCAATCTGAGTTGGCCAAAGTCATAGACACTATCGAAAAAGGTCAACAACCTGCTGATACTCCTTCTCCGGCACTTGGAACTATTGACACCCCCTCTCCAGCACTTGAAGCTCCTGGAACAGAAGAGTGTTTGAACTCCGAAGCAGTTACTGAGATACTTGAAGTTATAACTCCAGCTTCCGAAGTTGAAACTTCTATGACACAGTCTATGGAAATTGAAGTTCCTGTGACTGTTACTTCCCTTGTTGATGTTATCTCTTCAAGCTCAGCTGAAATCGCTCCTATTGCTGCTTCGTCAGAAGTTGTAACTGCACCTGTTATTGCTTCAGAAAGTGATGTTACAACTTTTGATGATTGTTAATGTTATCCCTTGGCAATTTTGAAGGGATCTTTTGGTGAAGTCCCCAGTTACCATAATGGGGCACTTGTAAGACAAATATTTTGGTGATTTAACTTTTTCCTCAGTCTTTTATGTTAAGAAATTTTATGAGTATTTCTTTATGTTTTATTCTTGCCTACTTACTTATTTAGGACTTATAGAATAACTTAGCATTTTAGTTCTTTGAAAATGCTTTATGATTCTTCTCATGGAATATCAACATGAGGCTTATAAAAGAGGGCCCTTTTATATATATATCGACACTTAATGAAGAAGACGTCTCAACTTCATAATGGTGTTATAATACGATGAAAGAAATAGGAATACACATGTTTTGTATGCTACAACTTCGACAAGTTTTTATTTATGAACTTGAACAAACGTTGACATGTATTAAAGTACATCTATAACTTTCTCGCAACTATTTTCCTTGTAACAGATTTATATAAAAGAAGAACAATAGATACGAGGTTTTTCTTTATAACCCGTTTTAGTACATAGTCTCGACCCCATCTTTAGGAAGGGTTTGAGAGGTGACTCCATTGTTCCATGGTAAAGAATACTATGTATGCTTATGCTTGGATTCCATAACCTCTGCTCGACACTTGTTTCTTGATTTATGCATCTATTTTCCGTACGTATCCGTTCTGTGTTTATTGTACAGTCCCTAAGTGTTTGAGCTGTGAAATATAAAGCCTCAAGCATTTGTTTTTCCTCTTGACTTGGTCCTTTTCCTGAAACAGAAAAATTTGCGGGACTCGGAGGTTCGATTAGAGATGAAGACCGCCTAACCCGTGTATTTTTCCATCAGATTACTTGTAACCCTGGGCTGGGAATTTAAGACTATTCCCTTTTGCCGTACAGGTCGTGACTCATCATTTGGCACGAGTTAGGGTTTTTGCCTAGCATCTAAAATCGTTAGTACAATTGTTAATAATTAAAAAATGAATTTTAATATAGAGATACCTGACCGTGGATACTTTTCTCAAAAATAGTATCTTTTTAGATGGACAGCATTCCAATGCGAGGGTAATAGCTTGCCATCCATTGTCTCCAACTCGTATGCTCCTTTTCCTGCAATGTCACGAACTCTGTAGGGTCCTTCCCATGTTGGACTCAGCTTTCCTGAATTAGCAGCCTTTGTAGATTGGAACACCTTTTTAAGCACGAAGTCCCCAATTTTGAAGAATCTAAGGCGTGCTTTTCTGTTATAGTATCATTCAATTACTTGCTTTTGTGCCGCCATTCTTATTAGTGCAGTTTCTCTTCTTCCTTCTAACAAATCAAGATTCACTCGCATTTCTACATCATTTGATTCCTCCGATGCTTGAACGTACCGTGTGCTTAGTTCTCCTATCTCTACTGGAATCAAAGCCTCTGCACCATAAACCATTGAAAATGGGGTTTCTCCCGTGCTTGTTTTTGTCGTTGTACGATAAGCCCATAATACTCCAGGTAATACTTCAGGCCAAATACCTTTCGAATCTTGCAATCTTTTCTTCAAGTTGTTGACAATAACCTTATTCGTGGACTCAGCTTGTCCATTTCCCACTGGATGATATGGTGTAGATGTTATTCTTTTAATCTGCCAACTTTCAAAAAAATTTGTGATTTGGGCCCCTATGAATTGTGGTCCATTATCACAGACGATTTCCCTTGGTACTCCAAAACGGCATATTATGTGTCTCCAAATGAAGTCTTTAACTTCTTTTTCCCGCACCTGTTTAAAAGCTCCTGCTTCTACCCATTTAGTGAAGTAATCTGTAAGCACAAGTAGAAATTTTACCTGACCTTTTGCTAGTGGTACAGGACCTACAATATCCATTCCCCATTTCATAAAGGGCCACGGAGCTATGACAGGATGGAGTAACTCAGCTGGTCTATGTATATTATTGCCGTATCTTTGACATTTGTCACATTTAGACACGAAATCATTAGCTTCTTCTTCCATCTTGGGCCAATAATATCCTGCTCGAATCAATGTTTTTACCAGCAACCTCCCACCAGCGTGACTTCTGCAATGTCCTTCATGTACTTCCCTCATTACATATTCTGTTTGAGAAGGTCCCAGACACCTTGCTAATGGGCCACCAAACATCTTTCGATAAAGATTCCCTTGATGTAAACAATAACGGGCAGCTTTTTTGCGAAGTGCATGAGCTTTTGTTTTGTCGATAGGCACGATACCATGCTGTAAAAAAGCAACAATTTCATTTCTCCAATCCCATGTTAAATGATTAAAATTTACCTCATTCTTATCAGGTTCGAGGACGGAATGAAATACATGTACGATTGAAGTATTTGTATCATTTTCCACGTCTGCTGCTGACGCGAGATTAGATAATGCATCTGCTTCTGCATTCTCGTCTCTTGGGATCTGCATTACCTTCCAAGTTTGGAATTGTGTTATTAATTCCCGTACTTTTTCCAGATATTCTTGCATTCGAGTTTCCCTGGCTGTAAAAGTCCCCAGTATTTGATTAACCACAAGTTGAGAATCGCTCTTGATTATAATCTGGGTTATGCCAAGTTCCCGTGCCAGTTCTAAACCTGCAATTACAGCCTCATACTCTGCTTCATTGTTAGTTATAGAATGACATTTTATAGCTTGTCTAATAGTTTCACCTGTAGGAGGTACGAGAACTATCCCTAGGCCTGCACCTTTTACATTAGAAGAACCATCAGCGAATAAAATCCAAGTCCACGGGTTTGCACCATTAAAAACTAGTAACTCTTTTTCTGCCTCTAAATGCATTCCCTGACTAAAATCAGCTATTAAATCGGCTAATACTTGAGATTTTATCGCAGTTCTAGATTGATAACTGATTTCATATTCGCTTAACTCTATGGCCCATTTTGCTAACCTTCCTGATAACTCATGTTTATGCAAAATGTTTCGTAATGGAAAAGCAGTAACCATAACAATGAGATGGGATTGGAAATAAGGTCTCAATTTTCTAGATTCCATGATCAAAGCTAAGGCTAACTTTTCTAGTTGCGGGTATCGTGTTTCAGCATCTAACAGAGATTTACTTACATAATAGATAGGAGATTGTTTACCTTGGTCCTCTCGTACTAAGACAGCACTTACCGCAACTTCTGATACAGCCAAATAAATGAGCAACTTTTCACCCTCCTTTGGTTTTGCTAATAACGGCGGGTTTGACAAATAAGCTTTCAAATTCCTGAGAGCCAGTTGACAATCTTCGTTCCATTCAAAATGATCTTGTTTTTTGAGTGCTGCGAAAAATTTAAAGCACTTCTCCGAAGATTTGGAAATAAACCTCCCCAAAGCCGCAATTCTTCCTGTTAATCTTTGAACCTCTTTCTTACTTGTAAGGATATCAGGAATTTCTTCTATTGCTTTGATCTGAGAGGGATTCACTTCAATGCCACGGTTAGAAACAAGAAAACCCAAAAATTTACCTGAGGCAACTCCAAATGCACATTTTTCTGGGTTGAGTTTCATATTAAATTTTTGCAAATTCCAAATGTAACAGATAAATGAGAAATATGATCATTAGAATGCTGGGTCTTGACTAGCATATCGTCTATATATACCTCCATAGTTTTTCCTAAATGTTCTTGGAACATTTTGGTGACCAACCTTTGATAGGTTGCTCCAGCATTCTTGAGACCAAAGGGCATTACTTTGTAACAGTAAGTCCCCCTGTCTGTGATGAAAGAAGTTTTGTTTTCATCACCGGGGTCCATTTTTATTTGGTTGTACCCCGAATATGCATCTAAGAAACTTAAAAGTTCATGCCCTGCAGTTGCATCAATTAACTGATCTATATGAGGTAGAGGGAAGGAATCTTTTGGACAGGCTTTGTTAAGGTCGGTATAATCTACACAAACCCGCCACTTACCGTTTTTCTTAGGTACGACAACCGTGTTAGCCAACCAATCGGGATACTTTACCTCACGGATTGACCCAATTTTTAATAGCTTTTGGACCTCCTCTTGAATCACCTGGTTTTTGAAAGCTCCTTGCTTTCTTTTCTTTTGTTTTACGGGTGTGCAGGATGGGTCTTCATTTAGTTTGTGAGTCATTACATCCGGTGGTATTCCTGTCATATCAGCATGGGACCAAGCAAAACAATCCACGTTAGCTTTTAAGAATTCAATTAACATACCTCGCGTATCTGAGCTTAAGTTGGCTCCCACATAAACCTTTCGTTCAGGCCATTGTTCAAATAGTATCACAGGCTCGAGCTCCTCAATTGTTGTTTTGATGTTTTCATTCTCTTCAGGCTCTTGAATCATATCAGGTCTCAAGTTTAAATCTGTCTTTCCTCGTGCCGTTGTGGTTTGGTCTATGTCTTCTTCAACTTTATTTACAGCACTCATATCTGTTACCATATTAATACTCCTAGCTGTATGTTGTTCCCCTCGAATTTGACAGATTCCCCATGGTGATGGGAATTTCATTACTTGATGTAGAGTTGACGGGACAGCGTCCATATCATGAATCCACGGTCTCCCCATGATTACATTATATGCCATCTCCATATCTACTACCTGAAATTTGGTATCTTTCACAACACCCTCTGCAAAAGTTGTTAGAATTACCTCTCCTTTAGTTACAACACTGGAATTATCGAATCCTGTTAGAATATGCGCCTTTGGAATCATCTTATCCTCCGCTTGCATTTCACGTAGTACCCTTAATAGGATGATGTTTGCAGAACTTCCTGGATCAATCAAAACTCTTTTTATATTAGTATCATGTACAAGTAAAGATATTACCAGCGCGTCGTTGTGGGGGGTGATCACTCCTTCTGTGTCTGCATCATTAAAAGTGATACTTTCATCCTCTAAGGTTTGACGCACTCGTTTCCCGTGCGTGATTGTGACTTTGGAAACTTTATTTGAAGCTGTGTATGTTACTCCATAAATATCTTCTCCCCCACTTATAACATTCACGGTTCTCTTGGGTGATGGGGGCTTTGGTGGCTCTTGCCTGTTTTTCATGTAGGCTTGCTTTCCTTTCTCGCTAAATAACTCAGTGAGATAACCTTGTTTCAATAGATGGTCCACTTCACTTTGTAAGAATCTACATTCTGAAGTCTTATGCCCGTGATCATTATGAAATTCGCACCAATGATCTGGATTGCGCTTGTTTGGATTTGATCGCATCTCCTTCGGCCACCGTACCTTATCTCCCATGCTCCTTAAAACAGCTACGAGCTCGGAGGTAGTGACATTGAAATTATATCCACCAAATCTCGCCTTCAAACTTCCATCATCATCTCGTGCCCCGCGTATATTTCGATCATTCGCAAACCTCGATGAGGAGCCTGACTCCCTGTTCCTTTATTTTTGATCATATCGTTGATTATCCTGTTTTGTTCGTGAATCTTTTCCTGCAGGACCCATATAAGGATCGTACCTGTTTTTACCTGATCTTTTTTCAGTTTCGGATCTCCTTAAACTGCTTCTTTCTTCATGTTGAAATCGAGGCACGGTATCTTCTTCGATTCGCAACTTCGTACTGTACCTGTTATACACATCATTCCACGTGGTTGCAGGGAACTCTCGAAGGCTTTCTTTAAGTCTTCTCGTGGCTTCAGAACTTTTAACATTTAGATTGCTCGCAAAAGCTATTGCAGCCCAATTATCTGGTACGCGGGGTAAAGTCATTCGTTCGCGTTGGAACCTATCAACAAAATCTCTGAGCAACTCTGTATCCCCTTGTTTGATTTTAAAGATGTCCTCCATTCTTTTTTCAACCTTTTGTGCTCCTGAGTGCGCCTTAATGAAAGAATCTGCAAGCTCAGCAAAAGAGTTTATAGAGTTTTCAGGCAAAAGAGAATACCAGGTTAGTGCACCCTTGGTGAGTGTTTCACCAAATTTCTTGACCAACACGGACTCAATCTCCTGCTTGGTTAAATCATTTCCTTTGACCCCTGTAGTAAATGCCGTCACATGGTCACGTGGATCGGTTGTGCCGTCATATTTTGAAATGTCAGGCATTTTGAACTTTTTAGGGATTGAAAGGGGAGCAGCACTCGGTTTCCAAGGTTGTTGTGAATATTTATCCGCATCTATTCCTTTGATTATTGGGGGAACTCCAGGGATTTGCTCGATGCGCTCGTTTTGTTCTTTGAGCTGTGTCTGCAAAGTTAGTACCAAATTTTGTAAATAAGAATTATTTGTATTACCTGGATTCATTTCTCGTGGTTCAATGGGGGTTCCTTCGTTTGAATTAACAAGGCCAGGATTCTCCAGCGTATTGTTATTAGGCGAAGGTGTGGACGGCGCAGCAGGTAACCGGCTAACTAGCGCTTGAAGAGCTTGGCTAACCCGTGCATCAATTATTCTTTGCAGAGCTTCTTCTGGTCCCTCAAAATGTTCTGATTGCTCTTGCTCATCAGCATGTGATTTAGGAGTGCCTTCACGAGATTGACGTGGTGAATTTTGAAGGGCAGGAACCGCGTTAAAGTTCTGCAAATCTCCTTGATCTTGATGCATTTGATTTTCACGGTTTCCCAAGGTGTTTTCACTGTTATTATTGTCATGTGACATGATGAGAACAACAGATAGAATGTAACTTAAAAAGAATAGATTATCAGATTCCCGGTAACGGAACCAATTTGTTTCACCAAAGAAATAATATTTTGGATAAAACTAGAATTTGAGATGAAAAATCGGGTTACTGATAATCAAGAGACCAAAAATAATAATAGGCTTTCTGAGAATAATAACAAAGCAGTAAACAAATTTTTTATTTCAGTATGATGTCAATGATGCCCTTTTCCAAATACAACTTCCTCCTTTTATAGTTGATTCTAGGTAAAGGAATAAAACCTAAGCTTTAAAGACAATTATGGACAATAACTGACATTAAATGAGCCGTTACACAATCATTCCTATTAAATACCAATTTTCTAACGTATCAGGTATTTAATACTGAATTTGGACTCCTTTTTGTCTTCAGATTCATGTCTTCAATGCCTTTCGACCCACTGGCTTTAAATGACTTTGAATTGGTACGAGACTCGTGTCTAAACTGCTTCTCGTGCCTATTTCACTTCTTCTTCCCGTACCTGTCATTTTCCGTACCTTTTTCCCAATTGTTACGCTTTGTCCACTTGTCCAGTCCACGTGTCACGCCACGTCATTTTCAATATAAATTCAACTTTTTTCCCAATACAGTAACACGTCTGAAAAATTCTTAAAATCTGACAACCCATATCTTTGTGCTCTCAGCTACCAAGAGCACGTCGTAATAGTGCCAACTTGTTAAAGTTTATTCTAGCAAAATACCAAATAAGTTAACATTTCCAATTCAACTTCCCGTAGCATTTTGTAACTCAAATCTGAATGGAATTAAGAAACTGATCATTGAAATTTAATTTTTTCCAGAAAGAATACTTTCTGATGTAGTAGTTTTTGTCTGGTTAAATTTTTTTGAGACATACTTTCGTCAGTAATACGGAAGTAGTTTTGTGCAAACTTTTTTAGAATTATTTTTTAGCGTTAAGTTACGAAAAAAATATGTAAAGATTCACTCTATAATTAGTATATTGTCTAGTAGATAAATAATTTAAAATATTTACTAGTCTCCTGTCAATATTATATTGTTAGGATAATTCGGTAAATATTAACTTTTCGTAAGAGTATCTTTGTCGTAAAAAATTAAAAGCAACCATTTCTCAAAAAATAACTTTTACTATCACTCAAGACGTCTACTTCTTTTGATCTTTAACAACCAAACACTTTCACTTTTAAAATAATTTATTTTTCTGAAATTTTTTGGCCGAACACGTCAAAGTGCCTTTTTCTGGCAAAGTTTCTCCTTCTCGCAAATTTCATTTTGAAGTGTCAAACAACGCGAGTCAACTACTCCACCCCTCTTATTTTGTGGTCTCAATTGTCCAACCATGCTTACTGAACGGCTCATATTTTTTGGTTATCTAGCCTAATAGAAGTAAAGATGCCTCTTGTCATGACCCAAGTTTTTTTTGTATGATGTCGTGACGGCACCTAATTCCTAAGATTAGGTAAGTCTAATAATTTTGCGGAAAGAACTGAAATAACGTCTAAAATCTCAACATCAACATATATATATATATATATATATATATATATACACACACACTAGTCTCTCGGCACGTGCGTTGCACGTGTATACCAATTCATATAATACTTGATTTAGTAAAATATTCTTTTTGGTAAAATAATTATAAAAAATATTAATATCAAATTACAATTAAAAGATGTGTTCCTAAGCAAATAATAAGATCATTTCCCCTTGAGTAATTAATCTAAAAAGGAAACCAATAGAAAATGTACGCTAACGCTGACTTATTAAGCTACAAAAGAAGCTATTAGAAAATTATATACTAACTCTGAATTTGAAAGCAACAAATTAAGTCTCATTAGCTTCGCAAGTCATGACTTGTAATGCAATAGATTTATCAAAAATAAAGTTTTGATATGTGCAGGAAGACATATACGTTATCAATTTCAGTGTTTTCGGAATGGTGTGGTTGATTGGTTTATTATCTTTTATTTTATAAAGAATTTCATAGTCATTTTTAACAAAATCTCATGATAAAGTAATAGCTGATCAAACTACATTTTGAAATTAGAAATTGCATAATTACATTTACTTATCTAGCTATATAGTAAATCAAATGAACAATTTTTATGAGAGTTTTTGTACTTTTAACTTACCTTTCCTTTGTTATTATTTGCTATTTTTTCATATTTTTTCCTTTTTCAGACAGTAACTCCATTATCGAGTAAAACATTTTAGTATGCACAATGTTTACTAAATGAGTTAAATTTCTTTGAATGAAACAATGCTAAAGATCTCACGTCAAGACGATTCATCATCCATGTACTAATTACACTAAACAATAAATATTCTACCAAAGAGTAATTCTTTTCAATATTTTTTGTTTCTTTAGTTGTTATTTGGCTCTACTAATAATATATGAGACACATAACAGTACTCTATAAGCTTTTAGTGCTCCTTTCTCAACACAAACCTTCAGAGTTCTAAATAATAATGAGAATATGGTTGACCTCACATATATTCCATGAATTACGTATAAATTTCAATATAGGTTATTATGTGTGCGAAATAGTATAAGGGCATAATTTAATATTAGTATGTAATTCACAATGGAACATGCACGTGTCAGCATGAATACGAGCATCTAAGATGGAAATAGATATCATATATCAGCAAGTGTCAATACATAAAACCCAATAACTTAAAGATATATTAATAGATATCAATTTATATCTTCAACCTTTAATGAAAATCACAAAAACATCTAAATAATGACTCACGTTTTTTAAACCAAAAAAAAAAAAATCAATTGATCTCAAAATAACATAAACACTTTCAAGTATAGATATTATTCTTCCAAACAACATATATTTATCGTTACACTACTCACAAAGTAATTTTCAAGGATTTCATACATTTAGTATCTATGTAACCCAATTTTAACCTTCAAACATATGTTTTTCCTAGTTATAACATGCTGACATGTACACAATACATAATGTATATTATGATCATCCCAAAGAATCTACGATGACATTTTTAGAAATTAAGTTTAACAAAATCACAAGAGAAAAATTAACAAATAAAAGAGAAGGATTAAGAATGTTGAACTCGTTTTTCTGTTGTTGGTGTTGTTATTTTCTTCTTAATTCATTATTCTGACACTGTGTCTTTTGCCATCCAAGTCAAAAGCTGTTGCCTCATGTTGAAGTGCGATAAGGGGAATTTCAAAAATGAAATAAGATATAGTTAACATGAAAGGCCAAATATTGTCCCTTTATGTATATATATATGCAATTGTTCTCTTGGGAAGTAACTTCCGAAATGGTATTCACGAGACAAGCATTGACCATATGAGAATTTCCTTCAGACATTTGGATTATAAATTTGCCTATTACAATAATCATTTCGCACTTTTGTTGCTTTTGTGACTGATTGACTGAAATCTAAGCTAACTACATAAAAATTTATTCTTTTAAATAAAAAGTAAAGAGTGAAAAACAAATATGTGCCAAATTAAAAAGTCAAAGTATAAAATTGGATGAGAATTTGAGTACATGAAAAAAAAAGTACAAGACGAAAATCAAGTATTGTACAACATCTTATTTTTCAATTTCTTATTCTTTGATATAAATTTCTTTCTGGAGAATAGTTCACAAATCACAACCAAAAAACTTTTGGCCAAAGAAATTAATGTCTTACCAATTTATATTGAAGCGGCAGTATTTGATGTGGAACACACCCGTTCGTATTCAAGTGTTGGTTTGGAATATATGTGCACAACTTTTTATTTATTAGTTATATTAATAGACTAATTAGTTTTTTTTAAGGGCACTTTAGTAATTTAACTTTTTAATTATGGACTTAGCACTTTTAAAATAATTTATATATATATATATATATAACTGCCGCTCGGCATGTACAGGTAAATCTGCAACTCAGAGTCAGAGCAACTCCCAAAACCCGGTAGTTATAAACCACGCTCTAAGGGAAGTACTAAATATCTCTATACATCAGAGGCTAAAGCGAAGAAGGAAAACAACATAATTAGGATAGAGGGGGCTCCAAGGGTCTGCGGACGCTGACAAATATACCTTGAAGTCACCAAGCAGCAGCACAACGCTCTACTATCGAGGCTGATAAGATGTACCTGGGTCTGCACAAAAACATGTGCAGAAGCATAGTATGAGTGCACCACAACGGTACCCAGTAAGTGCCAAGCCTAACCTCGGTAGAGTAATGACGAGGTCAGGTCATGACGCTACTAGAATATAAGAAATAAGGCAGAAGGTGCCATGATAAAAATAAATGGCAGGTTAATGAAACAATAAGAATGTATGGAAAAGCAACAACACGGGAAAATAAGAAGACAATTACAACACGTAAAGGAACGAAGATCTTATAAGTTAAGGAACAACAACAACAACAACAACAAACAATACAACAAATGGGGGAAAGAACAGTAACTGCACGGCAGAAACCTCGTGCCACAACAAAAATCCGCACGGCAGAAACCTTGTGCCACAATAACACTCCGCACGACGGAAACCTCGTGCCACAATAACAACCTGCACGGAAGAAACCTCGTGCCAAATAATATTCTGCACGACAGAAACCTCGTGTCACAATAACAGCCCGCATGGAAGAAACCTTGTGCCAAATAACACTCCGCGTGGAAAAAAACCTCGTGCCAATAACACTCTACACGGACGAAACCTTATGCCAATAATACTTCGCACAGAAGAAACCTCGTGTCAGTAACACCCCGCATGGAAGAACCCTCGTGCCACAACCAAACAGTCATCTCAACAAGAATCACGAAAGTCAACACGTAGTAAATGAAACAATGATATTCCAAGCAAGGAATCATATAGTTACAGAGCAAATACGGAAATCAAGGAAGCAGGTAATTCAACTACGCATGTTGTACAAATTTACAATTAAGAGATGAGATACGTAGACATGTGAAATTAGGCTAAACATGATGACTACACGTGCTAGAATAACTCAAGTAAGGCATAAAAAGGAAACCACATAGCAAAGATCGGAGTTTCACCATTTAGCCCGTGTACGCACTCGTCACCTCGCGTACACGTCACTCACATATCACAAATTGTTACACCAATACCAAATCCTAAGGGGATTTTCCCCACACAAGGTTAGTCACTTACCTCAAACCTCGTTCAATCAATCAATAAGAATGACGTTCCCTCGACTTTCCAACTTCGAGCGCCCCAAATATAGCGAAAAGCAATCACATACTATAAAATATAACTTATAAAAATTTAATCTATATAATAAAATTATGACTTTAACAAGAAATTAGAAAATCGCCCCAAAAAGTCGACCCGGGCCTACGTCTCGTAATCAGGTAAAAGTCACAAAATTTGAACACACATTCGGTATTGAGTCCAACCATACAAGAATTATCCAAATCCGACCTCAGTTAACCTTTCAAAACCAAAAGTTTGGTCTAAGAACTTTACACCTTTTTCCCAATTTCTCAATCCAAAACCTTAATTAAATGAAGAAATTAATGATAGATTAGTGAAAATTAATCAAAAACGAGTCAAGAATCCTTACCCAAATGTTTTCTCTGAAAATCCCTCAAAATCTCGCCTCAATCCGAGCTCTCTAGGTCCAAAAATGGAAAATGAAATCAAAACCTCGGACTTAGGCCTTTTCTGCCCAGTATGCTTCTGCGAGGCCTTAGCCGCATCTGCGGCTCCGCACCTATGGAATTTTTCATCGTAGATGGAGCCATTACTTAGGCCCCCTGAAAACTCGCTTCTACGGCACCCTAAGTGCACCTGCGCTTGCGCTTCTGGGAAGGGATAACCACATTTTTGCTTTTGCTTCTACGCTGTACTGACCGCACGTGCGGTCCATGTTGACCTAACTTACTCACGCTTATGCGGCTCAAGGCGTGCAGGTGCAATTGCACCTGACATTGCCAAGCTTCAGCAATCACTTAAGACTCAATTTGGTCCGGATTTAAATCCGAAACACACCCGAAGCCCCCGGGGACCTCAACAATATACCAACAAGTCTGAAAACATCATACGAACTTAGTCGAGCCTTCAAATCACATCAAACAATGCTAAAATAATGGATCGCACCCCAATTTAAGCTTAATGAACTTATAAACTTCTAACTTACACATTTGATGACGAAACCTATCAAATCACGTCTATTTGACCTCAAATTTTGCACACAAGTCCTATTTGACATTACAGACCTACTCCAACTTTCGGAATCGGGATCCGACCCTGATATGAAAAAGTTCACTCCCGGTCAAACTTTCCAAAAAAATTCCAACTTTCTAACTTTCGCCAATTAATGCCAAAATGACCTACGGACCTCCAAATCAACATCCGAACACGCTCCTAAGACCAAAATCACCATACGGAGCTATTGGAACCGACGAAACTCCATTCTGGAGTCTTCTTCACATAGGTCAAACTACGATCAACTCTTATAACTTAAACTTCAAACCTACGGACTATGTGTCACATTCCACTCCGAAACTCTCTTGAACCCGACACCAAGCACCCCAGTGAGTCAAATAACCACAAAATAAAATAGAGGGAGAAATAAATAGGGGATCGGGGCTAATACTCGCAAAATGACCGGCCGGTTCATTACATCCTCCCCCTCTTAAAACAATCATTCATCCTCGAACGAGTATAGAGACATACCTGAAGCGGTGAAAAGATGAGGATAACGGATATGCCTATCATGCTCGGTCTCCCAAGTCGCCTCCTCGACTGGCTGACCCCTCAACTGAACCTTCACTAAAGCAATGTTCTTCGACCTCAACTTTCTAACTTGCCTGTCCAAAATGGCCACCGGCTCCTCAACATAAGACAAATCCTTGTCTAACTAGACTGAGGTGAAATCTAACACACGAGACGAATTGTTGTGATACTTCTAGAGCATCGAAACATGGAATACTGGATGAACTACATCTAGACTAGGTGGTAGTGCAAGTTTGTAAGCCACCTCTCCAACTCTCTCAAGAATCTCAAAAAGCTCGATATACTTAGTGTCACGACCCTAAAACCGACCCGGTCATGATGGCGACTATCGTGAAATTAGGCCAGCCGACACAACTCCCGAATTAACCATTTATCAATAAGAGTCATTTTTCAGCCTTTAATTAATCAAATATCCCATAATGTAAGTCTAAATGAACAGTGTGGAATAAATACACAAGCCCGACATTGGGGTGTCACAAGTCACGAGCATCTACTAAGGTCTGAATACAACTAAGAGTCTAAAAATGTAGTAAATACAGTCTAAGGAAGACGGGAGGGAGAAAAGCAGTGCTGCGAACGTCGGGCAGCTACCTTGCTAACTCCAATGACTCTGCCACTGAGCAATCAACACCCACTACCGGGTTCAGAAATACCTAAATCTGCACACAAGGTGCAGGGAGTAATGTGAGTACACCAACTCTGAAAGTAATAAAAGTAAATGAAAGCTGAGCAGTAAGAAAACATGTAAACCACGTCATAACGCTACAACAAACGCAGTACATTTCCAAAACAGTACAGAAATCATTTACTTCGTAAATCAAGCTCAGTTTCAGTAAAACCTTTTAAAACAACTTTCAATAGTTCCAAACGAGTGATAAAATAGTGAGTAAAAATGATAGAAACGTAAACATCCCCTCGAGCAAAATATGTACCATAAACCGCCCATCGGGCATAATATCAACAGATCCAACCCCTCGGGCTACCTCACTATCACTCGTAATCAGCCCCTCGGGCATAACATGAATCAAGAACCGCCCCTCGGGCAAAAATATGAAACAACAATAGCCCTTCGGGCTACATCACATCACTCACACTGGGTACCCGCACTCACTGGGGTGTACAGACTCCGGGAGGGGCCCCTTATGGCCCAAGCGCAATAACAAGCCATCTCGTGGCATAATAAAACAGGATCTCGGCCTCATATCAATCACAAGCCACCTCGTGGCATAATAAATCAGGCCCTTAGCCTCTCATATATCATAAATCAGTACCACATGCTGCGGCGCGCAATCCGATTCCATGATATCCTCACAACACAGGCCCTTGGTTTCACTCAGTCAGATCCCACTCAAGCCCCTCGGGCTGACAGTAAAATAAGTACTCGGCTCAAAATATTATTTATGAAATGAAAAGGAGTGAATAAAACCGAGTTATGAAAACAGAAGAACATAACATGACTGAGTGAAAACATTAAACCAAAACAGTGAGGTAAAACAGTACTAAAAGCCCCTAAGGGTCCGAACAATCGGCACAAGGCCCAGACACGGCATTTAGCCCCAAACACAATAATATTTTCCAAAATATAACAATATCAAATAGTTCTCAAGTAAAATATGCGACTTAATAGTCGTACGGGATGGACCAAGTCATAATCCCCAACGGTGTACGACCCCACGCTCGTCATCTAGCGTGTTGTATCACCTCAAAATAGCACAACGATGTGAAATCCGGGGTTTCATACCCTCAGAACAGTATTTACAATAATTACTTACCTCAATCCGGTCCAAACTCTAGCTCGTGATGCCTTTGCCTGTCGACTCGGCCTCCGGATGCTCCAAATCTAACCAAAAACAGTACCATACCATCAAAATATGCCAAGGGAACAAAGCCCTCTCGAAAAAAACCAATTTACATCAAGAATCCTGAAATTGACCAAACCCGACCCCCGGGCCCACGTCTCGGATTCCGATAAAATTTACAAAACTGGAATCCTTACACTCTCACGAGTTCATACATATCAAATACATCAAAATCCGACCACAAATGACCCCTCAAATCCCTAGATTTAGGTCTCCAATTTCCAAGCCCTAACTTCCAATTTGCTACTGATTTTCCCATATAATTCAAGCTTACAACCTTAAAAATCATCATAAAAACGAGTTTAGGGACCAAGGACCTTACCTCTAAGAAACCTTCTTGAATTCCCTCTTCAATTAGCTCTCCAAAGCTTTCTCCCGAATGAAATATGGTGAAAACCCACTCAAAATTGCAAAGGGTGAAATTTATATATTCTGACCCAGCAAAACTGCACCTGCGGTTAAATGGTCGCATCTGCGCTACCATTTCTGCGGCCAAAGCACCGCTTCTGCGGTTATTCACATAAGTCCCATTTCCACACTTGTGACCCAGGTTCCGCATCTGCAGGCCCGCAGCTGTGGATCACATCCCGCATCTGCGACTTCTCTCACTTTGCCTGAGGCCGCTTCTGCGGCCCCATATCCACTTTTACGAGTCCGCACCTGCGGTCCCCTAGCCGCAAGCGCGGTTATGACATCAATAGAAAAACTTCAGCTGCTAAACCCAACTCAAAATCTTCCGTCAACCATCCGAAATCACCCCGAGGCCCCCGGTACCTCAACTAAAAGCACAAACAAGTCATATACCACTATCCACACTTATGCCAATCTTCAAAACACCTCAAACAACATCGAATCCACCAAATCACATCGGATTCAAGCCTAAGGTTCCAAAAACTTTCAAATTCCGCTTTTGAACAAAAAGTCTACCAAACCTCGTCTGAATGACCTGAAATTTTGCACACATGTCACATTTGACACAACGAACTTACTGCAACTTCCAGAATTCCATTCCGACCCCTATATCAAAATCTCACCTATCAACCGGAAAACGCTAAAATTTCAATTTCGCCAATCCAAGCCTAAACCTTCCACGGACCTCCAAAATGCATTCCGATCACGCTTCTAAGTCCCAAATCACCTCATGGAGCTAACCAAATCATAAATATCCTAATCCGGGATCATATACTCAAAATTTGGTCAACCTTCTACATTTTTAAGCTTCAGTTGAGAACTGTTCTTCCAAATTCGTTTCGATTACCCTGAAAACCAAACCGACGATTTACATAAGTCACAATACATCACACGGGGCTAGCCGTCCCCGAGAACTGGCGAGCGAAGTGCAAAAGCTCAAAACGACCGGTCGGGTCATTACACTTAGGGCTCAACTTGCCCTTCTTCCCGAACCTCATAACACCCTTCATGGGTGAAACCCGGAGCAAGACCCGCTCCCCAACCATGAATGCAACATCGTGAACCTTTTGATTAGCATAAATCTTCTGTCTGGATTGGGCTGTACGAAGTCGATCCTGAATCAATTTAACCTTTTCCAAAGCATCGTGAACCAAGTTTGTACCCAATAGCCTAGCCTCGCCAGGCACGAACCAACCCACTGGAGACCGACTCTGTCTACCATACAAGGCCTCATATGGGGCCATCTGAATGCTCGGTTGGTAGCTGTTATTGTAGGCTAACTTTGCAAGTGGAGAAAATTGATCCCAAGAAACCCCAAACTCCATCACACATGCACAGAGCATATCCTCCAATATCTAAATAGTGCACTCGGACTGTCCGTCCGTCTGAGGGTGAAATGTTGTGCTCAACTCTACCCAAGACCTAACTCATGTTGTACGGCTCTCCAGAAGCGCAAAGTAAATTGCGTACTCTGGTCAGAGCTGATGGATACCAGCACACCATGAAGCCTGACAATCTCGCGGATATAAACTCGAGCCAGCTACTTAGAAGAATAAGTAGTCACCACTGGAATGAAATGAGGTGACTTCGCAACCTATACAAAATCATCCAAACTGCTTCAAACTTCCTCTGAGTCCGTGGGAGCCCAACAACAAAATCCATAGTGATCTGCTCCCATTTCCACTCTGGAATCTCTAGCTTCTGAAGCAATCCACCTGTCCGCTAATGCCATACTTCACCTGTTGAAAATTTAGGCACCGAGCTATATACTCCACTATGTCCTTCATCATTCTCCTCCACCAATAATTCTGCCTCAAGTCCTGATACGTCTTCGCGGCACCTGGATGAATGGAGTACCGCGAAATGTGAGCCTCCTGGAGAATCAACTCACGCAATCCCTCTACATTAGGCACACATATCCTGCCCTACATCCTCAATGCACCGTCATCTCCAATAGACCTCCTTGGCATCACCGTGTTGAACCGTGTCCTTAAGGATAAGTAGAGGGGGGTCATCATACTGACGCTCCCTGATACGATCAATGAGAGAAGACTGAGAGACCACATAAGCCAGAACTTGGCTCGGCTAAGAAATATCCAACCTCACAAACTGGTTGGCCAGGGCCTGAACATCTAATGCCAATGGCCTCTCTGCTGCTGGTAGATATGCTAGACAGCCCAAACTCTCCGCCCTATGACTCAAGGCATCGGCCACTACATTGACATTCCCAGGATGGTATAGAATGGTGATATCATAGTCCTTAAGCAACTCTAACCACCTCCGCTGATACAAGTTAAGGTCGTTTTGTTTGAATAGATGTTGCGGACTCCGGTGATCGGTATAGATCTCACAAGGGACACCGTACAAATAGTGACGCCAAATCTTCAGGGCATGAATAATAGATGCTAACTCAAGGTCGTGGACAGGATAGATCTTCTCTTGCACCTTCAGCTATCTAGACACGTAGGCAATCACCCTACCGTCCTGCATCAATGCTGCACCGAGGCCAATATGCGACGTGTCATAATATACAGTATAAGACCCCGAACCTGTAGGTAATACCAATACTGGGGTTGTAGTCAAAGCAGTCTTGAGCGAGACTGGCACCCAGTGCCTCACCTATCCTTGCGTACCAACTTGCGACTAAGGGACTTTGAACATATAATGTCATACTTTGGGCATGGGCCACATTGCAAGACAATTTGCGAACACTGACTAAACATCAATATAAAGATGGGTTGACAAGGCCGACATAACTACTACAGCTGGCAAACCAACAAAATATACATACAAGGCTTACAAGCCCAACATACTGCACTGACTGACAGGATATGCCTACAAGCCTCTAGTGATGGACGTACTGTGATCGGAACAGGGCCCCGACCTATCCATAACATACATATACATATATACATAATATGTACATGAAACTCTAGACCCGGCAACTCCGAAGGATGCGGAGCTTACCGATCAAGTTGAACTTGGGCAACACCTACTGAGGAGGTCTACTCGTCTGTCTGTCTGAACCTGCACGCTTGAAATGCAGCGTCCCCGACAAAAGGGACGTAAGTACGAAATAATTTACCGAGTATGCAAGGCAATAAAATAACTAAAAGCTGAAACTGAATTGATAATATAATAACTAAAGTAAAGGGGAGTAAATGATTATCTGAAGATATGCTTACCTGCTGATACAGACTCAACTCTCTCTATATAGTAAGTAAAATAATTGCCCGGCCCTACAAGGCTCAGTATATATATAATTGCTCAGCCGTAGTAGGATTTCTCATAGGCATTCGGCCATACTAGGCTCTGTATCTCGGCCAACTGGGCTCGCTCATAGGCGCTCGACCACACTAGGCTCGGTATCTAACTTACCATCTGATCAGAGGTTGCCTAATAGGGGTCTGCCCATCGATTATAGCTCGATGATAGTGAAAATACTGTAATACTGTATATATATAGACTCTCTGCTCTCTTGACTGGAAGAAGACAATACTCAATTGAATATGAAGTCCGATAAGGGAGAATAATGTAACTTATGAGACTGGGAAATGTACATAAATTTAGGAATATGAATTTCTCTTTATGCCTCGTTATCAAACTCGTGTAATTACGAGATCATGCCAAAATGAAGGAAGGGCTTAGCCTTAACATACCTGAGCCGGTTCTCTAGACAACCCTTCTAGCACACGACAATTGTGACAAAATTCATGACGGCAAGATCGTAGTAATGAAAAATCCGTATGATATTCTTGAGAAAGGTTATACCGAGCTTGTTTATAATTGCAAAAAATGTCACGTTGCTATGAACTTGAATTCTTGATTGAATTCTTGTTGAATCAGAAAATGTCATGTTACTAAGCTTCATATGAAATTGTTGAGAATCCAAATCCCATCCTTTACTGAATCTCTTAATCCATCTCCTTAAGTGATTTTTGGAGACATTTTTGTTATAGGGGTGGACCCCACTTTGGCAAGGTGACTAAGCCATTAGTTCACAACATTTTGCCACCTTGAAGTGTGGCTTAAGAGTCACTAAATTGGGAAAGGTGGGCTGCCACGTTGGGACCTCTTTTAGGACTTATCCAAATCTTAATTAATCACCCACAACTCCTTAATTAACTAGGTAATGTCCCATTATCCAATAATTAACCAATTACCTACATAATTAAAAATTATCTCAACTTACTTAAAATACTGCTCACTTTTAACATACCTTATATACCTTACTATCATGGTCATGTAGTACCTTGTATGGCACTAGTCCATAAATACTGGGTATTATAGCTCGGACCATATTTTCCCCCAAATTGCCAAACTTCGACGGAATTTATTTTCTTCGGTTTGCTTATCCTCTCACCTTCACGAATTTATTCATCACTTGTTTGGAATAGCATAATGCTTATAATCAAAATAATCTCATTCCCAAACTTACGTTGAAACTTTAACATACTAAAATGCGGGATGTAACATCTTATTTCTGAGCTTCCATCTATTTGCTTATGGAGTACTTTCACGTATGAAAACATGGGGTGTAACATTTGTCCACCTGAACGGAGCACCCTTCTGGGTCAGCCAGGTTAGAGGTGGTGCAATAGATGAGAACCCCTCTACAAATCAACGGTAATATCCCGCCAAACAAAGAAAACTCCGGATCTCCATAGCTGAGGACGGTCTGGGACAACTCCGCACTGCTTCAACCTTCTTCCGATCCACCTTGATCTCCTAACTTGACACTACGTGACCCAAAAATGCCACTGAATCTAGCCAGAACTCACACTGAGAAAATTTCGCATATAACTTCTTAACTCTCAAGGTCTGGAGGACAATCCTCAGGTGCTGCTCATGATCCTCCCAACTACGGGAGTACACCAGAATGTCGTCAATAAACACAATGAAGAATGAGTCAAGATAGGTCTAAAATACGCTGTGCATCAAGTCCATGAATGCTGCTGGAGCGTTAGTCAGCCCAAATGACATCACAAGGAACTTGTAGTGACCATACCGAGTCCTGAAAGCATTCTTTGGGATATCTGGCTCCTGAATCTTCAACTGATGATAGCCTGAACGCAAGTCAATCTTGGAAAACACTCTGGCACCCTGTAACTGATCAAATAGGTCATCAATACGTGGCAAGGGATACAAGTTCTTCACTGTAAATTTGTTCAACTGGCGGTAATCAATACACATGCGCATAGAACCATCCTTCTTCTTCACAAACAAGACTGGAGCACCCCAAGCCGACAGAAGGGCCGAATGAAGCCCTTATCAAGCAATTTCTAGAACTGCTCCTTCAACTCAGGCGGAGCCATACTATATGGAGGAATAGAGATGGGCTGAGTGCCCGGTAACAAATCAATACCAAAGTCGATATCCCTGTCGGGCGACATGCCAAGAAAATTCGCCGGAAATACATCTGGATAGTGTCTCACTACCGGAACTGACTCCGTGGTAGGAGTATCAACATTGACATCTCTCACGTAAGCTAGATACGCATCACACCCCTTCTCAACCATCCGCTGAGCCTTTAGAAATGAAATAACTCTGCTAGGAGTATAATCTAAGGTACCTCTCCACTCTAACCATGGTAATCCTGGCATAGACAGCGTTACGATCTTGGCGTGACAATCAAGAATAACATAATAGGGCGACAACCAGTCCATGCCTAAAATAATATCAAAGTCTACCATACTGAGCAATAATAGATCGGCTTTGGTCTCAAAGCTACTAAGAACAACCAAACACGACTGATACACACGATCAACAATAATAGAATCTCCCACAGGTGTAGGACACATAGACATGCGAACTCAAAGAATCACAGGATACACCCAAATACGGAGCAAAATAAGATGACATATAGGAATAAGTGGATTCTGGATCAAATAAGACTGATGCATCTCTATGACAGATCGGAACAATACTTGTAACGATAGAGTCGGATACAACTGCCTCCATCCGAGCAGGAAAAGCATAATATCTAGCCTGGCCGCCCCCTCTAGGGCGACCTCTACCTGCCCGACCTCTAACTTGATCTGGCTGAACATGTGCAGTGGTAGCTGGTGCTGTAACCATAGCCTGGGGACCCGGTGGAGCATGCAGAGCCTTAGTAGTCTGTGAAGGTGCACCCCTCCTAAGTATGGGGCAATGCCTCAACATATGTCTTGCATCACCACACTCAAAATAAGCTCTCGAAGGACGTGGCTGTTGTGGCTTGCTCGGGCTAGGTCAGCTGGACTGATCGTTGAAAGAACCCCATATGGGAGGTGCACTAGACAATGGCGGTGCATAATAGGGAGCTTGGGGCTAGGAGTGACCGAAATGCCACTGGCGGCTGGAAGTGCTGAATGAACAGACCTCTTGGCCTCTCTCTCCTCTCTCTATGTCAGCGTACCCTCCAATTTCCTAGCAATCCCCACTACCTGCTGGGATGCAATTTCCATCTCCAACTATCGGGCCATGCTAAATCTGATGCTGGGGTTGAGCCCCTCGATAAATCCACGGACCCACTCTCTAACAGTAGCAACCAGGGCTGGTGCATGCCTAGCCAAATCACTAAACCGGACCGCAACTCTGACACGATCATAGAACACTGGCACAACTGCTCAAACTATGCGCGCCATGCATCTCTGAGACTCTGAGGAATATACTCCCTCAAGAACATATCTGAGAACTGAGTCCAGGTGAGTGAAGCTGCCTTGTCCGGACTACCCAACTCATATGCACGCCACCACTGATAAGCCAATCCTCAAAGCTGAAACGTAGTGAAAGAAACTCCACTAGACTCCGCTACACCTACAATACGAAAGATACGGTAGCACTGCTCAAGGAAACCCTGGGCATCCTCTGACGCTAAGCCACTGAAAGTAACAGGGTGGTACTTCTGGTACCTCTCGAACCTAAGCTGCTCCTCCTCAGAAATTGCTGCCCTAGCCTCGGGCTGAACTGGGGCTACCGGCTGCTTTGGTATGACCTCTAGAACCTAGTCGACCTGGACCCGCTACTCTGGGTTACGGGCGGCGGGAGTCTGTGCTCCTCCCCTAGCCTGAGATGTGGAAGGAGAAAGTGGGATCAACCCTACCTGAGCTAAAGTACCGAACATACTCAGAAACTAAACAAGGGTCTCCTTATGAGCTGGTGCAGTAACAGGCGTCTCAGGTGCCTTCGCTCCGACTGGAGCTACTGGTGGCTCCTTTGTGTCAGCTCGAGCGGGTTCTTTGGCTGCACCACGTGGATGCCCTCAGCCTCTAACCCGACCCCGGCCTCTCGCGGCTCTAGTAGGGGGTGCGGGTGTTTGGTCATCTAATCCGGCTATACGTGTCCTCACCATATGTGAGAGAATAGAAAGACCGAAGTTTGGAATTCTGAAGTCAACAATTTCACACGACATGGAATCAAAGAAGTTAAATTTTTCCTAATAGTTCCACAGCTTCACGAAGATAAGTACAGACATCTCCATACCGATCCGCGAGACTCTACTAAACTTGCTTGTGACGTATAACACCTATGAACCTAGAGCTCTAATACCAACTTGTCACGACCCAAGTTTCCCTTCGTAGGATATCGTGACGGCACCTAGTCTCTAAGACTAGGTAAGCCTAATAATTTTGTGGAAAGAACTGAAATAATGTCTATAATCTCAACATCAACAAATATATATATAATTGAAAAATGTAGCTCGGCATGTACAAGTAAATGTGCAACTCAGAGTAAGAACAACTCCCAAAACCCGGTAGTTATAAACCACAACCTCTAAAGGAAGTACTAAATATCTCTATACATCATAGCATAAAGAGAATAAGGAAAAAAACATAATAAGGATAGAGGGGGTCTCCGAGGTCTGGGAATGCTGGCAGATATACCTTTAAATCTACAAGCAACAGTACATCGCTCTACAATCGAGGCTGATAAGATGTACCTGGGTCTGCACAAAAACATGTGCAGAAACGTAGTATGCGTACACCACAACAGTACCCAGTAAGTACCAAGCTAACCTCGTAGAGTAATGACGAGGTCAGCTCAGGGCCCTACTAGAATATAAGAAACAAGGCAGAAGATAAAATGACAAAAATAAATGGCAGGTTAATGAAACAATAAGAATTTACTAAAAAAAACAGCACGTGAAAACAAGAGGACAATTACAACACGTAAAGGAACAAACATCTTACAAGTTAAGGAATAACAACAACAAACAATACAGCAAATAGGGAAAAAACAGTAACTGCACAGCAGAAACCTCGTGCCACAACAACAATCCACACGGCAAAAACCTCGTGCCACAATAATACTCTGCACGGCAGAAATCTCGTGCCGCAATAACAACCCGCACGGAAAAAACCTCGTGCCAAATAACAATCCGCACGGCAGAAACCTCGTGCCACAATAACAACCTGCACGGAAGAAACCTCGTGCCAAATAACACTTCGCACGAAAGAAACCTTGTGCCAATAAGACTCTGCACGGAAGAAACCTCGTGCCAATTCCGCACGGAAGAAACTTTGTGCCAATAACACCCGCATGGAAGAAACCTCGTGCCACAACCAAACAGTCATCTCAACAAGAATCACGAAAATCAACACGTATAAAATAATGATATTACAAGCAAGGAATCTTACAGTTAAAGAACGAATACGGAAATTGAGGAAGTAGGAAATTCAACTAGACATGTTGTACAATTTACAATTAATAGATGAGACACGTAGACATGTGAAATTAAGCTAAACATGATGACTATACGTGCTAGAGTAACTCAATTAAGGCATAAAAGGAAACTACTTGCAAAGACCGGAGTTTCAACATTTAGCCCGTGACGCACTCGGCACCTCGCGTACACGGCACTCACAATCACAAATTGTTACACCAATACCAAATCCTAAGGGGATTTCCCCCACACAAGGTTAGACAAGTCACTTACCTCAAACCTCGCTCAATCAATCAATGAAAATGTCTTTCCCTTGACTTTCCGACTTTGAACAGCCCAAATCTGGCCAAAAGCAATTACATACTATAAATATAACTATAAGAAACTAATCTAAGTAAAATTATGACTTTAACAAGGAATTAGAAAATCGTCCAAAAACGTCGACCTGAGCCCACATCTCGGAATTGGGTAAAAGTCACAAAATTCGAACACCCATTCGATATCGAGTCCTACCATACAAGAATTATCCAAACCCGACCTCATTTGGCCTTTTAAAACCCAAAAGTTTGGTCTAAGAACTTTACACCTTTTTTCCCAATTTCTCAACCCAAATTCTTAATTAAATGAAAGAATTAATGATAGTTTAGTGGAAAATAATCAAAAACGATTCAAGAATCCATACCCAAATGTTTTCCTTTGAAAATACCTCAAATCTCGCCTCAATCCGAGCTCTGTAGGTCCAAAAATGGATAATAAAATCAAACCCTCGAACGTAGGCCTTTTTTGCCCAGTTACTATGCGTTTGCAAGGCCTTAGCCGCATCTGCGGCTCCGCACCTGCGGAATTTCCCGTCGCAGGTGCGACCATCACTTAGGCTTCCTGAAAACTCGCTTCTGCGGTACCTAAGCGCACCTGCACTTGCGCTTCTGCGAAGGGACAACCGCATTTACGCTTCCGCTTCTGCACTCCACTGACCGCGCCTGCGGTCCCTGGTGACTTGACACACTCACGCTTCTGTGGCTCAAGGTCCGCTTCTGCGGTGCCGCAACTACGGCTCAAGGTGCGCATGTGCGATTGCACCAGACATTGCCAAGCTTCAGCAATCACTTAAGACTCAATTTTGTCCGGATTCAAATCTAAAACACACCCGAGGCCCCCAAGACCTCAACAAAATATAAAAACAACTCCTAAAAAGTCATACGAACTTAGTCGAGCCTTCAAATCACATCAAACAATACTAAAACCACATATCACATCCAATTCAAGCTTAATGAACTTATAAACTTATAACTTCCACATTCGATGCCGAAACCTATCAAATCACGTCCGTTTGACTTTAATTTTGCACACAAGTCCTATTTGACATTATGGACCTACTCCTACTTTCAGAATCGCGATCCAACCCCGATATCAAAAAGTACACTCCCGGTCAAACTTTCCAAAAATCTTCCAACTTTCTAACTTTCGCCAATTAACTCCGAAATGACCTACGGACCTCCAAATCAACATCCGAACACGCTCCTAAGCCCAAAATTATCATCGGAGCTATTGGAATAGATGAAACTCCATTCCGGAGTTGTCTTCACACAAGTCAAACTACGGTCAACTCATACAACTTAAACTTCAAACCTAGGGACTATGTGTCCCATTCCACTCCGAAACTTTTGCGAACCCGACACCAATCACCCCGGCGAGTCAAGTAACTATAAAATAATATAGAGGGAGAAATAAATGGGGGATCAGGGCTAATACACTCAAAACGACCGACTGGGCCGTTACCCCTCTAGTACTACTTTCTGTGAAAAAGGACACTAAGAAAGAGTGGTAAGGCAATTTGCTTTAAAAGGGAATTTACTATTGGATTTGTCACTGAAATAGCCAAACCCTAAAAATGGACCTTTTATGGAGACCTTTGCTTATATAATCTGTACATTGCTTTGTTCCAACTTCCATAGTTAACACTCTTGAATATATAGACATATACAAAGTCATGATTTAATCAAGCAGCTCGATTAATAATCCCACTGGCTTCTTTCAAACTTAACAGGAATTTTCAACTCCGACAATCTTGAAACTATTAGGCTGTGTGATTGTTCGATTGGTGAGGTAAGGGATAACAATTTTATCCCCCATTTAATTGTATTATCCTGCGTTTGATTAATTTATCGCACAATTGTCGTATTATTTTATTCCACATTGAGGGTTAGATAATAATTTCGGAATTAACTAATCTCGAGATAAAATAGTACAATACTAAAAATGCCCTTCTCCAAGGCTCTTCCCCCTAAGTCCTCTAAAAAATCTAAAGTTAAAGCTAAAAATAAAAGTTTATCCCAACTTATTTAATATAGACCAATGACATATTTTAAAGTGTACTCGATATATCTCATTTTTAGTCTAATGAACCAAACTTCTACTAATAAAGATATATCGATTAAATAATTTCGTCATTATTTAATCTCCATATTATAATCCCTATTATAATCTAGGATAACTAGTTCCACAACCAAACAACCCTTATATGTATGTATTTAGAAAATGAACTTCTTATCTAACTCAGCTCTAGAAGTAACTCATAAAGTGTGAATTGTTCGATATCTGATGGAGTGTAAAGTCATGTAAGGAAACAACTTATATCCTAAACCAACTCTTCCTCATCCCTTTTCTCACTCATACATCTTGAATATTTAAAGTATGACAAAACAAATTAGGGTTGGGGAAGCGGGAAGGTTAACCATTGCAAGAAGCTAGGGAATGATGAATGTGCCTTTGATACCAAATTTAAGAAACTTGTAGGATAATATGGCCATTTACAATTTAAATTTAAGTAAATGTCCCTGCCCATTTTAATATTTTCTTTTTCAATTGCTTTTCTTACATATTTTCCTATGTGACAATATAGAAGACCACCTTTGCAAATTCAAAATATGAAAGCACCTGTTTATAAATCAAAATCAAACACTTTTTTTTCTTTATAATAAGAAGACTTCGCGGGAAAGACAAAATCCTTCGTTTGGAAACTCTTCTTATCGATTTCAACGTGAAAAGAGTGTTGGCTTCTAAATTCTTCATTTTTCTTGTATTTTCTAGTCCTTTTTGTCCTGCTATGTTCTAAGATCTCCATTATTTCTTATCATTCTATTGATTTTTAAAATCTCCTTTTCTTTTGTCAATAAAATCATAAGAGATGACGATGGAAGCTATTCTGGATGATGCTGCTTCTAGGTCGGTGTCCAATGGAGATGAAGTTGAGTCACATGAAGGTGACGAGGAAAAATCAGAGGAGGAGACTTCCGCTGAACAAGCGATGAAAATTGACGATAACGACGAGTCAGAAAAAGATAGTGCAGAGGATGGAACTGACGAGGAACAAACAACGGAAGATGATGGTGGGGACGAGTCAGAGAAGGATGGTGCAGAGGAGGTGAAAGTGACGGATGAGCAAGAATTTGCTGCTTGAAACACAAAGAATGTCGAAGTTGTGAAAAATGAGGTAATTCTATTTTTTTGTTCCACTCTCTCATTATTTTTTTATAATTCTACTAAATGAATTAGTCACTAATTTATAGCTCGAGGACTCTGTATCGAATGTATTGTTGTTTCTATTCTCAATTTGTATTTTACGCTTGAAGTTAATAATATTTCTTAAATGTTTAAATGTCTTAAAATTTCTAATGATCCTTGTATTATATAT
>NC_031990.1:72745599-72749663 GCF_001879085.1 Nicotiana attenuata
TATAACTAATTTAAATTTTTTGCTAATTTACTATTTTAAAGTTTTTACTGTAACTAGTTAATTTTTTTTTTTTGCTAATATGCAATAGAATATGTAGGAAAACTTGCATGATGATCCACCTGCACTTGTTAAGTTAAGATACAATCTTAAAATAGTTCAAGATGAAACTGGTTATTTTTCGGGTAGAGTGATAGTTAGGTGTAAGATGGGTTTTGCTATAGAGAGTTTGAAAAATTCTATTATTTGGTCGGAGCCTAGTGTTGTATCTTTATATACGTAAAGCCTGTCTAGATTAATTTTTTGACATAAATATTGATTGCTGGAAGAATTGCTTTCACGGCCTCCAATGCCATTATTTATTGCTATGGGAAATTAAGACAAAGAAACAAATAAAATATGATATTTGATTCGCAACAAACCTATCCGTTTTGGGATGAAGGAATTTTGATTCGTTCAGGATGGTTTAGATTTTGTAAAAAAAGTGAAGAAATATTGTTCTTCATTAGAGGGGTCAGAGGGGGGAAATGAGAAGGATAGTTTGGTTGGTGAAGATCTTTACAGGTTATGAGATTTAGAACAAAGACATTCACTGCAGCAGAGAAACAAGGTATTGCTACCTTATACATTGTCCACTCAGTCTTATTAGCTGCAGACATTGTTAAGCAAGTGTCAGAGGATTACCTAGCATGGATGGTCAATCTAACATTCTTTGTATCATATCCTTGGGGTCGAGTATGCTTTACGTTCACACATAAATGTTTAAGGAATGACATTCATCGAAAGGCAAAGGAGTGGAAGAAAAAGGTAGAAATAAGTATTTCAAAAAAGAAGAATACACGACCTTACACTATTGGAGGTTTCACTACTGATTTTCTTGTAAGTTTCATTATTAATTAATCATTATTATTTTCTTATAACATCTTATAATTTAATAGAAATATACGTATGTTCCCTTGATATGTATGGGCTTATGAAGTGATATATATATTTGGATCTAATCTTGGAAAGAAGTCTTTAGCTTTGGATAGTGCAATATTCGATGGCATTCGAAAAAAACTGCACATCACTTGAGTTGTGATTGGTACGATAAGTTGATAAGTGAAAATAATGTATGATTTTGTTACTGATAAATATTACTAATATTAAATAAGTTAGCGAATAGATAAATTATTATTAATATTAATTTATGGTATTGTATCACAGGTGCATTGCATTCCAATAATGAAGCCATCTAAGAAAGAATCTAAAAGTAAATGGGTAAAGTGCTTTGGAGAACTGGTGGACAAGGAAGACGAAACTATTGATGAGTTAGTAAGAGAGTTGGATAAAATAGAGGTTTCAGGTTCTCTTGATGGCACTGATGAGCAGCAACAACAACAACAACAAGGGCAAGACCAACAACATGAGCTTGAACAAACACATGTGATTAAAAAAGATGTTGTTGATAGAGGCAAGTGATTAATGAAGAGGATCGTCTTCATGCAAGTCCTCCACCAGAAAAAGAATCATGTGCACATGAGATACCTATGATAGGTTATAATCTGAATGATTTTTGTATTTCTGGTATTGCTGCTTCTGGTTTTAATAGGTTGGCATCTAGTTTTGATGGATTACATTCTCGTAGTAAAGCTTATTAAAGATAGTTTTGAGGAACGGTTAGACATGGTTGAGGAATATTTAAAAATACATTCGAAAAACATGGAAAATCTTTGGAACGTTATTAAAAAAAGATTGAATTATTTGGTGAAGATACATGATACTAAAGTTTCCAGGGATATTAGACGTCCAACTAAATTTAGGAGCCCCTATTGGACAGGTGATGGACGACCAAAAAGAAAACATAGAGTTGCTGAAATAATAAGGCAATTGTGCAACGATCATCGACTGAAAAAAAGTACTATGGAAGTTGTTACTCCTCTTGCTTTGCTGGATGATTCTTTTGAAGAGTAGAGGAAGTCAGATGAAGAAGAGAAAGAAAATTCATCACAGTTACTTATGTTCTTTTATGAAAATTCATGGAAGTAGAATTTACTGTGCAGATGTTTTTGTCACGAGCCGAAATTCCCACTGTCGGGACCGTGATGGCGCCTAACATTTCACTTGCTGGGCAAGCAAACGTTAGAACAATCTATCTATTTTAACAGTTTAGATTAAATAAAGAGAAAGAACTTAAATAACTGCAAAAATCTAACGTAAAATGTGGAAGCTAAAACTGCCGAAAGTCTGCTAAGATCCCTTAACCCAGTGTCATAAGTGCACTTGCTAATAGAATGGTACATACAAGGGTCTGAAATAAATGTAAAACTGTCTGAAGGAAAATACACAGCTAAATAAAAGGGAGGGGGACTCCAGGAGCTGCGGGTGCTGAGCAGCTATACCTCAAGTCTCCGCAAAGCTGATCAATCCAAGCACGCTAATAGCCGCCGCTGGGACCGACTCCAAAATCTGCACAAGAAGTGCAAAGTATAGTATGAGTACAATCGACCCCATGTACTCTGTAAGTGCCGAGCCTAAGCTCGACGAAGTAGTGATGAGGCTAAGCCAGGTCACCTATACTAATAAAAGCAGAAAAGGAAATACGAAACAAAATAAGACAGTCAACTGAAAATAATAGCTACAACTTCAAGAATTAAGCAGTATCGTTCAGAATTACCAATCCTTAGAGTTTCAAATGAAAATACCCAAAACCAACACAACTTAAGGAAATAGAAACACATAGGTTGTTGCAGCGCGCAACCCGATTCCATCGTACAACACAGAATCCTCCCTTATTTCACCGTAACAACATCAACACAATAAATTAATCTATATATATATATATATATATATATATATATATATATATATATATATATATATATATATATATGTTGCAGGTATTCATCACGTTCGCGTGAAACCAAATTCCATTTCTCACCAAATTTGGTGTTTTAATCACTAGGCGTTAGGTATTCATCACGTTCGCGTGAAACCTGGCGTGTTCGCGAAGAGCAAAGCCTCACTAGCTTACACGATCGCGAGTTGACCTACGCGTTCGCGTAGGCTTAGCCCCCTATCCTCCGCGTTCACGATCCCTGCATCGCGTTCACGTAGAACAACGGTCAAGTCCCAACCCTGCCCATCCAATGATACGTGTTCGCATGGGTGTGGACGCGTTCGGGTAGGGTAGTCCCCCTGCTGCTCTGCGTTCGCGTCTTGTTCCTCGCGTTCACATAGAGTACCTTCCCCCCAGTCCCCACTCTCCTTTCGCGATCGCGACTGGATATAGGTGATCGTGTATAAGAATTTACTAGACACCAGTAGGAATGAGAAAAAACAGAAATTTTCTAAGTTCAAAATGTCCGTAGGCTATCGAAGCTCAACCGAGCCTTCGGGGCACCTAACCAAATATGAAAAACAAGTCCAAAAACCTCATACGAACTCGCTCGCGCGATCAAAATACCAAATTCTATTTCTCACCAAACTTGACAGGCAAGTCATAAATATAGTAATGGACTTGTACCAAGCTCCAGGACCAAAATACGGACCCGGTATCAACAAAATCAAATACCGGTCAATTCTTAAAAATCATTAAACCTTTAGACTTTCAATTTTCGACAAAAATAAATAACTTGATCTAGGGCCCTTCGAATTTGATTCCCGGCATACGCCCAGGTCCCAAATTACGATATGGACCTACCGGGGCTGTTAAAACACGGATCCGATTCTGTTTGCTCAAAACGTTGACCGAAGTCAACTTAAATGAATTTTTGAAGTGAAATTTCATATTTTACCAGTTTTTAACATAAAAGCCTTACGGAGAAACACCCGAACTGCGCACGCAAATTGAGAAAGGCTTAAAGAAGCTATTGGAGGCTTCGTAACACAGAATTAGGTTCTAAAACTCTAGATGGCCTATCGGGTCATCACAGTTTTGAATATATATATATATATATATATATATATATATATATATATATATATATATATATATTATTCTAAAATATATTTATATATATATATATAAATATATATATATATATATATATATATATATATATATATATATATATATATATATATAT
>NC_031990.1:72749739-72841184 GCF_001879085.1 Nicotiana attenuata
TTATTCTAAAATATATTTTGTTAAGTTCATTAGTGTCCTGCAATTTATAATCTCATATGTAAGAGATCTAATATTTAGTCGTAAGAGATCTCTTATGCTTTATATATTAATCTCCTGTGTGAACAGAAATATCTCATAGGTTGCAGCAGAAGAATCTCCTGCCATTTATTTCAGTATCTCCTAAAGTTTACTACAGAAATCTCCTGCTTCATATCTTCATAGTCGTATGAGATTAAGACCATAATATACGTACTATCTTTCTTTCATTGTAATTTAGAGTTATTATGAATAATTACTTAACAAGTATGATCGCACTTACTATCAACTAAATTTAAACGTTTCAAAAAGATAAATTATATTTTAATTAAAAAATAATAAACATAATAAAGGGTGATCACTAAATATAACTTGAGAGACCTACTCATGGTCGTAAGAGATCTATGTCATGGCTATAAGAGATCATTCATTGTTCATAAGAGATTAAGACCATAATATACGCATTATCTATCTTTTGTTGTAATTTGGAGTTATTATAAATAATTAATTAACAAACATGATTGCACTGATTAACAACTAAATTTGTGTAACGATCCGACCAGTCGTTTTGAGCATTTGCACTTCGCTCGGTAGTTTGAGGGCGTGAGTAGTTCTGTATGATGTATTATGACTTATGTGAATCATTGGTTTTGGTTTTTTAGGCTATTCAGGGTCGATTTGGATAAATGAATTTCATGATTTAAGCTTTAAGTTCGAAGAGTTAACCAAGTTTGACTTTTTAGTATTTGACCTCGGATTTGGAGTTTTGATGGTTCCGTTAGGTCTGGATGGTAATTTTAGACTCGGGCGTATGCCCGGATTTGCATTGGATATTTCTAGAAGGTTTCGGCACAAATTGGCAATAATTAGAATTTGAAGATTTGGAAAAGTTCATAAGTTGACCGACAGTTGACTTTGAAGATATCGTATTCGGATTGTGGTTCCGGAAATTGGAATAGATTCAATATGTCGTTTGGGACTTGTGTGCAAATTTGAGTGCATTCCGAGTTGATTTGATATATTTTGGCGCGAGTTTCGAAAGTTGAAAGTTGAAAGTTGAAAGTTCATTCTTGTTCGAATGGCTCGGGTGAGTTATGCGACTTGTTGATATATTTGGTCAGGGTCCCGAGTGGCTCGAGTGAGTTATGGACGTGGTTCGGATCATTTTACCTCTTGTTGCCTTGTTGAAGAGTTGCTGGTACTGGTGTAGCTGCATCTGCGGAGTCTTGGCCACAAAAGCGACTTTGCAAATGCTGGTTGTCCATCACAGAAGCGGGAAGAAGCTGGGTGAGGAAGATCGCAGAAGCGAAGATTTGGGGGGCATGTGCAAATGCGCACATGTGAAGGGATGGAGCGCACGAGCGAGGTCTTGCGCAGGGACGGATGATGGATCGCACCTGCCTTGTTGCAGAGGCGGATATTCTGTCCACAGGTGCGAGGCTCGAGTTCTCAGCTGGTTCCGCAGAAGCGGATGTTCTGTCGCAGATGCAACGCAGAAGCGGCTAATTGATTGCGAAAGCGAAGATGCCTGGGCAGAAGTTATAAATCGAGGTCTCGGCTATTTGATTCACATTTTGAATTGGGGAGCTCGAATTAGAGCGATTTCGGAGGCAAATTTCATCACAACGATTGGGGTAAGTATTCTATACTCGATTTTGGTTATATTTTATGAATCTATCTTCGATTTTTGGCATTTGGATTATGAATTTTAAAGGGAAAATTGGGGGGTTTTGTCTAAAGTTTCATAGAGCGAATTCTTGAGTTTTGAACACCGATTTAGAGTCGGATTTGAATAAAACTAGCATGGTAGGACTCGTAATTGAACGGGTTGTTGGATTTTGTGAGTTTTGTCAAGTTTCGAGGTGCGGGCCCGAGTTTGACTTTTGGGTTGATTTTGGGCTTTTGATTAAAGATTGAACCTTTATCGATTGGGTTTGTTTCCTTTGGCATTACGTGATGTATTTACGTTTCTTTTGGCTAGTTTCGAGTCGTTCGGAGGTTGGTACATGCGAGATGGCATTTTGGAGCAGCATTTGGCTTGCTCGGTATTTTATTTGGCTAGTTCGAGGTAAGTAACACTTCTAAACTTGGTGTTGAGGGTATGAAACCCCGAATTACGTATTATGTGATTGATGTTGAGGTGACGCGCATGCTAGGTGACGGGCGTGTGGGCGTGCATCATGTGATTTGTGATTTAATCGATTCCATGGAACTGTGTAGCTACCTTATCTGAACATTTTTACTGTACTCTGTGTGTTAGAGCACTTGAGCTGTAATTTATGCTAGAAATCATGTTTAGGCTATATGTTGGTAATATTGGGACCCACACTGGTTGTTCTTTGCTGTTGAGTTATTTGATTAATCGTAGTTATGTACTCAGTCGCATTCATCATTTCATATCATATCTCAGTATCTGTTATCGTGTATTATCACATCTCGTATCATTGATTAGGGCTACTTAGCATGAGTGTTGTGAGCCCGAGAGACTAGAGCAATTGATGACTGAGTTGGGGCCTGAGGGCCAGATTGTAAGTGGTATTATGGGATTGGGCTGCAAGCCGCAGCAGGATTTGTTATTCTTGGGCTGGATCTGCCCTGTATTACTGACTCATGATGGGACCGGACTGCACGCCGCAGTAGGTTTTATTGATTCATGCCAGGATTTGGATTATTATAGCGTTTGGGCTGGATCGATCATCTGCATATCCACAGTGGGCGCACTGCTAGCATTGTTATGTTTGGGCTAGATCTTCCCTGGGCTGGATCTGCCCTATTCAGTACTGAGTTACTGAGTGTGTTGAGTGATTGAGCGTGATGAGTGAAAAGTGTGAGACAGTGAGATTGAGTACTCTGAGAATGTGAGTACATGAGTTCATCACTGAGATACATTATATTTAGCATGCGTACTTGAGATACGGGCACAGAGGTGCATTTCCTTCTGCTACCCTATTTTGATGACATCCATGATTCCTCCTGTATATTGACATGTAGGCATAGAGATGTATTTTCCTCATGCTATCTGAAAATGAAACATCTTATTTATAAATGGAAGGTTTTTTGGGAAGAATCACAATTTTCAAACTTACTCATATGCTTTTAGTGTTTTTGGTGAACAAGTTGAGCATTTTATCTATGAGTTACTTCATTAATCCCTTTTCTTATGTTGTTATGAACTGTTGTTGACTATTGATGTTGGACTCCAAACTTTGCTCCATCTCGTCACTACTTTCAACCTAAGGTTAGGTTTGTTACTTATTGAGTACATGGGGTCGGTTGTACTCATACTACACTTCTACACCTTGCGTGAAGATGTTGGATGCTGATTGTCACGCCCCAACCTCGGGAGGCGCGACCGGCGCTCAATCGAGTGAACCCAACTGAGCAAGCCTTTTTAACACTTTCTACCCAACTCAATACGATTAAGGAAACCATGCTTTCGTTTATTTAGACAATAGGAAAGATCGTACATGCAACATTGTTAGTTCATTTTATATCACAAACCTTAAACCATGGTTAAGTTGCCAAGATTTCACACAGTTACAGTTTAGAAGAACTAGAGTTTAGAATTGCAACGCAGTTCATTGACCCATCCAACACCCGTACATAACCCACACAAACGTCTACGGGGCCTCTAAATATACAAAAGACATATATGATAATGCTGGCAACAAGGCCCCGGCTATACCTCAAAAGTGGAAATCTATAACAAAATACATACTGCATCACCCCTGAAAGAAAATGGGCTCACCAAGATTGCTGAGTGGAGGATGCTCCGCTATCTACGATCGACACTGTCTGCTATGAAGCCACCTACATCCATTGAAAGATGTAGCGCCCCCAGCAAAAGGGACGTTAGTACCATGGAATAGTACTACTATGTATAACTAAACACCATCTCATTAGAAAGAACTATCATACAAGAATAAGGAAATCACAAGTATAAATCAAAAGCTTTAAACGATCACCACAACATCAAATAAAAGAATCATGTAACTGTCACATAGTTTCCATAGCTTTAGGTTGGGGCATTTAATACTATTCATCATCATTCATAATACCACCGCTTTCTTGTGCGCAGTCCGATCACGACCCGATCGGCTAGGTTGCCTCATTTGAGACATATATCTCTATCACAATCTCATACTCACTTGTCGGATTCAATTTCAGCACAATACCACCATGTGTGCGGCATGGCGTCCGATCACGGTCCGATCGGCTAGGCCGTCATACCAAGACGTTATTCCCTTTTCATTAATCATCTCATCTCAATCATTAGTCCACATATATCAATTCTAAGGCACTTGGGGCCACAATTATCACATCATACTTGGCACTAGGCCACATTTCACATCATTTCCAATTTCAATATTAACTTTGCAATTTAGGATAATAGGCACATAAAAGACCAATTTAAGTTGTAAGCATAGATAAGATTTTACATGGTTGGCATGACAATCTCAGTTTCAATCTTGATTTGAGGTCTAGGCATTTCAACACATGATTCATATTCTTCGCACATCTTTAAATTATCAAGAATAGCACATTGATCACATTGAGGCACACCTTTCACGTATGTATAGTTGCAACGCCAATTCATGTGAAATAACAATTGATACATCAATCCAACTTTAGTCTTACATCATTTACACAAACACCAACGGAGCTAAATTTCTAAAAAGAGGCGGTTTTAGCCATACATACCTCAATGGAGCTTTCCTTAAATTCTTACAAAATTCCGAAACTCTTAGCAACTTCGATCTATTTTACGAGAATTACAAGTTGAACCAAAGATTAGAAACATGATTAAGGTTCTAGCTCATTTGAGTATATTATCAAGCACCAAGTGTGCATTGTGATTTTAGGACCCTTTTGTGAGAGATTTTTATCATCTTACACCTCAATTGCTATCTTTTTAACTCGCAACCTCCCCATACTCTATTGTCACTCATGCATGCAAGATCATCAATCCTTATATTCATGAACCCACTTGTTAATCGCTTATTTTAATAGAAATTTCAAAATCATAGATTAGGGCACAAGTTCTTACCTCTTAGGATGAAGACCTAGAAATTTTACTTGATAATCTTCAAGGATTTGGGGCAAGGATTGAGTAGAAGCTTGGTGGGGATCACTTTCTCCCTCTAGAACTCTTGCTCTCACTCTAAATGCAGTAAAAAATATCATAAAAGGGTCTAATGGGGTGTTTTTAATGGGATGTGGTCGGGTTTCAAAAGTTAGAAAATAGGAGCCCTGACACAATCTGCGATCAAATATGCGATCACATAGTTGTCATGCGGCCCGCAAAAAGGGACCGTAGAATGGCCCCCAAAATTGGAGCACACTACCTGGGTATGTGACAAGAATGCGGTCCGCACACCTGTTCTGCGGTCGCATAATGCACCGCAGAACTGCCCCTCGCAAAATTCCAAGGGGATTATGCGATGACTATGCGGCCCGCATATTGATTATGCGATCGCATAATTGGCCGCATAGTTGCCTTCAAAACTAATCAACACATTGATTCACTTTGCGGCGACTATGCGGTCCACATGGCTATGTTGCTACGTACGGAGGGAGGTGGATCAGAAGATGTAACTGCATTCCAGTCATGGCTATCACTAGTCCTTGGTAGAATTAGATTCGAATTTTGTTCATTTACATTTCAAACAGATGTTGTTATTTTTTCAATTCAGTTTTTACAGAAATCTAAATCTTAGACGCTCATGATTCGTACTATAGTCCTTGGGAGATTCTTGTATAAAAGTAGTTACATTATCATTTCTTTTCTCAATAAATCTCATTAAATTGGATAATTGTTAATTGTCTTACCCAGCGGGTTGGGTTAAGTGCCATCACGATTAGTTGAATTTTAGGTCGTAACAAGTTGGTATCAGAGCTCTAGGTTCATAAGTTCTACGAGTCATGAGCAAGTGTCTAGTAGAGTCTTGCGGATCGGTATGGTAACGTCCGTACCTATCTTCGAGAGGCTACATGGAATTTAAAATAAACTTCCCATCAATCTTTCCTTATCGTGCGGTATTGATTCAGCTTGAAGCGTAACTCTTTGAATTCCTTCCACGCATTCGTATCCGCATGTGAGCGCTCGATATCAGTTGTACGCCAACTGCTTGTGATTCCATTGATAAGGTGCAAGATGTGATTTCTCTGTGCTGATGATGGGCCAGTTTGGAGGACTTGAGGTCGGGTTTTGACTGTAGCTTGAGCACGGGGATTTTGGTTTTGAGAGCATATGCTTTTGGACTTATATGTCTGGTAGTATCCCTATTAGTGGAAATTGTGGCTCGATGTGGTTGGATGGCTATATGATTGATGTTGAGCTAAGTTGAAACAGGGCCTAAGCTTATGAAAAAGCACAGAGTTTGTCATTATCAAAAAGGGGGAATTTGTTGGCCCAAGTGAAGGTTAGTTTCGAAGATTGACAAAGGAAGCTCAGGCATGAACCAGGTCCATCCCTTATGGTGCGTAGAAATGGGCAGATTCGAGCACATGGGATACACGTGAAGGAGATAAGCTTAACTTGGTATAATTGATATCTCCTGATCGAAAAGGTTGCATAATTGATAAGGAGAATGACTCCTTACTCAAAGAGAACACTGTCCAAGATAGGGATGGAGTTAGAACTCTAGTTCTTTCTTCATCCACTAACTCTATAAATTGCAGGATGTTCTCACTTTACAAGTAATGCACAAATGCAGAAGTTAAACGTGAATTGGGAGCAAAATAGCAAGGCTTTTTGAAAGAAGTTCGTGTGTGATTCAAGTGTTCAAACCTGAAGCTACATGTAATAGAAGAACCAGCTCCAAGTGTCTGTCTTTTATTCTAGTTAAATTGTAGAAGGTGTTTTCATATTGTACCTTTCAGCTTTATCTAGAGGCAATTGAAATAGGTGCTCAGAGTATTCAAGTTAGAGTTAACTTGAAGTTGTCGCAACAGTAGAGGCTATTTGCTACAACGGGATTAGAGTTAATCCTAGGTTTACAAAAGTATTTTGTAAATGCAGTTTTTGGCTCAGTGATTTAGTGAAGAGTTTGGGAAAATCCTACTGGGAAGCAGGTCGTGGCTTTTTCACCTTTTGAGCCAGGTGTTATCCACGTAAAATACATGTGTTCATTACTTTCCGCATTTACTATTTCTATAATAGTAGGTTAAGGAACACTTAGAAGAACAGGTCCTTCCATAATTAGTTTAAGCAAAAAATTGGACACTACACAAATCACCCCCCTTCTAGTGTGGTATTGAAGTTAAAACATCAATGATGAGTATCACGCGACTACGAGATGTGTTTGGAGGGTTGAACGCGACGAGAAGGGTTTGCTTGGGATGTGAAAAGGACTATCAGGTGCTTGATTTCTGGCTTGGTGTGATGTATAGTCTCGAGTTATGAGTGTGTAGAAAGATTTTTCATGTTGTTTAATTGTGGAACGAATCAGATTCTCATGTCTTATTGATGAGTTCAGACTCAGAAAGATTAAGTGATGGCGTAGTAGTTGCGGCTACAAAAGGGTATAAAGAGATGTCAGTTTGAGGTTAAGTAGGTGTGTTATAACCTGCGAGGTAATCTACGGATGTGTGATCCGTATGATGTTCTACGGAGGCTTTCCATTTCTACCAGTGGGTTATATTTGTGTGATTTGAGTTTGGATTAGTGGTAATAGTTTACCTAACTGTCACGGGGATGAATGCAAGATTTGTAGATGATTTGAGGTATTAGATGGTTTGTGTTACATGAGCTTATGAAGGATTGAGTTGAACTTCGGTGTGGGATTATGGCAGTAATAGAGTATGGGTATTATGAGTTTTCGAGTGTTTTGTTCTATGGCTTTGAGACAGGTGGGGGAGTCTGCTATTAACGATTTGATTGCGTGGTTATGTGTTGTACTGGTTTTGATTTGAGGCATACTTGTAAATCGAATATGACTTGCAGAGATTAAGATCAAGGATGAATCGAGTAAATGAAATTTTGGATATGGGTTAGTTACACTTTATGGGTATATGGGAATCATGAAATGATTAAGTTGTTATTGTAGAAGATGTAATGGCATGGAGTAAGACATTGCTCGATCGTATTAAGGCGAGGTTACTTCTTTGGGTGTTGTCGTGCTGATGGGGCACATGTCATTTGACCCGTTTGATCGGTGCAATTGAGACTTGAGCAGAGTGGATGACTCTCGAGAATGTTCTAATGGATTCAAGATTTATATGTAGCAATTGAGAATTTTGCAAATTAGTATATGGCTAGAATCTGAGATTTATATTGGATGGTGTCGAGACTCGCGGTATTTCTATATCAATATGGATTCTACATTTCAGTATCAAGAGGGTGAAGGAAACGGCTTTAGGTTCATATTAGGTCTTTTCAGAGTGGGTGTCTCGGCTGTGGTACTTTTGGGGCGCTTAAGAAAGAATACATCAGTTTATGAGCCTTAAGGAGGTGTGGTTTTGTGCTAGGATCTCTTGAGGTGCGATTTGGGTAAGGATCATGGTGTTCTAGCAAGGAGAGGTGTCAACTTTAGGATAATTCGGAAGGAACTCAGAGAAATAAGTTATCTTGGGAGTAGGTTAGATCAGCACGGTAATGGATATGATCGGTTCTTAGGGTACTTATGTTGTGGTGAGTCTCTACAGGTGTTTGGTGACAATACTCTTGGGTTTTGGCAACTTGCGTGGCTTGGCTGAGATAGAGGGATTCGGTTATGATAGCTTGGTTATGTGCAAATGGATTCCAAAGTGTCCTCGATGATTTCTACCACGGTTTGTGGTGGGTATTTCCTACCGGCGTGAGGAGCATGTTGATTGTTATGATTTTCTATTGGATGGGATCAAATGGAAGATTTCTGGCTAATCGGATATGCATTCCACTTGTGACTCAGGGTTGATTATGAGATTCTCGTACTTTTTATATAATGGCATGATATATGCGATGTGTTGTGTTGGATTGAGATTTGCATGTGCAAGGTCATGGTTTCAGTTTTGAAAGGGAAGGTCATGAACTTTAGACAGCATGGACGGTTTCTGATTTTCGGCGAATGCTATAACTACTTGGTAATTCCTGAGAAGAGTGCGCACTGTGTTTAGACTTACGGATGCTTCATCGGTATTGCAGTGCTCACCTGGTTGATCGACTATTGATATTCAGATTTTGCTATGTGGCACGAATGAATTATAGTAGTATTTCTCATAGGATGATCGTGTATGGGAGATGTGTTAGACATTCGGGCGGTGGAGTTGGGATCAGATATGGTAATTCATGTGTTCTATGGATCTGGAGACTGGGAGTTCTCAAAAATAGATTGTTTCGTGGTTGTGGACTGTGAAGATGTGGCCAAAGCTAGCCAATGATAGTATGTGTTATGGTTCAATCATTGTGGACTTTTGGAGGATTATTTATCTATTAAGTGGATGACCAGAGTTGATTTGGGGCTCATTAGTAGGCCCAATAAGGATGTGTGCTCTACACTGGGTCAGATTGGTTGACTCCGTACTGCTATTGTTGAGGGATATGCCATTCGGTTAGAGTTGAGCTTATTCGTGTTTTGATATGTTCTATGAGTTACCCTTCTATGCCACGAGGGGTTGTGATTCGTTGGTCATATGCACACATGGTGCGGTTCTATTGGGGCCTTATAGCGGAATTTGAGCGAGATGGGTATTAGGGTGTTGAATGATTTATTACGCATTGGCTATGTTCTTTCAGATTTGTGTGGTATTGTGTCATTTTCTTCTCTGTGGTTATGGTCATGCACCTTGGTTACTTGATGTCGAAATGTGCGTGGTTATTGATTTTAACCATGGTGGCTCGAGGTATTTCATATGGGCCAGTGTTTGGATGGGGTCGCGCATTGCCGCGGAGTCATGTTGAGATATGATCCTTTGTGTTATATTCATGTGTCTTGGTGTTATTATGTATGATGGGTTCGTGGCATTGCGGTTGTGGTGGTGGTGCTTGTTGAGCTTGCGGGATGGTTTTCTCATTTGAGTCATCTTTCATTTTTGGATGCATTGAGTTATTGCGTATTGGTGCACGAATTGCACGGTTTGTGGCTCTAGGTCGTATTGGTGTTGCATGTCAATAGGATGGTTGTGTTTGACGAGATGAGGTTATTAGACCTAGGATGAGTGCTATCAGATCTGATTACGATATATTTAGACAAATATGTCGGAAGTCGGCGTAGAAAGTGGCTATATTTCTTGTCGGACGAGGGAGAGTTCCATGATTTGTTGATTTGATAAGTGGTTATGAGTTTCTGCCTATTTCTTTCATCATCACTAGTGTACGAAGGTTTTAGAACGAGGTTTTGGTTTGATATGATGTTTATTATAGGTATTGGGTTATTTTGAGAAGCTAGTGTGATCGGAAATTTTGCTATGAGTATGCGAGTCGTGTGGTATGTCATGTGAGTACATATAGGCTATGGTTATGGCTTGATACAGCCTGTTCAGACTTATACAGTGTGTAGATGCGAGGTTCGGGTTCTGTAGGGAATTTCGGATGTTGGAAACTAGATTATGTGGTTTACAGGCTAAGATTGAAGTAATGATCTTCAGTATGCTGTGTTTTCGGGCCTATATGGAATAGGGTGACGTGGGAACACCCCCGGGTATGTGCATGGTAAGGTTACACGATGATTTGATGGCTTTGGAATGACTCTTGGCACGTTCGTGGACGAACATATGTTTAAGTGGGGGAGGATATAATGACCCGACCGGTCATTTTGAGCATTGGCACTTCGCTCGGTAGTTTGAGGGCGTGAGTAGCTCTATATGATGTATTATGATTTGTGTGAATAATCAATTTTGGTTTCCAGGCTATTCGGTGTCGATTGGGAAGAATGAATTCCATGATTTAAGCTTTAAGTTGGAAGAGTTGACCAAGTTTGACTTTTTAGTATTTGACCTTGGAATTGGAGTTTTGATAGTTCCGTTAGGTTTGGATGGTGATTTTGGACTCGGGCGTATGCTCGGATTTGCATTGGATGTTTCTAGAAGGTTTCGGCACAACTTGGCAAAAATTAAAATTTGAAGGTTTGGGAAAGTTCATAAGTTGACCGAGAGTTGACTTTGAAGATATCGTATTCGGATTGTGGTTCCAGAAATTGGAATAGCTTCGTTATGTCGTTTTGGGGACTTGGGTGCAAAATTTGAGTCCATTCCAGTTTGATTTGATATGTTTCGGCGCGAGTTTTGGAAGTTGAAAGGTGAAAGTTCATTCAAGTTCTAATTGAGGTGTGATTCGTCATTTCGATGTTGTTATTTGTGATTTGAGGCCTCGAGTAGGTCCATATTATGATATGGGACTTGTTGGTATATTTGGTCGGGGTCCCGAGTTGCTCGGGTAAGTTACGGACGCGGTTCAGATCATTTTCCCTCTTGTTGCCTTGTTGAAGAGTTGCTCGTACTTGTGTAGCCGCATTTGTGGAGTCTTGGCCACAGAAGCGACTTCACAAATGCGGGCTGTCCATCGCAGAAGCGAGAAGAAGCTGGGTGAGGAAGAACGCAGAAGCGAAGATTTGGGGCGAATGTGCGGATTGGGGTAAGTGTTCTATACTCGGTTTTTGGCATATTTCATGAATCTATCTTTGATTTTTGGCATTTGGATTATGAATTTTAAAGAGCGAATTCTTAAGTTTTGAACACCGATTTGGAGTCGGATTTGAACGAAACTAGTATGGTTGAACTCGTAATTGAATGAGTTGTCAGATTTTATGAGTTTTGTCGGGTTCCGAGGTGTGGGTCCGAGTTTGACTTTTGGGTTGATTTTGGGCTTTTGATTAGAGATTCAACCTTTATCGACTGGGTTTGTTTCCTTTGGCGTTATGTGATGTATTTAAGTTGCTTTTGGCTAGTTTCACGTTGTTCGGAGGTTGGTACGCGTGAGATGTCATTTTGTAGCATCGTTTGGCTTGCTCGGTATTGGATTTAGCTTGTTCGAGGTAAGTAACACTTCTAAACTTGGTGCTGAGGGCATGAAACCTCGAATTACGTGTTATGTGATTGATGTTGAGGTGACGCGCATGCTAGGTGATGGGGGTGTGGGCGTGCACCGCGTGAATTGTGATTTATTCGATTCCATGGAACTTTGTAGCTAAATTATCTGAACATTTTTACTGTACACTATGTGTTAGAGCACTTACGCTATAATTTATGCTAGAAATCATGTTTAGGCTATATGTTGGTACTATTGGGACCCACAGTGATCGTTCTTTGCTGTTGAGTTATTTGATTAATTGCAGTTATGTACTCAGTCGCACAAACCACGTTGTTTCTTGATAACGGCCCACAAACACATTTTTGTTTCAAGATCTTGATCCTGATCGGTTGGTTCTTTGTTAACTCGAAGAATCACATCAATTTGGTAACAGAGCTATAACCCAAATGTCCAAAGGTTGAGAAATCATCATGTCTAAGATTCAACCAAGAGGAAGATTCTTGGTTTAAGAAGATGAAGAAACGAGACAACATCGATGGGTTTTCAATGTCTTAACTTTATGTTTTGATGATCTAAAAAACTTACTGTCAAGAACCAGATAGGGAACCAGACACACTTGGTATACATTGCTAATCAACGGACTCCAGCTAATGAGAACTGCTGCAACCTTAGAAGATAGAGAACCAACATAGGGACCTGATCCCTTTTGTTTTCCTGACAGCAGTACGAAAGTCAACTGTGTACAGATGGAAAGTGACTGCCACAGAAACAACGCACACAGTGCAGCACAGTTCTGTAGTCACTTGGCATTTGACCAACCAAGTGCTTACATCATTCAAGTGATGTCACCAAATGTGTATTAACAAGAGTATCACAACAAAACATCACTTGAACACTTGAGAATTCACTTCAAGCATTCAAGCCTTCTGAGATCGTGCATTCAATTCTCAAGTGCCTCAAGAACAAAGTTAAACGTCGCTACGGAGCAGTTCCTAAATCTAGTATTTTGTTTTCCTTAGTTGAGTTGTAACTTTGTAATTGTTCTTCATTTTAATTCCTAATTTGCTTAGCTAGAAGCGCTGCTTAGGAAACTCTCTGTAAAACCATAAACCGGTTGTGTTTGTGTCGTGACTAGAGTTAGTCATGATTTGAAGTCTTTGTAATAGGTGTATTGCAAAGTGGCTTGTAATAGGTGTATTACGAGTTAGTGAGGGATTAAGAGTTTAATTCCTATATTGCATAGGTTGTAATCTAAAATTTGCTCATAGTGAAGTTGAAATCCTACCAGTCTAGGTTGTGGTTTTTTATCCCCTTGAGTAGGGATTTTTCCACGTAAAACTCCCTATCTTATTTACTCACTATTTTATTAGTATTATCAGTGGAAACTCATAGAGGACCTGGTACTCTATAGTTTGGTGGACTCATATAAATTATTAAACATGAATCTCTTTTCCACACTAGATGTACCTCCTATGGAAAAGTCTGTTCATTAATCATTGATCGTGGGAGTCACATAAATATCGTTTCTGAAGAGATGGTTACAAAACTTGTCTTGTCAACCAAACGTCATCCATATCCATACAGAATCAAAGTTGAAGATAATGATGGTTTAGAGGTAACTCGTCAATGCCTTGTCTCTTTTTCTATTGGTAAGATCTATAAAGACCAGATTTGGTGTGACGTAGTGAAGATGGATGCTTGTCACTTCTTACTTAGAAGACCATGGGTGTTTGATAGGTGTGCTAAATATGATGAATACTTTAATACCTATTCTTTTACAAAGGAGAAACGTAAGATTATTTTAGTACCATTGAATCCAGAAGAAATTGCTAAAAGTCTAAAGCTCAATGATGATTCTTTTCTGACCAAATTACAAATAATTGGTCCAATCAATAGAGAAAAGCCTTTGTATGTCTCACGCCCCAAAAACCGAGGAGCGCGACCGGCGCTCAACCGAGTAAACCCGACTGAGCAAGCCTGTTAGTTTCATTCTACCCAAATTAATTCATGAATAAAGAGGAGATGAACTCCATTAATCATACTTTGTAAATATTTCATTAACAACTTCCATTTTGTTTCCATTAACAGTTCGACCATAATATTCAAAATATTACAATTTTTATAGATAAAAGGAAAAACATATTTGTCAAATACCAATTGTTGACACCCAATTTTTCCCTATATATTTTCAGTATGAAAAATAGCTTCAAAATGATATATATATATATAAGTGCTTCATTACTTTTCCTNATATTGCGTCCGTTCTTCGGAAAATACCCCTCGGCATACTCCGCTGCGGATCCTGAACTACATATGGCCTGATTCCTGTAAAACCAGGGATATTTAGTCAGCTCAGAAGCCAGGGTGCGGCCTGAACCTCTCTCCAAAACCATTTCGCTCGGTCAAAATTGGCCATCATATCTTTACCCTAAAACTCTTTCATCATTCCCGGGTAAAGAGGGGCAGCTATTGACACCCAATTTTTATATATATATATATATATATATATATATATATATATATGCACATATGCACATATGCAAGTGCTTCACTACTTTCCTTAATTTTTAAAAGATTTTTTAAATCTATTCATTTTCTTATTTTTATCCATAAAATTCAGTAATTGTTTCCAAAATTATCATTTTTTGGTGATTCCCTTATTGAACTTTTATATCTATACCAAATATAGCCAAGGGATTTTTTGCATATTTTTACAAATTTATTTAGTATTTTTAAAGGTAAATTGCATATAATTGCAATATTAGCCTCTATTAGGATTTAATTGCGTTGATGTTCAAAAAATTAGGTCTGGTATTTTTAAATAATTAATTATGTGTTATAAATCATTTTAGTACCTTTAATTTATTTACAAAAATTATTTTGTTATTTTTTATAAATCAAATAGGAAAAATTGGCTATTTAAATGTTAGCCCCATTTTATTTCAATTATAGCCTGATTTTGAACCCCCATTGAACCCAATCTGAAGCCCAATTACTCCGACCCAATTGCAATCTGAACCGACCCAAACCCTATTGTATTAAACCACCCCACTTACCCGTCCAATCCAGGTCGTTGATCAAAATGATCAACAGCCATCAGACCCCCTTACTCTAATTAATCCCAAATGACCCCCTAAACCCTATCATTCCCCACAACGCGCCGCCTCTGAATCCCCCTCCTTTCTCGAATCCTCTCTACACTACCCTCAAACCCTAGCCGCCGCCACCCTAATCCGCCCTAATCCATGGCCTTCCAAGGTCATCAGAGACCTGTATTAGCCTTTCATGGCTTCTACGTGTTCGTTTCTGTGGTCTCATGACCAGATCATGAAGGGGCTTGGTCCAGACTTTGCTCGATGACTGTTCTCCGGTCGTCTCTGATTTTTCTCTGGCCAGCCATGGCCATTCGAGTCAGACCTTTGACTCTCCTGCTTAGATCAATGGCTTTCAAGGTCTTTCTCGTCACTTGAGGTTCTTCTGAAACCCTAATCTCTAAGGTTCTTTCGATTTCTTTCAGATCTGCTTCAGATCTATGTTTGATTTGAACTTCTAAGCATTTTTCTCGAAGTTTCTTTTAAAACTCTGCTTCCAAAACTCTTTATCTTTTCCGATTGAGGTTTTCTTGTTAAGTTATTTCAAGACTTTCTCTGATTTTTGACATGTTTTGCTATGTTTGCTCGTAGTGTTCTGCTCTCTGAGTTTGCATGATAAAAACCCTAATTTCTTCTGAGGTTTCTGAGTCCATTTGTTAGTATTTGTTTGATTTACTTGCTTATCATCTCTAGACTCGATTGGTGTTGAAACCCCTAATTTCTTTTAGGTTCAGTCGAGTCTCTAAGTATTTGTGTAATCTGTTTGCTCATTATCTTTAAACTCGATTGGTTTCAAAACCCTAATTTCTTTGGGGTCTATTCGAGTTTCTGAAACTGCTTGTGCAATTCATTTGTTTGAAGTTGCTCGACCTGATTTGAAATTCCTTTGTTTCAGCATCTCTTTTCTTTATGTGATTCTGGGTTCTAACTATATTTGAAACTCGACTATGTCTTCAGAAGGGTTTTTCACTTGACCCTTTACATGCTTCTGATACTCTATCGTTTTCTCTACTACTAAGTCACTGAAGCTTGGCCTACGTGACTATCATGCTTCGAATGTTTGCTGTCTACTAACTTTGTGCTATTATCTCATGTTGTTTCCTTTTGCCAATAGTTTGGCCTCGCATGTCTATTGTTTGTGCACTCTATTTATATGCTAAGTTTCCCTGTTTGATTGATCTTCAATTTTGTAACTGATTTCAAACTTTTCTTTTGTGAAAATTTGATTTCACTCGCCCGTTAAGGTTAATTGATTTCTTTCCTTGTTTGCCTTACTGAATCCTTTCCAAAACAAGTATATTCCTCTACTTAGACTTAATCACTTACTTGATGGTTTTACTACTTATTTTATGGCAATAATCAGTCTGCCTATAAATTGATTTCTTTCCTTATTTTGAATCTGTCACTGCCCGTTAAGAAAGTGATCCCTTAATTAAAGGCAATCATGGGTGTAATTGATTCTGAATAGTGATCGTTTCCATGTTTATGTTAAGTCTTTGCTTATTACCTTAATTTCTACTCGTTTTCCAAACTATAAATACCCACCTTCTCTTCTTTCAAAGACACGAACAATTTTAAGTTCAGAACACACACTTACACTCAAAAACTCTCTCCTGCTCTACTGCTACTTGTGATATTGTCTGTTTAGCCGGCAGAAAGACAAGGCTAGACTTTGGAGTCCTGCTTACTTTTCTTTACTGCACTTTGCTTCTCTGACTGGTATGTTCTAACTAATTTTTCAGCATCAACAACAACATGTTTCTTTACTGTTTCTTTCATTCTTGTTTGACTCTTGTTTGTATTTAACTAAGCTCCATTGTTAAGCATGTTGTATTCTGCCTTTTCTGTTCTGAATTAATGTTTCTGTTACTTACTTATCATGGTTTGTGAACCTTAAATCCCCATTCCCAATGTGTTGGGTATCAGTGGTTGGTTTGGGGCATGGCAGCATTGAACATTGCTGTCCATGACCCAAACTTGATCCCCCTAGGATCATAACCTCCATGTTTTCTCTAGTTGTTGTGTGTTCTGGTTGGTTTATAGGCATGCCAGCATCTTCTATTGCTGTGCATGCCCAAAGCTGACCCTTGCCTAAGTGCATAGGCTCCTTGCAATGAATTCCCAACCCCTGACCCCCTTTGTATGAAGTTATCAACTCTGTATTTTACTAATTACTGTTTCCCTAATCACCTTTTACCCCTCTCCTTATCCCCTCAGTTTTAAGACCCCATTCCTCCACTTCCACTATCTTCTTAGACTTAAGTTCTGCCCCTCTTGTGTGAGCCTTGCCTTGGGACCCATGAGCTCCCTCTGAACTTGGACACATAAGGGCTCGCCCTTCCACACTGCACTAATCTTTTTTTCTGGTTCTATTGAACCTGGGTGTAAGCACTGCCCGGGGTTCCTTGAGACCCTTAGGGAACTCCAACACACCCAGGTCCGAGAAAGGCATTGAAACAAGTGGTATTTGAGGCGTTTTGTTCCATAACTTAGAGAGGAAGTCAGAATCAGGCTTCCTATGGTTGTAATTTCCCTTTTGTTATGTATTTTCTTGATGTAATTCAGCAACTGATCTGTAATAATATGTAATGAACATCTGGGGTTGGCTAGTGAAAAGGGATGGGTAACTATGCATGCTCAAGGGTAGAAAACATGCCTATAGTATTTATGTTTTGAATGATTCAATTCTGCATTTAGAAAGCATGCATATAGGACTGTTTTACATCCTGCATGTTCGGTTCTACATTTTAGATACCATGCCTATAGGGGTTCATTTAAAATTCTGCATGTTCAACTTCACACCTAGATAACATGCCTATAGGACTTTATTCTGCACGTAATTTTTTACAACTTAGACATCATGCTCTAGGATCTAAACGGCTATGAATGAGTATCATGTTTATAAGGTTAAAATCAGTATAATGTATAGAGATCATGCTTCCCAATTGAAAACCTGCCTGTTTCCATTTCTCGTTCAACTAGATATCATGTCTATATGAATTAAAATCAGCAACACTAGATATCATGTCTATAGGAGTTAAAACCAGCAATAATGGATACCATAATCTGCAGAATCTGAGACTAGTCTAATTTAAAATCAGTCTATCCCGAACCAGTTTTTTTATAACTTAATCTCCCTATTTAAGACGGTTTAGCAAGCATGCCTATAGGATTTCGAACCGCTCATTTTATAAGTTTGTTACTGCTTTGCCACATTCAGAATCCGTAATAGATACCATGCTTATAGGATTCTGCCCCAAACACTTAGGCAAACCTTAGGTAATAACAATAAAAAAACTGAGCCCGTTTCTGGTAATTAATAATTGCTACAACCAGCAGGCAGGCCTGATTCTGACTTCTTATCTGAGTTATGTAATAAATTGGTCTGCTTCAACAGCTTAAACTCCTCTTTTGCCTAAATATTTTCAGACCATGCTTGTTGTTTGAGTCATGCTATATGATTGCTTTGTTTGAGGAGGTATATATGAGCCTTTAGTGTTTACGTGCTTCCCCTTTTAATGTGCAGTCCTATGTGTTTTGCATGTCGCCTTAGATTTTTCACCTTTAAAACTCCAAGTCAGCCTAATACCCCCTCCCTTTTAGGAATAGTAGTCCTAAATGCCTCCGGGACTGATAGGAATGGGGCGGGTAATAGCATGCAATAGTGGTCGAGACCAATTCGCGCTTTAGTGCCTTAACGGGGTGGGAAGGGTAGACATGGATATGATGACCGATGCGCTAATACCACGTGTAGCCCCTCTTTTGAGGAGTGATTACCGAGTATTGCATTGATGTGATCCATATTATGAATAAACCTAGGACCCCCTTCCCCTTTCTTTCTTTGTCTTTAAAATATTATGACTTCTTTTCAAAATCAGCCCTTTTGTAACTGCTCTTTCACACTTTGTTTACTTTCAAGCATTTGTGTATTAATATCCCCTCTTATTTGAGCCTTATCTGCTTACATGTTAATTGCACCAAATTCACAAAGAATTGTCTGGCCGGGAACCACACTAGTGGATCCTGAGGGGTGCCTAACACCTTCCCCTTAGGATAATTTCAAGCCCTTACCCTATCTCCGGTTATCAAAAAATATAGTTATAGTGAACCTTATAGGTGTCCTAATGCACCCTAAATCATTAGGTGGCGACTCTTCAAAATGCAAAACCTAGTTCCCAAGAGGAACGAGTTGCCCCATTCCCCAAAATGTCATAAACCCGATTCTCCCGCCGCAAGGAGGGAAAAAAGGGGGCGCGACAGCATGGCGACTCCGCTGGGGATTTTTTTAGGCTTTTACCATTTCAGATTGCTCTTTTGAATTTGTGCTTTCCCTTTATATGCAATTACTTGTTTAAATTTCTTTAAGCGTTTAATTTCTCTTACAAGGCAAAACTGAGTCGTCTTCTTCTTTTCTTTTCTTTGTTGCTACTTTACTGTTATAAACTGCTGTATTTACTGCTTTCTTATACATGCAAATACGTGACAACATGCTTTTTAATTATTGCATAATCATGCTCAACATCATATTCCACTTGTGCCGAACAAATACCATAACAACGCTTATAATGAGTGGGCTCTTCCTACATTGTTACCCCCTAAATTCGGAAAGGCATATTTGCGGTAAAACCAGTCGATCAACGGTGTAGTCGATGGTTCCGTGCCTTTCCCCTTGAGTTGTCCGCTCAAGGGTACCAGTCTAAAACCCCATAGAAACCTTACTCTATTTAAATTGTGCATGCATCATGGTCAAACCTAGCCGGATCAGTTATGTTGTCCATATAATGATCCTTTAAGATAGCCTTGTCCAAAGTCCACTGGGTTTCCCTAAACCCAAAATGGACGTCGTCACGTTCTGCGCATTTATTTGGAGAACTAGGTGCTTCGTGTTAATTGTTGATGTTAAATAATCGAGTCTGGTAGGGGTAGGGTCTAACCCTTCTGTTTTGCAGATAATGAGGCACGAAATCCCCATATTCGGCATGGCTACCAACATCTACCCAAGACTGCTAAGCTGGTGGAAAGATCTTCACTCTAGTGATCAGACTCTCATCCGAAAATATCTAGGAAATCTACCTTCCCTCCTGGAAATTCAACCCAACAACAAGATCATAGAAGCTGCCACACTGTTTTGCGATTGTGAAAGGGTTGTGCTCCGCTTTGGGGATATTGAAATGACACCCTTGCTAGAAGAAATAGGAGGATATCTGACCAGGGCCTACCTATTGCTGGGATTTCGCGAGTTGGGGAAGCTGTTCGATGGAGCAAAGGATGCTGAATCTGGGGAAGGTCCTTCTGGGGCCAAATAAATAGGAGTTTATCTTTCCGCTTTATAAAATGTAATAAGGCCAATGGCCATTAGTGATTTCATTTCTTGTTTATTTAGTGTCGTTTTAGGATTCCTCTATTTTTTATCAATAAAATGAAGCATTTAGCATTCTATGTTCTCCAAATCAACTTGTCGCTAGGCCTGCCTCGGGCACAACGAGGCTCCCAAATTAGGACACGATTTACATTTCCGCACTATGTGTTTAAATATTGCAATACTTCCTATAATCCCCACTAACTTGGTTACCTTTTTGTTTTTTTTTTTTACTTTTTGTTTTTATTCACCTCCCCAAAGGTTAGTTCGTGCACTCTGGCAACATCATCCTATTCCAGGAGATCCAGGGGCCCTCCACCCACTCCTCCTCTTAGTCCTATCAAAAACAAAAACAAAGGCAAGATGGAAGATTTGAACAACGTCAGAAAAGAGAATTCAACTGAACGGGTAGAGGCCACTAATGGTCATGGTACTCAGGTTCCTAAGGAAAATGTATCCCAGCTTGAACAGAAATTGCTAAAGTTCCAGGAAGAGCTCGACTAGGTTCGGAATCTGGCAAGTTTGTCATTCTCACTCGGCACCCCAGATATCACCTTTCCCAACACTCAAAACCCTACACCACCCCAAAATATCCCGAAGCAACAAAATCATCCCGCTCCTCATAATGTTCCACCAATGACCGAATGCAACACTTGCCATACCACAAACAACACCCCGTTGCTCCTCCCAGAACTCCAAAACCCCACAAATGACCACTTGCACACCCACCATAACACCCCCATCTACGTGGAGACCAAGCCACTCTCCACCCAACCCATCTCAGGCACACCCGAGTCTGATGATAAAGATTTGCTCATCAGGAACCTGGCTGAAGAACTTAAGAAATTAACTAGCCGGATCCAGGGCGTTGAAGGAAACAAGGGAATTGAAAGGTTGAAGTATGAAGATCTCTGCATACAGCCCGATATCGAACTTCCCGAGGGGTACAAACCTCCGAAGTTCGAGATGTTTGATGGTACAGGTGATCCAAGGGTCCATTTGAGGACGTATTGTGACAAGGTGGTTGGGGTAGGGAAAGACGAGAGGATCCGCATGAAGCTGTTCATGAGGAGCCTAAAAGAAGATGCGATGTCTTGGTACATCAGCCAGGATCCAAAGAAATGGTCAAGCTGGGTAGGCATGGCGTCCGATTTCATGGACAGGTTCAGGTTTAACATAGAGAATATGCCGGATGTGTTCTATATTCAAAATCAAAAGAAGAAGCCTACAGAAACATTTCGCGAGTATGCTACTCGTTGGAGGTCCGTGGCTGCTAAGGTCAGACCCGCCTTAGAAGAGGAACAGATGAATAAATTCTTAGTCCGGGCCCATGACCCGCAATACTATGAACGACTAATGATGATCAAAAGACACAAAATTTCTGACATTATCAAACTGGGGGAACAAATTGAAGAAGGCATTAAGAGCGGTATGGTTACAAACTTCGAGGCCTTGCAAGCTACAAATAAGGCCTTGCAATCCGGTGGTGTGTCCAAGAAGAGGGACGCAGGAGCCGTGATGGTTGCACAAAGAACCAAATCTCCTATCAAGTACCAAACCTACCCAACACCTCCACTCATATATCAGCCCACTCTGAACTACCAAGCACCCTCACCACCCGCCTATCAACCATGTCCACCTCCCATATATCAGCCTACTTCGCCCAGATATTCCCAACCCGCACATGTCTACCAAACTTATAATGCTCAACCGTCCCACTATCAATCACCTCTTGCCTGTTAGAACTTCCCTAGACCCCGACCAAATTTTGACCGCAGTCCTCCCAAATAATATACAGCCATTGCTGAACCCATTGACCAACTATATGGAAGACTCAAAGCCGCCGGTTATGTCACCCCCATCCCTGCTACAACCCTTGAGAATCCTTCTCAGTGGGTAAACCCAAACAAATCCTGTGCATACCACTCCGGCATGAAGGGACACACCATCGACGAGTGTCGTTCCTTGAAAGACAAGATCCAGTCTCTGATCGATAATAAGGTTATTGTGGAAAAGGAACCCACCCCAAATGTCTGTAACAACCCTCTGCCGGACCCTAAGGGCGGGAGTATTCACATGATTAAAGTAGAGGATGATTGGGATCCCGAGGGATCCATCGGGTTGATCATAGAGGGTGATGATCCAAAGAAGCCAGCAGTTACCCTCAACCCCATCATGGTCCAGATCCAACCATCTGAGGTCACTGAGGTAGATGTGTCTATCCCTCTTGAGTTCGAAGCAGCGCCACCAGCAAAAGCACCAGCACCATTTGAAGTTGCAATTTTGCCACCCAAAGAACATGCCCTATTCGAAGTAAAGGTGGCCGCACCAATCCCAGTGGCGATGTCCATCACACCGTCATTCCACACAAAAGCCATACCTTGGGATTACACAGTCGAGGCTAGGAGGAAAGGCAAGGTCGGGTTCGAAGAGACTGTTGCAGCACAAGGAATGACAAGAACGGGGAGAGTTTATATCCCTGAGTACCTAGCTGTGTCCAGCAAGCAGGCCTCCAACCGGCCACCCATCATTGAGACAGGTCCGGACGACCTTTGGAGAAAAATACAGGCCAAAGAGTACTCAATCATCGACCAGCTGAATAAGACACCAGTGCAGATATCCATCCTCTCGCTACTACAGAATTCCAAGGCACACAAAAATGCTCTGCTAAAGGTACTAAGTGAAGCCTACGTGCCAAGCAACATCACTGGCGGGGAAATGGCCAATATAGTGGGACAGTTATTAGAGAGCTACAAAATCACCTTCTATGAGGACGAGCTGCCACCTGAAGGGCTGGGTCACAACAGAGCCCTGCATATCACCGTGCAATGCGAGGACTATTTCATCACCAGGATCTTGGTCGACGGGGGTTCCAACCTTAACATCTGTCCTCTGGTAACGCTCAAGAAGTTGGGTAAAGGGCTGCACGAGATAAAAGAAGGAGTAACCAACATAAGAGCTTTTGATGGGTCTCAGAGGCACCATCTGTGAGATTAGCTTGTGTCTGCAAATGAGACCAACTTGGTTCGAGGTTGACTTTCAAGTGATAGATGTGGGCGCATCCTACAACCTACTGTTAGGGCGCCCTTGGATTCATTCTGTGGGGGCCGTGGCTTCGACACTGCATCAGGTCGTGAATTTGAGTGGAATCACCAGGAGGTGATCATTCACGGCGATGGTAGCAACTCTATATACAGTTGTCAGACCATTCCAGCTATCGGAGGGAGAAGAAAGCTAGGCGGAGAGACCTACCACCACATCGAGCGGGTCAATGCTGTCCACAAAGACAAGTGGTGGGATAACAAGATCGAAAGTATATTGAATTAGAATGGGTACGAGCCTGGCAAAGGACTCGGCAAAAACCTCCAAGGAATAGCTAAACCCATAACACTCAAGAAGCATGGCACCACTTTCGGCTTGGGATACGAATACACTTGGGAAGAGTTCAACAACTGGTGGCCGCCATGGCGTGGTCCTTACTACCCACTGGAACAGCCGATACCGCACCTGGAGCAAACTTTCCAACCGGCTGACATCGTCAACGGGACGGACGAAGAAGAGGCGCTCGCAGCAGTGAAAAACTTGTTTTTAGAAGACGATTATATGGATTGATATGTTATCCTTGAGGAGGAGGGGGAGGGAGGCCCTTCCATACAGGCCGTAAGCAGAGGAGCACGCCTCAATAACTGGACTATCAGGACAACTAGAGCTCGGCGAGCCTCGGGGTAGCAAGGCTAAAACAAGCATCATGCACTGTTTTTATTTACTAGATGATTTTTCTTTTCGCATTTTAATACCCGCAATAAGATCTTCAATGTTCAAAACAGTTATGGAATTTATCAAAGCATTTTTGACTTTTCTTATGAATCAACACTCATTACTATTTTTCTCTCATTACTTTACTTATACAGCATTACTATTACTTATCTTGATGAACCAATGACTGTGACATGCAATGAGGCAACGTGACAAACAGACATTGATTCGGAGGAAGATGACATACCAGAGGAGATCGTCAAAGAAGTTGAGAACTTTGAGAACAGACCTAAGTCCAACTTGGACGAGACAGAATTTGTTAACCTAGGAGATGTAGAAAATGTCAAGGAAACATGAATCAGGGGTCACTTATCGCCATCAGAAAAGAAGGAATACACAGAATTTCTAAGGGAATATGAGGACATATTTGCCTGGTCATATGACGACATGACCTGTCTAAGTACGTCTATTGTGTCTCACAAACTGCCGACTGATCCGACATGTCCACCGGTAAAACAGAACCTCAGAAAGTTCAAGCCGGATATGAGTTTGAAAATCAAGAAAGAAGTCACTAAGCAAGTCAAAGCTAAGGTCTTTAGGGTAGTGGAATACCCGACATGGTTAGCCAACATCGTTCCAGTACCAAAGAAGGACGGGAAGGTCAGAGTCTATGTCGACTACCGGGATCTCAACCGGGCCAGTCCGAAAGACGACTTCCCTTTGCCAAACATACACATCTTGATCGACAATTGCGCCAAGCATGAGTTGTAATCATTTGTAGATTATTTCGCCGGTTACCATCAGATCTTGATGGATGAAGAAGATGCTGAGGAAACGGATTTCATTATACCATGGGGAATGTATTGTTACAAGATGATTCCATTCAGCCTAAAGAATGCAGGGGCCACCTACATGAGGGCCATGACTACCATTTTCCATGACATGATACACAAGGAGATAGAGGTATATGTGGATGACGTTATCATCAAATCCAAGAAGGCCGCTGACCACATAAAAGATCTGAGGAAGTTTTTCAACAGATTACGGAGGTACAACCTAAAACTAAATCCCGCAAAGTGTGCATTTGGGGTTCCTGCTGGGAAGTTGCTTGGGTTTATTGTGAGTTGCCGAGGAATAGAACTGGATCCATCAAAGGTCAAAGCCATTCAAGAACTGCCACCGCCAAAGAACAAGAAGGACGATGAGTTTCTTGGGAAGACTTTACTATATCAGCCGGTTCATAGCACAGTCCACAGTTATCTGTGAGCCAATCTTTAAGATGTTGAAGAAGGACGCCGCTACCAAATGGACCAAGACTGTCAAAAGGCCTTCGACAAAATCAAGGAGTACTTGTCAACACCACCATTCTTGGTCCCGCCTGAGCCAGGTAGACCCCTATTACTCTACCTTGCGGTATTGGACGGAGCTTTCGATTGCGTTCTGGGGCAACATGATGAAACAGGAAGAAAGGAATAGGCCATCTATTATCTCAGCAAGAATTTCACTCCGTATGAGGCCCGGTATTCTCTTTTGGAGCGCACCTATTGTGCTTTGACTTGGGTCGCTCAGAAGCTAAGGCATTACTTCTGTGCCTATACTACATATCTCATATCAAGGATGGATCCTTTAAAGTACATCTTTCAGAAGCCTATGCCCACTGGAAAGCTAGCCAAGTGGCAAATCCTATTGAGTGAGTTCGACATTGTCTATGTAACTTAGAAAGTGGTCAAGGGACAGGCCATGGCAGATCACCTCGCTGAGAATCCCGTGGATGGAGAATACGAACCTCTGAAAACGTATTTTCCTGATGAATAAAAGTATTATTCGTAGGAGAAGATATTGAAGAGTCCTATGATGTTTGGAGAATGTTTTTCGATGGAGCAGCAAACTTCAAAGGAGTTGGCATAGGAGCAGTCTTGGTATCAGAAACCGGCCAGCATTATCCAGTGTCCGCCAAGCTCCGGTTTCCCTGCACCAACAATATGGCCGAATACGAAGCTTGCATCTTAGGGCTCAAAATGTCCATTGACATGAACATCCAAGAACTGTTAGTGATCGGAGATTCAGACTTACTCATACATCAGGTACGAGAAAAATGGGCAACCAAGAACTCCAAGATACTCCCGTATCTGCATCAGGTACAGGAATTGAGAAAGAGGTTCACAAAGACAGAATTTCGACATGTTCCCAGGATCCAGAATGAATTCTCCGATGCATTGGCTACCCTGTCATCCATGATACAGCATCCCGATAAGAATTTCATTGATCCCATACCAGTAAAAATTCATAATCAGCTAGCTTACTGTGCCCATGTTAAAGAGGAAGCAGACGGAAAATCTTGGTTCCATGATATCAAGGAATATTTGGCGAAAGGAGAATACCCGGAGCTTGCCAATCATACCCAAAAGCGCACACTTCGGAGGTTGTCTAACAATTTCTTTCACAGTGGAGAAATCCTGTATAGGAGGACTCCGGATTTGGAATTATTAAGGTGTGTCGACACAAAACAAGCATCCAAGCTACTAGAGGAAATTCATGCTGGGACCTGGGTCCACATATGAATGGTTTTGTTTTAGCAAAAAAGATACTCCGGGATGGTTACTTTTGGATGACTATGGAGACAGATTGCACCCAGTACGTTCGGAAATGCCATTGCTGTCAGATTCATGCTGACATGATAAAAGTGCCTCGAAATGAACTTAATGCAACATGCTCACCTTGGCCGTTCGCTGCTTGGGGAATGGATGTTATCGGTCCAATTGAGCCCACTACTTCAAACGGACACAGGTTTATCCTAGTAGCTATCGACTATTTCACCAAGTGGGTCAAAGCAGCATCTTACAGAGCAGTAACTAAGACAGTCGTGGCAGACTTCGTCCGCGACCGTATTATTTGTCGATTCGGTATCCCAGAGTTGATCATCACTGATAATGGCTCCAATCTCAACAGTGACCTAATGAAAAGCATGTGCAAAACCTTCAGAATTAGCCACAAGAATTCCACAGCCTACAGGCCTCAAATAAATGGAGCTGTGGAAGCCGCCAACAAGAATATCAAGATAATATGAGGAAAATGATAGAAAAGCATAAACAGTGGCACGAGAAGTTAGCATTTCCTCTATTGGGGTATCGCACCACATTCTGCACATCAACCGAGGCAACCCCTTATGTGGTGGTTTATGGTACAGAAGTCGTCATTCCCGCCGAAGTAGAAATTCCTTCCTTGAGGATCATACAGGAAGCTGAGCTCGACAACGCTAAATGGGTGAAAAGCCGTTATGAACAACTAGCTCTCATAGACGGAAAAAGGATGAATGCAGTTTGCCATGGTCAACTCTATCAGAACAGAATGTCCAGAGCCTTCAACAAAAGGGTCAAGCCAAGACAGTTCACACTGGGACAGCTGGTGTTAAAGAAAATTTTTCCGCATCAAGATGAAGCCAAAGGGAAGTTCTCTCCTAATTGGCAAGGTCCGTACATGGTTCACCGGGTTCTGACAGGAGGAGCCCTCATACTCGCAGAAATGGACGAAGAAGTTTGGCCAAAGCCGGTTAATTCAGATGCAAACAAGCGCTACTATGTGTGATCTTTATGTTTTCCCTGCACAATGTAATTGAACTACGCCTGACCTGATTCCCATTTAAGAGGGGATATGTAGGCCGCCCTATGGGTTCGGTCACAATTTAATAAAATTTTCATTTTTCCCCGAAATTGGAAACTGGGGTAGAATTTTGAGGAGGACCCTCAAAATTCCGAAGCAATTTCAGCTGATCATCGCAAGCAGCAGTCAGAAACGTCAACCCATCAAACTCGGGCAGAATTTTGAGGTGGACCCTCAAAATTCCGTAGCAAGAAAGGTCGCAATGTCCCAAACCACGTCACAGTCATCGGTTCATCTAAAAACTATTTTTATTATACATTTATGTTATACTTTTACAAAATCATGGATGTTTATTATCGAAATTGCTTCGTTTAGCAATGCTATCCCGATGATACCGACAGTATCGCCAGGTCAAAGACGAACAAGTCAAGCAAAACCAGCGGGGAATGCGAACTAACCTTCCCCTTTACAAAACTCACGATTTTTCTTTGGATGCAGGATTATGAAATCATACTGTACACTCGCAGGGCAGATCTTGTTCAAGAACACGATTCTCCGAACCATTGCACCAACCAATATTCGCTATCAGCATGCGCCCGTAACATTCCTTGTGTCATAATGTCCCCAGCAGTCACAATATCACGATTTGCTATCAGCTAAGAAAGCTCCGTTACCATTTGCCATTTTGTTTCTTGCATTCTGCCTTCCAACTTGCATAAAGCTACCATTCTGCCTTCCAAGACTAAACGCTGTCTCCATTTGCATTTCTGCATTGCATAAGGCTACTATTCTGCCTTCCATTTGTATAAAGCTACCATTCTGCCTTCCGAGGTTAAGCTCTACCTCCATCTGCATCTGCATTGCATAAGGCTACTATTCTGCCTTCCATTTTCATAAGGCTACCATTCTGCCTTCCGAGATTAAACGCTGTCTCCATCTGCATCTGCATGGCTGAAAGATCGCCCTGTACTGCATTGCATGGCTGAAAGATCGCCCCATACTACAATGCATGGCTGAAAGATTACCACATACTACATTGCATGGCTGAAAGATCGCCCCATACTGCATCTGCATTGCTGAAAGATCGCCTCATACTGCATCTACATGGCTGAAAGATCGCCTCATACTGCATCTACATGGCTGAAAAATCGCCACAAATTACATCTGCATGGCTGAAAGATTGCCTCATACTGCATCTGCACGGCAGCTCAGAAGCCAGGGTACGGCCTAAACCTCTCTCCAAAACCATTTCGCTCGGTCAAAATTGGCCATCATATCTTTACCCGAAAACTCTTTCATCATTCTCGGGTAAAGAGGGGCAGTTGTTGACACCCAATTTTTCCCTATATATGTTCAATATGAAAAATAGCTTCAAAATGATATATATAATATATATTATATAATATATATATATTATATATATATAATATATATTATATATTATATTATATGCACATATGCACATATGCAATGCTTCACTACTTTTCCTTAATTTTTAAAAGATTTTTTAAATCTATTCATTTTCTTTATTTTTATCCATAAAATTCGGTAATTGTTTCCAAAATTATCATTTTTTGGTGATTTCCCTTATTGCACTTTTATATCTATAACCAAATATAGCCAAGGGAATTTTTTGCATATTTTTACAAAAATTTATTTAGTATTTTAAAGGTAAATTGCAAGTATAATTGCCAAATATTAGCCTCTTTTAGATTTAATTGCGTTTCTGTTCACAAAATTAGGTCTGGTATTTTTAAATAATTAATTATGTGCTATAAATCATTTTAGTACCTTTAATTTATTTACAGAAATTATTTTATTATTTTTTATAAATCAAATAGGAAAAATTGGCTATTTAAATGTAGCCCCATTTTATTTCAATTATAGCCTCATTTTGAACCCCAATTGTACCCAATTTGAAGCCCAACTGCTTCGACATGCCAATTGCAGTCTGAACCGACCCCAAACCCTTTCTATTAAACCACCCCACTTACCCATCCAAATCCAGGGCCGTTGATCAAAATGGATCAAACGGCCATCAGACCCTTACCTTAAATTCCCAAACGACCCCTAAACCTATCATCCCCCACAACACGCCGCCTCTGAATCCCCCTCCTCTCTCAAATCCTCTCTCACCACCCTCAAACCCTAGCCGTCGCCACCTTAATCCGCCCTAATCCATGGACTTCCAAGGTCATTAGAGACCTGTATCAGCCTCTCATGGCTTCTACGTGTTTGTTTCTATGGTCTCATGACCAGATCATGAAAGGGCTTGGTCCAGACTTTGCTCGATGACTGTTCTCCCGGTCGTCTCTGATTTTTCTCCGGCCCATGTCATAGCCATTCGAAGTCCAGACCTTTGACTCTCCTGCTTAATCAATGGCTTTCAAGGCCTTTTTCACTAGGGGTTCTTCTGAAACCCTAATCTCTAAGGTTCTTTCGATTTCTTTCAGCATATGCTTCAGATCTATGTTTGGCTATTGTGACTTCTAAACTTTTTTCTCGAACTTTCTTTTAATAACTTGCTTCCAAACTCTTTATCTTTTCCTATTAGGGTTTTCTTGCTTAATTATTTCAAGGACTGTTCTCTGATTTTTGACATTGTTTTGTAATGTTTGCTCGTCTTGTTCTCCTCTCTTAAAGATTTGCATGATAAATAACCCCTAAATTTTCTCTAGGTTTCTGAGTCTATTTGTTAGTATTTGTTTTGATTTACTTGCTTATCATCTCTAGATGTCGATGTGGTGTTGAAAACCCTAATGTTTGGGTTTTATTCGAGTTCCTAAGAACTATTTGTTTGTTTGTATTTACTTGTTTATCATTCTAGACTCGATTTTGGTGTTGAACAACCCTAATTTCTTTGGGTTCAGGCGAGTTCTCTAAGTATTTGTGTAATCTCTACTTGCTCATTCATCTTTAAACTCGATGGTTTCAAACCCTATTTCTTTGGGTCTATTCGAGTTTTCTGATATCTGCTTGTGCATCATCTATTTTGAAGTTGCTCGACCTGATTTGAAATTCCTTTGTTTCAGCATCTCTTGTTCTTTATGTTATTCTGGGTTCTTACTATATTTGAAACTCGACTATGTCTTGAGAAGGGGTTTTCACGTGACCCTTTACATGCTTCTGATACTCTATCTTTTTCTCTATACTAAGTCACTGAAGCTTGACCAACGTGACTATCATGCTTCGAATGTTTGCTGTCTACTAACTTTGTGCTATTATCGCATGTTGTTTCCTTTTGCCAATAGTCTGGCCTCGCATGTCTAGTGTTTGTGCACTCTATTTATATGCTAAGTTTCCCTGTTTGATTGATCTTCAATTTTGTGACTGATTTCAAACTTTTCTTTTATGAAAATCTCATTTCACTCGCCCGTTAAGGTTAATTGATTTCTTTCTTTGTTTGCCTTACTGAATCCTTTCCATAACAAGTATACTCCTGTACTTAGACTTAATCAGTTACTTGATGGTTTTACTACTTCTTTTATGGCAATAATCAGTCTGCCTATAAATTGATTTCTTTTTTTATTTTGAATCTGTCACTGCCCGTTAAGAAAGTGATCCCTTAATTAAAGGCAATCATGTGTATAATTGATTCTCAATAGTGATTGTTTCCATGTTTATGTTAAGTCTTTGCTTATTACCTTAATTACTACTCGATTTCAAAACTATAAATACCCACCTTCTCTTCTTTCAAATACACGAACAATTTTAAGTTCAGAACACACACTTACACTCAAAAACTCTCTCCTGCTTTACTGCTACTTGTGCTACTGTCTGTTTAGCCGGCTGAAAGCCAAGGCTAAACTTTGGAGTCCTGCTTACTTTTCTTTACTGCACTTTGCTTCTCTGACTGGTATGTTCTAACTAATTTTTCAGCATCAACAACAACATGTTTCTTTACTGTTTCTTTCATTCTTGTTTGTCTCTTGTTTGTATTTAACTAAGTTCCATTGTTAAGCATGTTGTATTCTGCCTTTTCTGTTCTGAATTAATGTTTCTGTTACTTACTTATCATGGTTTGTGAACCTTAAATCCCCATTCCCAATGTGTTTGGTATCTGTGGTTGGTTTGGGGCATGGCAGCATTGAACATTGCTGTCCATGACCCAAACTTGATCCCCCTAGGATCATAACCTCCATGTTTTCTCTAGTTGTTGTGTGTTCTGGTTGGCTTATAGGCATGCCAGCATCTTCTATTGTTGTGCATGCCCAAAGCTGACCCTTGCCTAAGTGCATTGGCTCCTTGCAATGAATTCCCAACCCCTGACCCCCTTTGTATGAAGTTATCAACTCTGTATTTTACTAATTACTGTTTCCCTAATCACCTTTTACCCCTCTCCTTATCCCCTCAGTTTTAAGACCCCATTCCTGCACATCCACTATCTTCTTAGACTTAAGTTCTGCCCCTCTTGTGTGAGCCTTGCCTTGGGACCTATGAGCTCCCTCTGAACTTGGACACATAAGGGCTGGCCCTTCCACACTGCACTAATCTTTATCTGGTTCTATTGAACCTGGGTGTAAGCACTGCCCGAGGTTCTTTGAGACCCTTAGGGAACTCTGACACACCCAGGTCCGAGAAAGGCATTGAAACAAGTGGTATTTGAGGCGTTTTGTTCCATAACTCAGAGAGGAAGTCAGAATCAGGCTTCCTATGGTTGTAATTTCCCTTTTGTTATGTATTTTCTTGATGTAATTCAACAACTGGTCTGTAATAATTTGTAATGAACATCTGGGGTTGGCTAGTGAAAAGGGATGGGTAATTATGCATGCTCAAGGGTAGAATACATGCCTATAGGATTTGTGTTTTGAATGATTCAATTCTGCATTTAGAAAGCATGCCTATAGGACTGTTTACATCCTGCATGTTCGATTCTGCATTTTAGATACCATGCCTATAGGGGTTCATTTAAAATTTGCATGTTCAACTTCACACCTAGATAACCTGCCTATAGGACTTTATTCTTCACGTAATTTTTTACCACTTAGACATCATGCTCAAGGATCTAAACGGCTATAAATGAGTATCATGTTTATAAGGTTAAAATCAGTATAATGTATAGAGATCATGCCTATAGGAATTCCCAATTGAAAACCTGCCTGTTTCCATTTCTCGTTCAACTAGATATCATGTCTATAGGAATTAAAATCAACAACACCAGATATCATGTCTATAGGAGTTAAAACCAGCAATAATGGATACCATTATCTTTAGAATCTGAGACTAGTCTAATTTAAAATCAGTCTATCCCGAACTAGTTTTCTTATTACTTAATATCCCTATTTAAGACGGTTTAGCAAGCATGGTTATAGTATTTCAAACCGCTCATTTTATAAGTTTGTTACTGCTTTGCCACATTCTGAATCCGTAATAGATACCATGCTCATAGGATTCTGCGCCAAACACTTAGGCAAACCTTAGGTAATAACAATAAATAAAACTGAGCCCGTTTCTGGTAATTATTAATTGCTACAACCGGCAGGCAGGCCTGATTCTGACTTCTTATCTGAGTTATGTAATAAATTGGTCTGCTTCAACAGCTTAATCTCCCCTTTTGCCTAAATATTTTCAGACCTTTCTTGTTGTTTGAGTCATGCTACTTGATTGCTTTGTTTTAGGAGGTATATATGAGCCTTTAGTGTTTACGTGCTTCCCCTTTTAATGTGCAGTCCTATGTGTTCTTCATGTCGCCTTAGATTTTTCACCTTTAAAACTCCAAGTCAGCCTAATACCCCTCCCTTTTAAGAATAGTAGTCCTAAATGCCTCCGGGGTTGATAGAAATGGGGCGGGTAATAGCATGCAATAGTGGTCGAGACTAATCCGCGCTTTAGTACCTTAACGGGGTGGGAAGGGTAGATATGGATATGATGACCGGTGCGCTAATACCACATGTAGCCCCTCTTTTGAGGAGTGATTACCGGGTATTGCATTGATGTGATCCATATTATGAATAAACCTAGGACCCCCTTCCCCTTTCTTTCTTTGTCTTTAAAATATTATGACTTTTTTTCAAAATCAGCCCTTTTATAACTGCTCTTTCACACTTTGTTTACTTTCAAGCATTTGTGTATTAATATCCCCTCTTATTTGAGTCTTATCTTCTTACATGTTAATTGCACCAAATTCACAAAGAATTGTCTGCCCGGAAACCACACTAGTGGATCCTGAGGGGTGCCTAACACCTTCCCCTTAGGATAATGTCAAGCCCTTACCCTATCTCGGGTTATCAAAAGATGTAGTTATAGTGAACCTTATAGTGTCCTAATGCACCCTAAATCATTAGGTGGCAACTCTTCAAAATGCAAAACCCAGTTCCTAAAAGGAACGAGTTGCCCATGCCCCAAAATGTCATAAACCCAATTCTCCCGCCGCAAGGAGGGAAAAAAAGGGGCGTGACACCAATATTTCTAATTTAATTTCCAATACCAAACACCACCCACAACCTGTCTACGGAGCCTCTAAATACAACTGAAGAGTAATATGGAAATGCCGGCAGCAAGGCTTCGGCTATACCTCAAAATACAAAGTACAAGATAAACAATGATACAGGACCCTAAAATGAAGTGGGGCTCACCAAGTCGGCTGAAAAGAGGATGCGCCACTAGCTGCGACCAACACTGTATGCTATGAAACCACCTACATCCATTTAAAGATGTAGCGCCCTCGGCAAAAGGGACGTTAGTACTGTCGAATAGTACTAGTATGTAAAGGCAAACACCAATCTTAGTAGAATGAACAGTGAAACAAAGAGAAGATGGTCATAATAATCAATAAGTGCTTCATAGAAATATAAAAGAAACACCAAGTAAGGATCACATAGTTTCTGATTCAATTTTTCCATCCTTTTAGGTTGATAATCTTAGTGCCAAGTGCCACAACTCACAATGCCACCGCATTTTTACACGGAGTCCGGTCTCGGCCCGACCGGCTAAGCCATCACAAGGGAGACATAATCATATTCACAATTTCATCCACAATGCCACCATGTTCTTACACGGAGTCCGATCTCGGCCCAATCGGCTAAGCCATCTCACTTGAGACATAACCTCTTTCAATTGTTCAACTCAATTCACATTTCTTTCCCATCTTTCGTTACGTGGCACAAGCAGCCTCATTTATTAAGTCTTTCTTGGCACTTGAACGCATTTTACAATTCAAATCCTTCCCTTTTTATACGTTCGAATAACAGTATCATTCATGTCAATAAGTGTCATCACATAAGGCATTGCACACATAAGGAAAAGAGCTTGGAAATCATAATCACGTTCTCAAATAGCATGATTACATGGTGAATATTTAGAACAATTACGGAACATAAATCTTTCAATCCAACACATTAAGGCAATCAATTCTAGCATGATCAAGTCAGAACTTACACCAATTATTAGGACAGCAAGATTTCGATTCTAAGAAGAAGAGAGTTAGCCATACCATGTTAATAAGCAACCCATATTTTAAACATCTAGCATTCAATGTAAGGCTCGTTCGGAGTGATCAAGTTTATGAGTTTATAGGGGATAACCTGGAACCTAGAAATTAGGGACTTTGAGCCGGTCATACTTAAACTTATGGAAACATTATGGAATTTAATTCCGAGAGAGAAAGTTTAGCCGACATACATTGATTGAGCTTTCCTTAAGTTACTACAATGCACCAACCCTTCTAGCAATAATAATCTATAGAAAGATAGCAAATATCAATTAATAATTAGAAAGATTTCCTGTGGTGTAACTCTCTTAGGAATTTCATCAAACACCTAACATGTGAAATAGACTAATGTTCTACAATGGAAATTCCTTCTTCCCTCAACCAATTTCAACAAGAACAACCCCAAAATAGTTCTTTAATCCCGCATACTATAGTTTAGTGTCACATGCATGGCCTATTTCTAACCCCACAATATATTTTTGAACTCATAATCTCTTATATGAAATCTTAGAAGTAGGACTTACTCGGAAGGATGGTGAGCTAGAGATGAGCTTCCTTGATTCTTGAGAATTTGTGCAAGATTGGGTGATTGGAAGGCTAGGTTCCCTCTTTCTCTCTCTAAAATGCTCTCCCCTCTCTCTAGATTCAGTAGAAAATAGCCCTAAATGAAGCCCCAAATCGTATTTATCAAAATGGGGTCGGATATGAAAATTTCCAAAAATGACCCCCGAAGTCAATTATGTGGTGCAATTATGCTATAGCATAATAGTTTTGTGGGCAGCAGAATTGCAGCATATCAATTATGCAACAGAATACTCGACAGCATAATCAATTATGCGACAGCATAATAGTTTGCCCGTCTCTGCTCTACTTTGCGATGCTGATGCGGTCCGCGGAACCGTTTTGCGGTCGCAAAATTGATCGCATATCCAGCCTTTGGTAATTTGATCATAACTTTGTGTAGGAATGTCCAAATGACGAACGGTTTGAAGCGTTAGAAACTAGACTCGAAGATCTTTCTTTTGATAGGTTGTTCATCACATAAAACCATATATATATGTATATATGCTTGTCAAAGTTTGAACTTGTGCGAACTCATTTGGAATTTTAGCCTATGATGTAGTTTTCTAACTTGACTTAGAATTAGGCCTCTCATTAGACCCCACATTACTTATTATATGACTTATACACTTATTACCATATCTAGTTGATATAAATCATTTAATACAACATAAAATATTATAATTGCCCTACCTGGCACCACAAAATCCTAAATTACTTAACGAAATTTTTCGGGGCCTTACAGAACGTTGGTCCAATCAAGGAGGAGGAGCATGAAGTGGATCTACAAATTGAAGATTTTCCTCTGAAGTTTGATGATGATCCATTGGAGCATCCCATATGTGAAATTAACTTTTCACCTAATAGAGATGATCAAAATAAAATTAATTTGATTGTTGACTCTATCCTTCCGAACGAGGCAACAAATTGCATTAATCCAGAAGTCCATGAATTTCTGCAAATACGAGAGGAATGGTTGCTTAAAAGGAGTATATAATGGAGGGTTTGAGCTCATATTTTGTTCCAGTTTTTTTCTTGCCCCCCAAAGGATAAATATTTTCAAGAATATGTTGGAACAAGAGATCTCAAAACAAATTCCATCAATGGATATGATCTAGTTAAATATGAGAGCATTGTTGCTGATGAATTCTCAAGAAGATATACTTCGATTTTCAAGATAGATCCAAAGGTACTTGAATTTGACTCTTCTAAGGGTTTTTGTGGTACTAAATCGACTTTTTTGGCCATATCCCATAAGCACCACATTGACATGGAGAAGTTCAAGATTCCTGAAGATAAAAAGAAAATAACTTATGATTATGGATTAGTGTTTGAAAATCTATTTAGGAGGATTTATTGCAGAAATATTGGTAGAAAGTTACTATTGAGAAAGTGGGATTTAGTTCGGCCACATGCTAAGCTTTGTTACAATAAGATGAAGCTCTTTGACAAGTTAGAAAAATGCAACTTAGAGCCTGGTGAATATGAGTTCAACAAAATCATGAAAATTGCCAATCTTGTGCCATTTGTGGAGCCTTTAGACTCGAGGACGAGTCTTTCTCAACTAGGGAGAATGATGTAAAAGAAGAATCTATGTTAAAGTTTATCAAAATTTGGCCATGATAATGTTTTAGAGCTCAAGTCCAAACATATGGAATTATTTTCAAGAAGCGCAAGAAGTCCAAGAAGCTTAAGATTGATATCAAGAAGCCAAGATCTTTCCTTCTTAAAATAGGATTTATTTTATTCCTTTTAGAATAAGGATTTTCCTTTTGGTAGGATTCTAGTTTTCTTTTCCTGGTAGAATAGGGATTTTACTTTCCTTGTCTTTAGTTATTTTATTTCCTTATTAGAATAGGAATTGTAGTCATAAAGAAGAGACTCTAGGCCTATAAAAGGGTTCCCTTGCCTTGTAGAAAAAAATTACGTTTTTGAGCTTTACCCTAATTTGCAATAGAGTATTTTTCTCTATTTTGTCTTCTTTATCCTTGTTTTTGGTTCCAAGCAAGGTGGTGATAGTTTTTATCTTATTTTCAATTGCGTGTGGTGTTTCTTTATCATGTTAATTAATTTCAAGTGGTGACTTTAGGAATCTTATAGTTCTTGATCATTCAAGAACACGTTTCTTGATCTAAATTCGTTTTTTTGTTATCATAGGATCATCACTTTCCTTGAACCGGTTCATCATCAATAATACTTGTTTTGAACGAGTAAATAGTCTTTCTTATAGTTCGGATCGTCATCTTTCATCTTGTTTTTGAATCATCATATTCCGAGTCCTAAAGCTTGAGATACACTGTTACTTGAAAACGGCCCACAAACTACGTTTTCGTTTCAAGATCTTGATCCTAGTCAGTTGGTTCTTTGTTAACTTGAAGAATCACATCAAGTTGGTTGTACTCATACTACTCTTCTGCACCTTGCGTGCAGATGTTGGATGTTGATGTTGCTGCATACGGAGGGAGCTGGATCAAAAGATGTACATGCGTTCCAGTCATAGCTATTACTAGTCCTTGGTAGCATTAGATCTGAATTCTGTTCATTTACATTTCAAATAGATGTTGTAGTTATTTCAATTCAGTTTTGTAAAGAAATCTAATTCTTAGACGCTCATGATTCGTACTACCAGTCCTTGGGAGATTCTTGTGTAAAAGCAGTTGTATTATTATTTCTTTTCTCAATAAATCTCATTAAATTGGATCATTCTTAATTGGCTTACCTAGCGGGTTATGTTAGGTGCCATCACGACTAGTTGGGTTTTGGGCCGTGACAATTTAAAAGTTTCAAAATGATAAATTGCATTGTAGTTAAAAAAAATAAACATAATGAGAGATCTACTCATGGTCGTAAGAGATCTATGTCATGGTCGTAAGAGATCATTAGTTGTTCATAAGAGATTAAGACCATAATATACGTATTATCTTTCATTCATTGTAATTTTGATTTATTATGAATAATTACTTAACAAACATGATCACACTTGCTAATAACTAATTTTGGATTTTTCAAAATGATAAATTGCATTGTAGTTGAAAAACAATAAATATAAAGGGTATCCACTAAATATAACTTGATAGATCTACTCATGGTCGTAAGAGATCATTGGTTGTTCATAAGAGATTAAGACCATAATATACGTATTATCTTTCTTTCGTTGTAACTTGGAGTAGTTATGAATAACTACTTAACAAGCTTGATCACACTTACTATCAACTAAATTTAGACGTTTCATATAAATAAATTGCATTTTAATTAAAAAATAATAAACATATTAAAGGGTGACCACTAAATATGACTTGAGAGATCTACTCATGGTCGTAAGAGATCATTAGTTGTTCATAAGAGATTAAGACCATAGTATATGTATTATCTTTCTTACGTTGTAATTTGGAGTTATTATGAATAATTACTTAACAAACATGATCGCACTTGTTAACAACTAAATTTGGAAGTTTCAAAAGAATAAATTGTGTTGTTGTTAGAAACAATAAACATAATAAAGGGTGATCACTAAACATAACTTGAGAGATCTACTCATGGTCGTAAGAGATCTATGTCATGGTCGTAAGAGATCATTAGTTGTTCATAAGATATTAAGACCATAATATACGTATTATCTTTCTTTCGTTGTAACTTAAAGTTATTATGAATACTTACTTAACAAGCATAATCGCACTTACTATCAACTCAATTTAGACATTTCAGAAAGATAAATTGCATTTTAATTAAAGAATAATAAACATAAATAAAGGGTAACCACTAAATATAACTTGAGAGATCTACTCTTGGTCGTAAGAGATTTATCTCATGCTGTAAGTGTAACGATCCGGCCGGTTGTTTTGAGAATTTAAGCTCCATTTGGTGGCGTAAGGTCTTGAATAGCTTCATAATATGAGTATCGACTTACGTGTATAGTTGGATTGAGTTATCGGATGATTCGGAGTTGAATTGGGAGAAGGAATCTAGTTTTTGAAGTTTAAGCGAGGAGAACTTGACCGGAATTGGACTTTGGAGTAAAAGGCACCAGAATGGGTTTTGGGTGATCTCAACAGCTTCGTATGGTGATTTTGGACTTAGGCGCGCGTCCGGATTCAGATTTGGAGGTCCGTAGGGTAATTTGAAGCGTTTAAGCGAAAGTTAGAAAAGTTGAAGTTTGGAAAATGGAATAGTTTGACTCATAGTTGACTTTTGTATAATCGGGGTCGGAATGTGATTCCGAGAATTGGAGCAGCTCTGTTATATCATTTTGGACTTGTCTGCAAAATTTGGCGTCATTCCGGGTTGATTTGATAGGTTTCAGCGCGAGTTTTGGAAGTTGGAAGATTTGAAAGATACTAAGTTCGATTCGTGATTCGTCATTTTGACGTTGTTTGATGTGATTTGAGATGTCGAGCAAGTCCGATTTAGGTTATAGAACTTGTTGGTGTGTTTAGACGGGGTCCCGGGGGCCTCGGGTGTGATTCGGACGAGGTTCGAATGTTTTGCATAGTTTCAAACAGGTCTGGTTCTGGTGTTTTTGCACCTGCGACCTTGGAGAGCATGTGCGGCCCCGCTTATGCGTGAGCCAGACCGCTTTTGCTGTCATGAAGGCCTAGAAGCTAGCTCGTTTCTGCGAGTACTGGAACGCAGGTGCATAACCGCTTCTGCGGTTGATGCAACGGATCTGCGAAGGAGCCCCCGATTATGCGCTCCTGTTATCGCTTCTTGGCATCACTGGTGCGGCTAATTGTCCGCAGATGCGGATCTAGGCCTGTAAGTGAAGTTCGCAAATGCGAACGTCGGCCAGCAAATGCAATAGCGCAGATGCCCTTATGTATCCGTAGATGCGGAAGTGCTGGGCATAATCCTTTATATCGAGGGTTGGCCATTTTCTTCAAATTTTTGAGCTTTGGACTTCGATTTTGGGAGCTTCTTTCGGGGTTTTTCAAACAAATCGATTGATTAATTTGATTGGATTTGAGCCGTCCGGAGGCCTTTTCACCCGAGAAGTGCATTTTGGAGTATCAGTTTGTCGTGTTTGAGGTAAGTATCTTGCCTAACCTTGTATGGAGGACTTCCCCTTAGGATTTGAGTCTTCCATGTTGTTCCTAGTTCGTGCATGCGAGGTGACGAGTGCGTGCTCGAACTTATTTTTGGATAGTTGGCCTTATAGGGTTCCTAGGTCCTTATATTCGATGTGTGTGAGGTTGTTCTAATATGAATGAGTTGAAAAAACCAAGATACTACCGTACTTGTACCATGTGCAGGAATTGATGAAGAGGTTCACAAAGATAGAATTCAAACATGTTCCAAGAGTCCAGTACGAGTTCGCAGACGCACTGGCCACCTTGTCCTCAATGATACAACATCCAGACAAGAATTTCATCGATCCCATCCCNTTACTCTTAAGTGAAGTTAAGATCATCTTTCCTTAATTGAATTGTCGAATATCCTCGTAATTTTTCAACCTTAAAAGGAACTTAGATAACCTATATCTTTGTTGACTTGCCTTTATTTGGGACTACTGGACTCATGTTGATTTCCTTGTAATTGACTTGTATATTGTGGGATGGTTGCTACATGTTAGTTTTCCCTTTGTTGAACTGTTTCTTTTTCTGTGGTTATTCTTTGTGAGTTGGTTCTACCGTTTCCTTGTGATTTACAGTTCATGAGTTAATTTACTTGCCGTACCTTGTATTATTGTCATTGTTGTTGTTATACGTATTATGGTGATGTACGAGTTTTCTGTTGTGCTGTATCTGTTGTTTTCTACTGGTCGCGCTGCATATTTATTTTTGGACTACGGAATGGTATTCCGGGAGTTCCCCTGCATGTTTACTTTGGGACTACGAAACGGTATTTCGGGATATCCCCCTGTACATTTATGATTTGGACTACGGGACGGTATCCTAGGAGATCCCCCTGTACTGGATATTTACTTTGGGACTAAGGAACGGTCTTCTGGGAGATCCCCCTGTACATTTATGTTTGGGACTACGGGACGGTATCCCGGGAGATCCCCCTGTACTGGATATTTACTTTTGGACTACGGAATGGTATTCCGAGAGATCCCCCTGCACATTTATGATTTCGACTACGGAACGGTATCCCGGGAGATCCTCTATATGTTTACGTTTAGGACTACTTGACGGTATCCTGGGAGATCCCTATTAATATCACTGTGTTCTGACCTGTTGTTTCATTGATCCTGTCCGTGTGTAAACATTATATGTGCTATCCGTTTTGTTCCTTATACTTTCTAGTTGGTATGAACTACGTTAGGACACTTGCACAAGCATACAAGTTGCTAAACACCCTTATCGGATAGGAGGCTCATTGATATTGCTGAGTATAGACACACACCCTTGTTTATTTGCCTTCCATGTGGGAATGACTCTTTGGACACGTGAGTTGTCAGTATGGTTATGAGGTGTGATGAGGGCACAGGTTGCCAAGTGTTAGGGTTCAGGTTTTGAGACCCGTATTGTATGATCATGAGATGAGATTCACAGGGTGACTTATATTCGAGGGATATTTATTTGAAAGGGGTATATTCGAAAGGTATTCATTGTTAGAGAACTACTTTGGAAAAATATTTACTTGAAGGAAGCATATTTCAAAATGTTTTTATCAATTGAAAGATTGACTAAATGATTGAAGTTGTTGGCTATGACCTAATGTGAAAACTGCCGTAGTTGCTGAGTTACGACTTGTCCTTACTATGTTTATGATTTCGAATTTGGGTTGTATTTCCGTTCACTTTTAGGTGCTTTGTTATGGTGTTCCGCTGTTACTTACTAATTCCTTTCCTTATTGTAGTTACTATACTGTTAGCAATATCACTTAGCCTTTATAAAGATATCATGTTCGGTTGTTTCTATACTTATACTTGTTCTGCGTATTAGACCAGTGGGTATATTGGCTGTTACTCGTCACTACTCCACCAAGGTTAGTCTTGATACTTACTGGGCACCGCTGTGGTGTGCTCATACTACACTTCTGCACATTTGTTTTTCTGTAGATCTGGGTATTATTCGATAGTAGCTGTGCCGATTCTTGCCGAGGAGACTCAAGGTAGCCCTGTTGCTACGTTCGAAGGCTTCGGAGTCACCTTCTTATTTTATATTCACACTGTTGTACTTATTTCCATACGGTTGTGTTTAGAAGTTGTAGCGAAAATCTGTAGAGCTTATGACTTGTACTACCGGGTTTGGGAATTATAAATTTTGTAGAGATTTTTGCTTCGAGATTGTTAAATTTCCTTTATTATTGTTGTATTTCAGTATGAGTTACGCTTACCTAGTCCCAAAGGTTAGGTGCCATCACGATACCCAAACGGATGTAAAGTTGGATCGTGACACGTTGGTATCAGAACTCTAGGTTCATAGGTGCTACGAGTCATAAACGAGTTTAGTAGAGTCTTGCGGATCGGTACGGAGACGTCTGTACTTATCTTCGAGAGGCTACGGAACTATTAGGACAATCTCACTTCCTTCATTCCTATCGTGTGAGCTTATTGATCTCAGAGTTTGAACTTTTATCCTTCCATTCTCTCTCCAACGATGAGGACACGAGCTGCGGTTATCGATGACGCTGATCCCGGAGCAGATGATGCTAGAGGTAGAGTCAGAGACCGACGAGGACTACATGCCGCAGCTAGACCACATTCCAGAGCAGCGAGCTCACGTTGGTCAGGTTCTAGGTGTCAGGGCGACACAGCCTGTGGTCCCAGTTCAGCTCATAGTCAAGGCAACAGCATTTGAGGAAAGGCAATTTAGATTTGCAAGGTTCAAGGACTATGATCCTCCTACATTTAGTGGTTGGGCTTTAGAGAGCGCGCGGAGTTTATTGAGGAGTGTCGTCGCATCCTCCGTACTATGGGTATTGTTGAGGCAGCTACGTTTAAGGGAGCGGCTTACCAGTGGTGGCGGGCATATGAGTTGGGTAGCCGACTGATGTAGCTTCACTTACATGAGTTCAGTTTCCAGAGATGTTTGAGAGAGTTTGTACCTTAGTCACTTCTAGATGCATGGCGCGCAGAGCTTGAACAACTGTGTCAGGGCACCGTGTCAGTATTAGATTACACCGTCAGATTCAATAATTTGGCCAGACATGCACCTGCCTTAGTCGCTACCGTTAGAGAGCAAGCCCGTAGATTCATTGAGGGGCTCAGACATGATATTCGGTTCAGCGTTGCTCGAGAGTTGGAGTCAGATGTTTTGTTTCAGCAGGTGGTAGGGATCGCTCGCCGGTTAGAGGGATGTGGGAGCGGGAGAGAGAGGATAGGAGAGATCAGGAGAGAGAGTGTAGGGAGGGGAGGAGGCCTCGTAGACCGGAGAGATCTGCTGGTCCTTATTTCGGAGGCAAGGTGCGACATGGTAGAGGTTTCATGGGTCAGCCAGTTTAGTTTGCGCTTCAGGCTTGACACAGTGATTCAGGGGTTCATAGGTCTCAGAGTACCCGTACAGCACAGTTCCCACAGCCACGTCAGTGGAGGGGTTGTTTTGAGTTTGGAGATACTAGCCACATGGTAAGAGATTTCCCCAGATTTCGGGAAGATGTGTCACAGTGAGGTATTCAGGTGAGTAGAGGGCGCCCAAGAGGGGGAGGCCCGGCCGCTTGATGTGTTTCATATAGTAGGCTTAAGGCCATTGCGCCAGATGATGTCATTCAGGTATGATTGTATTTGTTATAGAGGAGCACCATCGTAGTTCATTACAGTTTTGCTTAGCAGGGTGAGTTCCCCTATTTGTTGCTCATTTTATGGGTGCGTTTCATGATTTGCACTCTGTTTATGTGTTACCTAGTTGGGAGGTTCTATGAGTGATAGCCGTGTCTATCGTCTGTTTTTATTCATTATTGATAGTTGTGAGACTAGCAGTAAATTCCTATTGTCCATTACGGTAAGTTTGATGTGATTTTTGAGTATTTTTTGCTATAAGCTGTGATATTTGTGCTCTACCGGTGTGGGGGTCAACACTTGTTGTAAATTGTGACGAAATTGATCTAGTGAGAGGTTCCAGCTGTTTGATGTATATCCTACTTGTGATTCAGAGTTCAGGGTTAGACCCTCGTGATTTCATGTGATTTCATGTGTTGAGACTGGGCTGTGTACCGCGGTGGAAGTTATATCAGTATGAGGTCCTTGTGATTTGTTCATATGCTTTAATTCTTATCTTGTTATATTGTTTTGTAGTTTAGTGCTGCTAGAGAGTTGTGTCTGTCGGGCTTGTTTGATAGTTCCCTTATGTGCTTCTCTTTCAATATTCAGTCATTATCGTTCTGTGCTTCATGAGTTTTAGCTTGTGGGGTGTGTGCCCGGTGGTGTTAGTTGTGACTTGTTGATTCGGGTGTTAGTCATGAGGCTTTTGTGGTTCTTGCATCATCGTAAGTGTTGTGGAGGTTTGAAATGGGTTCCTATTGAATATGAGGCTAGTGGCCGGTGCAGGAATTGATTTAGGGCAGGTATTGTGATCAGGAATATTATTATAGGCCTATATGTGGTGTGTATGTTGTGTGGTTGTACTCTATGAGTATAGGCATAAGTGGTTGCAGCTAATTGAGAATGGTACCGGGTGTGGATTTAGAATCGGGTGTTTTGGAAGTGAATGGAAGGTAAGAATTCTAGCTCTAAGGCTTATTGGTATGGCTAGAAAGGCTAAATTTCAGTCGAGATGGTGTCTTCAGGTTTATGCGGATTGGGGTGACGTGGAATCACCCGCGGGTGTATGTTGGAAGTGTGCATTCAGCTATTTAAGGGCTTCGAGGCAAACCTTGGCATGTTCGAGGACGAACGTTCATTTTAAGAGGGGGAGGATGTAACGACCCGGCCGGTTGTTTTGAGAATTTAGGCTCCGTTCGGCGGCGTAAGGTCTTGAACAGCTTCATAATATGAGTATCGACTTGCGTGCATGGTTGAATTGAGTTACCGGATGATTCGGAGTTGAATTGGGAGAAGGAATCTAGTTTTTGAAGCTTAAGCGGTGAGAATTTGACCGGAATTGGACTTTGGAGTAAACAGCACCTGAATGATTTTAAGGTGATCTAGATAGCTTCGTATGGTGATTTTGGACTTAGGCGCGCGCCCGGATTCAGATTTGGAGGTCCGTTGGGTAATTTGAGGCGTTTCGGCGAAAGTTGGAAAAGTTGAAGTTTGGAAAATGGAAAAGTTTGACCCATAGTTGACTTTCTGTGTTATCGGGGTCGGAATGTGATTTCGAGAATTGGAGCAGCTCTGTTATATCATTTTGGACTTGTCTGCAAAATTTGGCATCATTCCGGGTTGATTTGATAGGTTTCAGCGCGAGTTTTGGAAGTTGGAAGATTTGAAAGATACTAAGTTCGATTCATGGTGTGATTCGTCATTTTGACGTTGTTTGATGTGATTTGAGACGTCGAGCAAGTCCGATTTAGGTTATAGAACTTGTTGGTGTGTTTAGACGGGGTCCTAGGGGCCTCGGGTGTGATTCGGACGAGGTTCGAATGTTTTGCATAGTTTCAAACAGGTCTGGTTCTGGTGTTTTCGCACCTGCGACCTTGGAGCGCAGGTGCAGCTCCGCTTCTGCGTGAACTAGACCGCTTCTGCGGTCATCAAGGCCTGGAGGCTAGATCGCTTCTGCGAGTACTGGAACGCAGGTGCGCAACCGCTTCTGCGATTGATGCAATGCATCTGTTAAGGAGCCCCCGCTTCTGCGCTCCTGTTATCGCTTCTACGGCGTCGCTGATGCGGCAAATTGTCCGCATATGCGGACCTAGGGCTGTAAGTGAAGTTTGCAAATGCAAACGACTGCCCCCAAATGCGATAGCGCAGATGCGCTTAAGTATCCGCAGATGCGGAAGTGCTGGGCAGAATCCTTTATATCGAGGGTTGGCCATTTTCTTCATATTTTTGAGCTTTGGACTTCGATTTTGGGAGCTCCTTTCGGGGCTTTTCAAACAAGTCGATTGGTTAATCTGATTGAATTTGAGCCGTCAGGAGGCCTTTTCACCCGAGAAGTGCATTTTAGAGTATCAGTTTGTCGTCTTTGAGGTAAGTATCTTGCCTAACCTTGTGTGGGGGACTTCCCCTAAGGATTTGAGTCTTCCATGTTTTTTGTAGTTCGTGCACGCGAGGTGACGAGTGCGTGCTCGGACTTATTTTTGGATAGTTGGCCTTTTAGGGTTCCTAGGTCCTTATATTCGATGTGTGTGAGGTTGTTCTTGATATGACTGAGTTTCCTGTTTACTAGTTTCACCTTTACATGCTTAATTGGAATTAATTGTTTCATGATTCACTCTTATTGCCTAATTGACATCCTATTTGATTTAACTGAAGAATTTCGCATCTCCTATTGTCATGCTATCTTTTCATAACTGCCTCTGTTATTGAGATTTATTATCCTCCCTCCTATAATTTTTTAGTCTTAAGTGAAGTTAAGATCATCTTTCCTTAATTGAATTGTCGAATATCCTCGTAATTTTCCAACCTTAAAAGGAGCTTAGATAACCTATATCTTTGTTGACTTTCCTTTATTTGGGACTACTGGACTCGTGTTGATTTCCTTGTTACTGACTTGTATATTGTGAGATGGTTGCTACATGTTAGTTTTCCCTTTGTTGAACTGTTCCCTTTATGCCAGCATTCTTTTTCTGTGATTATTCTTTGTGAGCTGGTTCTATCGTTTCCTTGTGATTTTCAGTTTTTGAGTTGATTTACTAGTCGTACCTTGTAATTTTGTCATTATTGTTGTTATACGTATTGTGGTGATGTACGGGTTTTCTGTTGTGCTGTATATGTTGTTTTCTGCTGGTTGCGCTGCATATTTATTTTGGGACTGCGGAACGGTATTCCGGGAGATCCCCCGGCATGTTTACTTTGGGACTACGGAACGGTATTCCGGGAGATCCCCCTGCACATTTATGATTTGGACTACGAGACGGTATCCCGAGAGATCCCCCTGTACTGGATATTTACTTTGGGACTACGGAACAATATTCCAGAAGATCCCCATGTACTGGATATTTACTTTGGGACTATAGAACGGTATTCCGGGAGATCCCCCTGAACATTTATAATTTGGACTACGGGACGGTGCCCCGGGAGATCCTCTGTACATTTACGTTTAGGATTACGGGACGGTATCCTGGGAGATCCCCTGTTAATATCACTGTGTTCTGAGCTATTGTTTCGTTGATGCTATCCCTGTGTTAACATTATATGTGCTATCCATTTTGTTCCTTATACTTACTAGCTGGTACGAACTATGTTAGGACACTTGCACAAGCATACATGTGGCTAAACACCCTTATCGAATAGGAGGCTCCTTGATATTGCTGAGTATAGACGCACACCCTTATTTATTTGCCTTCCATGTGAGAATGACTCTTTGGACACTTGAGTTGTCAGTATGGCTATGAGGTGTGATGAGGGCACAGGTTGCCAAGTGTTAGGGTTCAGGTATTGAGACCCGTATTGTATGATCATGAGATGAGGTTCCACAGGGTGACTTATATTCGAGGGATATTTATTTGAAAGGGGTATTCGAAAGGTATTCATTGTTAGAGAACTACTTTTGAAAAATATTTACTTGAAGGAAGCATATTTCGAAATGTTTTTATCAACTGAAATATTGACTAATTGATTGAAGTTGCTGGCTATGACCTAATGTGAAAACTGTCGTAGTTGTTGAGTTACGACTTGTCCATACTGTGTTTGTGATTTCGAATTTGGGTTGTATTTCCGTTCACTTTTAGGTGCTTTATTATGGTGTTCCGCTGTTACTTGCTGATTCCTTTCCTTATTGTAGTTACCGTATTGTGAGCAATATCGCTTAGCCTTTATATAGATATCATGTTCGGTTGTTTCTATATTTATACTTGTTCTACGTATTAGACCAGTGGGTGTCTTTATTGTTCCTCGTCACTACTTCATCGAGGTTAGTCTTGATACTTACTGGGCACCTCTGTGGTGTGCTCGTACTACACTTCTGCACATTGTTTTGTGCAGATCCAGGTATTGTTCGATATAGTTGTGCGGATTCTTGCCGAGGAGACTCAAGGTAGCCCTGCTGATACGTTCGCAGGCTTCGAAGCCTCCTTCCTATTTTATATCCACATTGTTGTACTTATTTTCATACGGTTGTGTTTAGAAGTTGTAGCGAAACTCTGTAGAGCTTATGACTTGTACTACCGGGTTTTGGGAATTATAAATTTTGTACAGATTTCTGCTTCGAGACTGTTAAATTTTATTTCTTATTGTTGTATTTCAGTATGAGTTAGGGTTACCTAGTCCCTAAGACTAGGTGCGATCATGATACCTAAACAGAGAGAAAGTTGGATCGTGACGGTAAGAGATAAAAGGCTTATAACACAGGAGATCGAATCCTTATAACAGAAATGGTAAATTTAGTAAACCACAAGGGTTCAACTTTATAGAATAGAAGACTAAACCCATGAAACAGTTGATAAAATAAGACTTAGGATTTATGAATCCATATAAATATTTAGGAATATAAAATTATTGATGCAAATTAATCAAGTACTCTTTTGGGGCACTTCCTTTTGTAGTGACGTTTCCCTGCATATGGAGCAACTTCTTTTTTGCTTCTTCCTCTTTGGATTCTCGCCAACCGAAGGAATACGATCACTTTCTTGGGACCTTTTTTCTTGGCCTGGGGTTAGTTTCAAAACTGCTATCGCATGCTCACATGAGAGTTTATCCACCTGAAAGATCCTGCAAGTACATGACTTGGACTCCAAATTAACCAAATAATCTATATCACCACCACGGACATGAAATTCACGTTCGTTTAAATGCGTAGGAGCTAGCAAACAAGAGGCAACATAACGTTCCCGAACTAATCCTTCAGCTGTGGGGTTAAGCAATGAATGTTACTTTGAGCCTTGCCTATATGCTCAGCGCACCACCTGGTCATATTATCTTGTATAGCTTTGACTACGGAAACTATTGGCTAACTTCTTTGAAACTTTAGAACTGCATTGAGTGATTTTGATATATTTGTCGTCATCAAATTGTACCTATTTCCAGGAAAATAGGCTCTCGACCATTTCTCAAACCCAATATCATTTTCGAGGTACCAACCAACATTCACATTTGATTACATTATTGCATCAACATAAAGAGAAAACTCATCCACCATGTATGCTTTTGCAGCTTGTTGAAAATTATAAATAATATCACAATCACCATACTTGGACTTTAAATTCATGCTAATATGAAACATGCAAAATCCGTGATGTACAAGCGTGTAGACATTAGTAACAATAATCCTTATACTTTGATGTTTGTCTGATATAATGCATAAGTCATCACTATCAGGAATGCATTCAGCTAGCTTCTTGAAAAAATATGTCCATGAGTTAACATTTTTTGAGTCAACAATATCAAATGCAAGTGGAAAAATATGTTGGTTACCATCTTGCGCGCACGCTAATATTAGTACACCACTATATTTTTCAGTCAAGAATGTCCCATCTACAGAAATCACTCTCCTTATATGAGAAAATCCTTCTATTGTTGTCCCATAAGCAAGAAAGCATTATTTCAATTTGTTATATTCGTCTAACACTAAGCATGTCCTCGAACCCGGGTTTGTTTGCTCCAACATATGTAAGTACCCCGGTAATAATGAATAGTCTTCTTCTGGTGTCCCTCTTAAAGTTGCCAAGGCTTCCTGTTTTGCTTTTCAAACTTTCCAGTAACTAACTTCACATCTAATTTCATTATGCACCAATGATTTTACCTCTTTTGGTATTGGTCCTTATCCTGATGAATCAAAGAATTTGCGCATTATTTCGGCCATTACATCATAGGAAGCTTATTTATGGTACTTTGTTGCACTTTTAATCCCATAATTATGCTCATTACAGTAATTTTAACGACAAAGCGTGATGAATTAGCTTACTTGTAACGACCCAGCCGGTCGTTTTGAAAGTTGTAGCCCCATTCCCCTATTTTCTGCTCCCTTTGTGTTCTACAACTGTATTATGACTTATCGAGTCAATTGGTTCGGATCCGGAGTGATATCAGATTGAATTGAGACACTTAGTCTCTTATTTGAAAGCTTACGTTGAAAAAGTTGACCGGATATTGACTTATGTGTAAACAACCTCGGATTTGAATTTTGATGGTTCCGTTAGTTCTGTTAGGTGATTTCGGACATAGGAGCGCGTCCGGATTGTGATTTGGAGGTCCGTAGTAGAATTAGGCTTGAAATGCCGAAAGTTGGAAATTTAGAAAGTTTGACCGGGAGTGGACTTTAGATATCGGGGTCAGATTGGATTTCCGGAAGTTGGAGTAGGCTCGTGGTGTCATTTATGACTTGTGTGCAAAACTTGAGGTCAATCGGACATGATTTGATAGCTTTTGACGTTGTTTGTAGAATTTAGAAATTTCAAAGTTCATTAGGCTTGAATCCATATGTAATTCGTGTTTTTGATGTTGTTTGAGGTGATTCGAGGATGTGACTAAGTTCGTATCGGGTTATCAGACTTGTTGGAATGTTTGTTTGAGGTCCCGAGGGCCTCGGGTTGATTTTGGGTGGTTAACGAACTTGATTTTGAGTTGATGAAGCAGCTCAAGTGTTGTTGCTACTGGTGTAACCGCACCTGCGGAGTGGGCAACGCAGGTGCGAACCTGCAGAAGCATGGCATGAACCGCAGAAGCGACCAAGGAAGAGTTAGGCAGAGGCCGCAGGTGCGAAGACTATCCCGCACCTGCGATGGTCGCAGAAGCGGGCAGCAGGGCGCAGATGCAATTTTGGTCCGCAGGTGCGATGGATTTCCCGCACCTGCGATATGCGTAGATGCAGTCTGGTGATCGCAGAAGCGAAGGAAGCTGGATAAGTAACTTCCGCAGAAGCAGGAATTTTACCGTAGAAGCGGCTCCCCGGATGCGGATAGATGGCGGCAGGTGCGAAAAGCCTGGGCAGAATGTTTAAAAACAAGGGTTCGCGATATTAGTCTTATTTCAATATTTTGGACTCGGACTTAGGCGATTTTGGGGAGGTTTTCCGACGGGATTATTGAGGTAAGCTTCTTGAACTTGTTTTTTATCACAAATCTTGTTTCCCCATTGTTTTTCCCACCTAGGTTGTGTGGTGTTGAGATGAAATTTGGGGGTTTGAGGCTAGGTATTTGGAAAGTGAGTTTTGGGGATTTGAATGGCCATTTGATGTCGGATTTCGATAAATTTGGTATGGTTAGACTCGTGAGTGAATGAGCTTTCGGGTTTTGTGACTTTTGTCGGATTTCGGATTTTGGCTATGATTTAGTTCCTTCTTGTATAATTGACCCCTTTAGCCTTTATTGTTTGTGTTGTAATACTTGTGGCTAGATTCGGGACGTTTGGAGACCGATTTGAGAGGCAAAGGCATTTTGGAGTAGAGATTTGCTCGGTTTGAGGTAAGTAACACTTTCAAACTTGGTTCTGAAGGTACGTGTTACGCCCCGCAATATTACGTCGATATTATGTCCCGCAATATTATATTATGATAATGTTACATCCTGCAGTATTATATTACGATGATGTTACATCCTACAGTATTATATTATGATGATGTTACGCCTTGCAGTATTACATTACGATGATGTTACGCTTCGCAGCATTAAATTACGACGATGTTGCACCCAGTAGTATTGTACGTTGAATTTGCCATAAGGTAATTGATATCAGTCCAAGGAAAAGATTATTCGGAGATTATAAGTATTATGCTATTTCACAAATGATGAGTAAATTCGTAAAGATGAGAGGGAAAGCAAGTCAAAGAAAATAAATTTTCATCCAAGTTTGGCATGTTGGGATAATATACGGGCCGAGCGCTAATACCCGATATTAATGCACTAGTGTCATACAAGATATTACATGACCATGATAGTAAGGTGTATAAGGTGTGTTAAAAGTAAGTAGTATATTAAGTAAGTTGATATTACTCTTAATTATGTGGGGTATTGGTTAATAGAAATATTAACAAGTTATTAAGAAATGGGTGGATAACTGATTAAAATCTTTTGGATAACCTTGAAAATGTGGCAGCAAAATGTTGCAATTAATATAACTCTTATAAGTCTTGCAAGATGTCATATTGTGACGACCCGACCCGTCGTCTCATGAGAACCGCTCCGTTTCCCCCATTTCCTGCTTCGTTATGCTTCATTATCAGTGTCTTGTGTGAACGAGTTGAATTGGGTTGATTTTTGGAAGGAAATGAGACAGTTAGTCTCTTTAAGGAAGGCTTGTTTTGGAAAAGTCAACCGGATGTTGACCTATGAGTTAGAGGGCTCGGATGTGGATTCCGACGATTCGGTTAGCTTCGGGGGATGATTTCTGACTTAGGAGTGTGATCGGAAGTGATTTTGGAGGTCTGGTGTAGAATTAGGCTTGAATTGGCGAAGTTAGTATTTTGGCGAATTCCGGTTGATAGGTGAGATTTTCATCCGAGGGTCGGAATGGAATTGCGAGAGTTGNCTAGTTGAGTGCGTAGATGTCTGTGGCTCGGAAGGGAGATAAAAGTTTTCCTGCTATCCTTGGATGGTATGGTATATGCGGTATGTTGTGGAGGATCGAGATTTGCGTGTACGAGGTTTCAGTTCAGTTCTGAAAAGAAGTTCATAAAACTCTTAGGCAACGGGTAGCCTCAGATAATCAAGGAAATGGTGCTGCTAATTGGAAGCGATTTGACGAGAGTATATGTCTCAGAAAAAGGGTAATGTGATTAAACCGATTATATTTCGGTAGTATTGCGGCATTTTCTTGTTGGATCAACTGGTGGTATTCGGGTTTGCTTGGTGGAACAGGAAATTTTAAGTATCTATCGTGGAGTGATGGGGTATTTAAGGTGTGGTATGCGTTCGGGCAGCAAAATTGGGATCAGGTATGATGATTTGTGTGCTCTATGGAGTTGGAGACTGGGAGTTCTCATGTACAGGCTATGTCGTGGTTGTGGACCGTGTGTATTCGGCACCGTTTAGCGGCAATCGAGATTTGGAGGCTCGAGTGGATCTTTGTTTGCTGGTATGTTAGATTTTGGATGTGATGTTGAAATTCAGACTGGTTGTCTTAGTGTTAGGTGATTCTGAACTATTGCGCTACGGGCTATGCCGAAAATGCCATGGGTTGAGTGGCGAGGTGCATTGGATTATGTTCTTGCAAAGTGGTTTATCAAAGACCCAGCGGACGGCTGGGAAGGATTGCTTTTCTTAATTGGGCCTTCATGAAGGATGTCAGTGCAGAGGTTCCTACCATTGGTTCCGTTCCGGTGCTAAGGGACTTTTCGGATGCGTTTCTTGTGGCCGGGCATGTCGTCGGGCGAGGTTGTCGATTTCGATATTGATTTGGTGCCGGGCACTATATCGTACGGCTCCGGCAGGAGTTATAGTAGTGGAAGGAGCAGCTTCAGGGTTTCTTGGTAATGAGTTCGTTGGTAGGCCGATGTGGATACGTGTTTAGCTTGAGTTGGCTTGATTTGCCCCGAATTGTATTGTTAAGGGATAGGTTGATTCGATCGTTATTGAGCTTGTTAGTGATCTGAGGAGAGCTATGAGTTGCTTTTCGGTGTTGTGAGACGTTATAATTTGTTGGTTATGGGCACATGTGGTGCGGTTCTATTGGGGATTCATAGTGAAAGTCGAGCGGGAAGAGTAATTGGGTGTTGCTCGGTAAATGGAGTATTGGTTATGACCTATCGGGTTGCGTGGCGTATGTTATTTGTTTCACCGTGGGTGTAATGAATTGCTTTGGTTCCAGACATCAAATTGTGCGTGGCTGTCGATTTTGAGCATAGTGACTTGAGGTGTTTCATGTGTAACAGTGTTTGGATAGGATCGCGCATTGTAGCGAGGCCACGTGGAGATATGATCTTTCGGGGTAGATTCAGGTGTTCTATTTCTATGATGTGAGACGGGGTCTCAGCCTTGTGTTGTGATGGTACTGATGAGCTTGAGGTACAACTCTTTCGTTTGAGTCATTTTTCATGATTTGAGTATGTTCAGACCGTTTCTTATTGGTGCGCGTATTATGCAAGTTGTGGCTTAGGCCTGTATTGAGGTGTCATATCACCAGAGTGGTGTGTTGGATTCGAGATGATCGTTGGGGTCACTAATGAATACGAACGGAATTGATTTCAGCTTGTTTGAAGGATAATATCGAGGTTCGGCTCGGAATCTGCTGTGGTATTAGTCAAAAGGGAAGTGGCTTCATGAATGGTTGATCTGAGAAATGGTTACGGTTTATTGCGTGTTTCATTTATCGTTAGCAGTATATGAAAGTGTTGGAATAAGACCTTAGTTGATAAGAGGTTTTCTACCGGTATTCGGGTGTTGTGGGCAACTGCTGTGAATAGAAGTTATCGTTTCGAGTGTTTGGGTTATGTAGTATATCATATGATTGCACCTGAGGTTGCAGGTATGGGTTATTACAGCTGGTTCGAGCTTATTCTGAGTATAGATGTGAGGTTCTGATCTTGTGTATGATTTCGGAAAGTGCAATGTGGTTCTATGGTTTATGGACTAGATGGATTGTGAAATTTCAGCTATGTTGTGTTATCGGACCTATGCGAGATAGGGTGACATGGGATCACCCCCGGGTATATGCTTGGTAAGTTCATTCAGCTATTGGTTGGCTTCTAGGACAACTCTGGGTACGCTCGAGGACGAGCGTTTGTTTATGTTGGGGAGGATGTGACGACCCAACCCGTCATCTCGTGAGAACCGCTCCGTTTCCCCCATTTCCTGCTTCGTTATGCTTCATTATCAGTGTCTTGTGTGAACGAGTTGAATTGGGTTGATTTTTGGAAGGAAATGAGACACTTAGTCTCTTTAAGGAAGGCTTGTTTTGGAAAAGTCAACCGGATATTGACCTATGAGTTAGAGGGCTCGGATGTGGATTCCGACGATTCGGTTAGCTTCGGGGGATGATTTGTGACTTAGGAGTGTGATCGGAAGTGATTTTGGAGGTCCGGTGTAGAATTAGGCTTGAATTGGCGAAGTTAGTATTTTGGCGAATTCCGGTTGATTGGTGAGATTTTGATCCGAGGGTCGGAATAGAATTCCGGGAGTTTCTGTAGCTTCGTTAGGTGATTTGGGATGTGTGTGCAAAATTTCAGGTTATTCGGAGGTGATTTGGTTGGGTTTTTGATCAAATGCGTGTTTCGGAAGTTTTAGAAGAACTTAGGCTTGAATCCGATGTAAATTTGGTGTTTTGATGTTAGTTTTGGTGTTTTGAGAGTGAAACTAAGTTTGAATGATCATATGTGACGTGTTAGTATGTTCGTATGCGGTCCCGAGGAGCTCGGGTGAGTTTCGGATAGGTTTGGGCTGCGTTGTGCTCGTTTTTCTTATGCTTCGACGTCGTTTCTTCAAGCATAAATGATATCATATTGAACAAATGAGCTCCGATTACTGTTTTGAATGAAGCATTAGATCCGTATCGTAATTACGGACCCGTAGCAAAAAGAATCGTCAAATTTGGACATCGTATGAGGATTTTATGGCCATTTTACCAAGGTTGCCCAGATTTTCAGGTTAATGACGAAATTGCCCCTGACGGCGTATTAAAAACCTGCACTATTTGCAAATCTTAAAACCTACATATCTCCTTCATTATATGTCAAATTGAGTGATTCAAAAGCCTAAATTCATTAGAATTTCACAAGGAATCCATTGGGAGAAGTAAAACGCGTGAACAGTATACCTATAATGAGCAGGTCGAGTGTTCTTCCAATTTTTGAACGGGAAGAAGCTTCTGAGGCGATTTTTAAGAGAGAAAATCAGTGAGTATCACAGACGTAAGTGATTTGATTATTAAAACTCGTTTATGGGTGATTATAGACCATAATCCCAGCCTTTAATTCATGAAAAACAATAGAAAAATAGGATTTTGGGGCCTGAGATTATGAGACCTTTAGGGGTCGATTTGAGAGGTCAAACGGACTCCGATTTTGGTGTTCTTTATATGTACGGAATCGGGAGAAGATGAAGAACACTTTTCTGTAAAAATTTCTGAGTTTCGAGAAGTGGGCCCGGGGTTCGGGTTTTTCAATTTCGAGATTATTGATGTTTTTCGATTATTTTCGATTGGGTATTGATGCTATAGCATAATGTGACGTATTCGTTGTGGTTTTGGTCAGATTCGACGAGCGAGGAGGTCGATTTGGGAGGCAAGGGCATAGCGAGCTAGGATTTTGGCCGGCTTGAGGTTAGTAATAGATGTAAATGCTGTGTTGAGGGTTTGAAAACCCGAATTTGCACATTGTAGTGCTATGTTGAGGTTACTTGCATGCACGTCGGATAACGGGCGTGGGGTAGAGCACCGTCGGGGATCGTGACTTGGTCCGTCCCGCTTAATAAAATTACTACCTAATTGATTGAAGCTTAGTGAGATCCTTATAAAAATGGATTAATTGTCATAATTTGGCCTCGTGCCAACTGCTTGAATCCTTCAGGGATTGTTTTTACTGGTTTCTTACCATATTTTCAGACAATTGAACTCAGTCCTAGTATTTAGTACTGTTTTGCAAGCTCAGCCACTTTTTCTCAAAACTTGGAACTTAAATAATATTTCTAATGAAGTTTGGGCTGAATATTTCTATATTATTGTGCCCGAGGGGCTTATATGATTCTAGACTGAGTATGGGATCGGGCTGCGCGCCGCAGCATTATTATATTGATATTGATATGAGGCTTAGGGCCTAATGGATGCCACGAGATGGCTTGATATTGCGCTTGGGCCGTAAGGGGCCCCTCCCGGAGTCTGCACACCCCCAGTGAACGTCGTCGACGATAAATAAATGGAGCGGGCTGCACGCCGCAGCGGGTACTAGAGAGTACCTTACTATTTGTTACATGTCTTAATTGATTGTCATTCATTTACTTATTTGTTGCAGCATCATTGTTTTCATTGGGTTATTGAGTTGACATTATCTAGATTAAACTGCTGTAATTATAGCTTACATTGTGCCTATCCAAGATTTCTTACTCTCAACCCTTATTTATGTTTATTACTCTCTGGGTTGGAAGTACTCACATTACTCCCTGCACCTTGTGTGCAGATCTATGTGCACCCACTAAGGCTGAGTGAGGATTTCTCTGCCGAGCATCATATCTGGGAACATCAAGGTAGCTGCATGACGTCCGCAGCCCTGATCTTCCCATCTAACCTATTTGCTTTATTTCCGCATTTCTTTAGAGCAATATGTAGTAGGTTGACACCCGTGTATTAGAGGCTCAGACTTGTGACACCGGATTCTTCGGGCTGTGTAGTAGTATTTCTACTTGGGTTTTCCGCATGTTTTAATTATATTTCAGAGTTTCAGTATTATGACTTAGTAATTATTTGTGTTAATTGAATCATGAACTGTATAAAAAGGGTTAAGGTTGTTGAATTGGTCGTGCTTGCCTAGCAGTGTGTTGGGCACCATCACGATCGAGGTTGGGGTCGTGACACATATTTTGGTCAATTAAAATGGCTTAGTCACCACTTGAAGTGGGCCCACACCCATTCAAACACACTTAAGAGATGTGTGACCAATTTACTTCATTTGGTCTCTTAAATTTTCAAGAGATTCAAGTAAATAGTTCTTTCCATTAAGAACTCACGTTATACCTCATGAAGGAAATCATAACATTTTCCTACTCCAATACTAAATAACACATGATGAATCACTTAGTAGGCATTGGATTTGTGTTACTGTTGTGAGATTTAGCAATTATAAGGGAATACAGTGCAATCTTTCTCAAGAAAATCGGTTCAGGTATGTTAAGGCTATCCCTTCTTTCTTTTGGCATGATCCATACGATACAAACAAAACGAGCAAATGCACAACTTCCACAAATGACTCTATTCATAGAAGTATTAGAAATGCCTACGTTCTTGAATTCCCATGTGTCCTACTATTTTATCCTCTGTTCATGGGTCTCAGAAAAATACGTAAGTTAAAAAAGTTTACTTCATGATATTACTCAAAGACATAATGGTCTTATGACATTCTGAAAGATTTTATTAATGTACTTCTCATGCATTGCATTCATGTACATTGAACCATGACCAGATGACGTTATATACGTGTATATATATATATATATATATATATATATATATATATATACATATATGTATATGTATATGGGATATGGGAAAAGGTTACGGCATTATATACGCACCACCACCTGATCAACTGGTATACGTTGATGATTTTGCCCACAGTGGCCAAGATGATATGATGGGATGCCCTCAGAGGCTGATGACGTTATGAAACATGTACCTATGCACGACATGACATTCATACGCATATGCATGACACTATAAGTATTTCATGATTTACAAAGTTTTCCAGACTTACAGGTTGAGTTATTTACTCTATATTTCTTGTATGTCTGTTATGTACATATTTATGTGCCTTACATACTCGGTACATTATTCGTATTGACGTCCCTTTTGCCTGGGGATGCTGCGTTTCATGCCCGCAGGTCCCGATAGACATGTCGAGAGCCCTCCAAGTAGGCTATCAGCTCAGCAGAAGATGTTGGTGCGCTCCATTTGCTTCGGGGTTGCTTGTTTGGTTAGTATGATTTAGATGTGTACTGTTTGGTATGGCAGGACTCTGGCCCGACCTTTATGAAAATTATGTATTCTTAGAGGCTTGTAGACAGATGTGATGTACGTAAAAGATTGTATGGCCTTGTCGGCCTATGTTCAGTATATGAGTGGTTATTTTGGCCTTATAGGCCCGCATGTCTTATGTATAAATTGGTATCACATGTTGTATTCTACTTAACTCACGGAAGCCTTCCGGCTTAGTTATATATGATAGTATGACATGAAAAGATACGTTATGTTGGTACTCAGTTGGGAAAGATACCGGGTGCCCGTCGCGGCCCATCGGTTTGGGTCGTGACAGTACAAAACCCCGAATTATGTGCTATGTGATTGGTATTGAGGTGACGCACATGCCAAGTGGCGGGAGTGCGGGCGTGCACCGTGAGAATTGTGACCTGGTTGATTCCATGGCACTGTATAGTGACTCTATCTTGTTGATATCCACGTTTTTATCACGTGATAAAGTAATTGAGTTGTCAATCATGTTAGATATCATGTTTAGGCTTTATGTCGGTACTGTTGGGACCCCTACTGGTCGTTTCTTGTTTTCATCTCACTGATTTCGTTGATATTATGTACTCAATTATGTTCATGCATTTCATATCATATCTCAATCTCAGTTGTTATTTATTGATACATCATATCATTGTTTCGGGCTAGTTTTCCTGACATTGTCAGCCCGTGAGTGAGACTGGAGAGATTGATAACGGAGTGAGGCTGAGAACCTGATTATGAGTGACAGTTATGAGATCGGGCTGCACACCACAGCGGTTATACTGATTTGTGATAGTGCTTGGGCTGTAGGAGCCCCTCCGGAGTCTGTACACACCCCCAGTGAGCGCGGTTGACATTATTGAGGGATGGATCTTCCCTGGACATGGATCTTGTCCGAAGTACTTGATACCTGGAGATGGATCTTCTCCACAGGGCTGGATTGGACTTCCTCGGTACTGGGTGACTTATAGTCACTGATGTATATGTTCCGGGATGGATCTTCCCTTGGCCGCATGGGCCATATATAGTACCGAGTGGTTGAGCGTTTCAAAATGTGAGCACATGATGCTGACAACATGCTGCATCACATACAACATGTGCATTGGCATGTAGAGATAGCTGAGTTATATTCTTTATACTATTTGGATCTGCTTTACTTTATTGTTTTGAGCTGCCTATTAAATTTGAAAGCATGCTTACGTTTCTGCACAGTTATTTCTATTTAATTTGTACCGGTTGAGTTCGTCACTACCTTCAGTACAAAGTTTGGACTTGTTACTTACTGAGTTGAATGTACTCACGTTAATCTCTGCACCTCATGTGCAGATCCAGGCGCTTCTGGTCACGGCGGCGGTTGCTGATTGAGGCTTCAGAGCTCAGAGACTATCAAGGTAGTTGCACGGCGTTTGCAGGCCTTGGCCCTCCTTCTTTATCTCTATTGTATTTAAGATTTATTCTCTAGACACTATAGTGGAGTTTATTTGGATTTAGACGCTCATGTACTTAGTGACACCCCGATTTTAGGTTGGATTGTATCGTATTTTGGGATTTATTCTGTTTGCAAAAATGTTTCTTTAACGTAAACTGATTCCGTCTTCATTTTCAAAGTGATTTTGCTGTGATGAGTTGTTAAGTAGAGGCTGGCCTATTCCACGATAGCCACCATCACGACGGTTGATTTGGGTCGTGACAAGTTGGTATCAGAGCGGGTTTAGTAGAGTCTTACGGATCGGTATGGAGACGTCTGTACTTATCTTCGAGAGGCTGCAGAGCCCTTAGGAAACTTTACATTCTTAAATTCTTGTCGTGCGAATCTATTGATTCTGGTAACTAAAATTTTGTTCTTCTATTCTCTCATTGATGGTGAGGACACGTACTACTAGGCAGGACGGAGAGCCACCAGTACCTCCAGTCAGGGCCGCGAGAGGCCGAGGTCAGGGTTAAGGCCGTGGTAGGAGCAGAGGTGCAACTCGCGCAGCAGCCGAGGCAGCACCTGTAGATCCAACAGTTGCCCCAGTTCAAGATCAGGTCCCAGTATTGGATGCACCAGCGAGACCAGCTCAGGCACCAGCTGTTCCCATTGTGATTCCAAGCCTTCAAGAGGCCTTGGTCATATTTTGACCGTGTGCACCAGTCTTGCTCGGGTGGTCTCTGTTCCTGCCGTAGTAGCCACTTCTTAGGCCGGGGAAGGCACTCAGACTCCCGTCGCTTGTACACCCGAGTAGGTAATGCAGGGACTCCTAACACCGGGGGCACTACCTGCCCAGCCAGTTGCAGCTGCTCAGGCCCATGTGGTCCCTGCTATGATTGATGATGTGCAGCGGAGATTAGTGTGGTTTGGCAGACTTCAACCTCCATCTTTCAGCGGGGCTGAGTCGGAGGATACCCAGGGTTTCTTGGACAAATGTCAGAGGATCCTACGTACAGCAGGTATTCTGGAGACCAATGGGGTCTCGTTCACTACTTTTCAGTCTACTAGAGCTGCCTTCACCTGGTGGGAGGCTTATGAGAGGCGTAGTTAGGTTGGTGCAGCGCCACTTATGTGGCAGGAGTTCTCCATTCTCTTCTTGGAGAAGTATGTGCTGTAGTCCCACAAAGAGGAGCTGCGCAGACATTTGGCTGCATCAGGATGATATGACTATGACACAGTACGAGATGAGGTTTTTTGAGTTAGCTCGTCATGCAGTTTGGCTAGTTCCCATCGATAGGGAGAGGATCATGAGGTTCATTGATGGCCTCACATTTTAGCTGCGGGTGCTTATGACTAGAGAGAGGGTGTATGGTGCTACTTTTGATGAGGTTGTTGACATTGCTCAAGAGATAGAGTCGGTCCGCAGCTAGGAGCAAATTGAGAGGGAGGCCGAGAGGTCATCTTGATCATGTAGTTTTGGTGGTGTTCCTTCTGGAGGTCAGTTTCACCACGGCAGGGGTTGTCCCTACAGGCATGCTCAGACAGCTTGTCCAGTTCGCCATGGTGCGTCATCTGGCCATGGTTCTCATAGTTCTCAACAGGGTCACTCATCTCTCAGTGCCCTTCTAGCTCAAAGTTCGTATCATGCACCCTCAGCTCAGTGTTCATCTATGTCGGGCCCTTCTAGCGGTTATCCCGGTGCTCGGGGCTCCCTTTAGTACCCACCGCCATTTGCAGGGAGAGGTTGCTTTGAGTGTGGTGATTTGGGTCATATCAAGAGGCATTGTCCCCACCTTACGGGAGGTTCATCTGTAGAGGATTTAGCCTTCGACTTCAGCACTAATTACTTCACCACCTGCCCAGCCAGCTCAGGGTAGAGCTTAGTCAGCTATGGGTCTCCCTAGAGGGGGAAGCCGATCAGGTGGCGGTCAGGCCCGTTTCTATGCACTCCCTGCTAGACCAGATGTTATTGCTTCAGAAACAGTGATCACAGGTATTGTCTCAATATGTCACCGAGATGCTTCTTTATTATTTGACCCTGGTTCCACCCATTCCTATGTTTTATTGTATTTTGCTCGTTATCTGGATATGCCCCGTGAGTCTTTAGCTTCATTTGTTTATGTATCTACTCCGGTCGGTGATACCATTATCGTGGATCGTGTGTATCAGTCGTGTATAATGACTATTGGGGGATTTGAGACTAGAGTTGATCTCTTGTTGCTTAGTATGGTTGATTTCAATGTGATATTGGGTATGAATTGGTTGTCTCCATGTCATGCTATTTTGGACTGTCACGCTAAGACTGTAACATTGACGATGCCAGGGTTGCCACGGATTGAGTGGCGAGGTTCTTTAGACTATGTTCCCAGTAGAGTGATTTCATACTTGAAGTCCCAGCGGATGGTTGGGAAGGGTTTTTATCTTACTTGTCCTTTGTGAGGGATGTTAGTGTCGAGACCCCTACTATTGATTCTGTTCTAGTGGTGCAAGATTTTTCGGATGTGTTTTCGTGCAGAACTGTCGGGCATGCCGCCCGACAAAGATATTGACTTTGGTATTGGCTTGGTGCCGAGCACTCAGTCCCCATTTCAATTCCGCCGTACCGTATGGCACTAGCTGAGTTGAAAGAGATGAAGGAGAAGCTTCAGGAACTCCTTGAGAAGGGGTTTATTAGGCCTAGTGTGTCACATTGGTGTGCACCAGTTCTGTTTGTGAAGAAAAAGAATGTCTCTATAAGGATGTGCATTGATTATAGGCAGTTGAACAAAGTCACAATCAAGAACAAGTATCCTTTGCCGCGTATTGATGACCTATTTGACCAGCTTTAGGGAGCGGGTGTGTTCTCCAAGATTGATTTGAGGTCAGGGTATCACCAGTTGAAGATTCGGGACTTGGATATTCTTAAGACAGCTTTTAGGACCTGTTATGGTCATTATGAGTTCCTTGTGATGTCTTTTGGGCTGACCAATGCCCCAGCAGCGTTCATGCATCTGATGAACAGTGTGTTTTAGCCTTATCTCGACTCGTTTGTTATTGTATTCATTGATGATATCCTGGTGTACTCTCGTATCCAGGAAGAGCATGCCCAACATTTGCGGATTGTGTTGCAGCGATTGAGGGAGGAGAAACTTTATGCTAAGTTCTCCAAGTGTGAGTTATGGCTTAGTTCAATGGCGTTCTTGGGGCACGTGGTGTCCAGTGGGGGTATTCGGGTAGATACAAAGAAGATATAAGCGGTTTAGAGTTGGCCCAGACCGTCCTCAGCTATAGAGATTTGGAGCTTTCTTGGGTTGGCTGGTTATTACCGCCGGTTCGTGCAGAGTTTCTCATCTATTGCATCGCCCTTGACCAAATTAACCTAAAAGGGTGCTCCTTTCAGGCGGTCAGATGAGTGTGAGGTGAGCTTTCAGAAGCTCAAGATTGCCTTGACCACGGCTCCAGTTCTAGTTCTACCATCAACTTCTGGTTCTTATACAGTATATTGTGATGCTTCCCGAATTGGTATTGGGTGTGTCTTGATGCAGGGGGTAGAGTGATTTCTTATGCTTCACTCTAGTTGAATCCCCATGAGAAGAACTACCCTGTTCATGATTGGAGTTGGTTTCCACTGTTCATGCGTTGAAGATTTGGAGGCACTATCTTTGTGGTGTGTCTTGTGAGGTATTTATCTATCATTGTAGCCTCCAACACTTGTTCAAAAAAAGGATCTTAATTTGAGGCAGCGGAGATGGTTGGAGCTACTAAAGGACTATGATATTACTATTCTGTATCATCCGAGGAAGGCCAATGTGGTGGTCGATGCCTTAAGTAGGAAGGCAGTGAGTATGGGCAGTCTTGCATTCATTCCTATTGGGGAGAGACCTCTTGCAGTTGATGTTCAGGCTTTGGCCAACCAGTTTGTGAGATTGGATACTTCAGAGCCCAATCGGATTCTAGCTTGTGTGGTTTCTCGGTCTTCCTTATTTGATCGCATCAAAGAGCGCCAGTATGATGATCCTCATTTGCTTATCCTCAAGGACAAGGTTCGACGAGATGATGCCAGATATGTGACTATTGGAGATGATAGGGTGTTGAGGATGTAGGCCGAATATGTGTGCCCAATGTAGATGGGTTATGGGAGTTGATTCTTGAGGAGTCCCATAGCTAGCGGTGTTCCATCCATCCGGGTGCCGCAATGATATACCAGGACCTGAGGCAACACTATTGGTGGAGGAGAATGAAGAAGGACATAGTTGAATTTTTAGCTCGGTGTCTCAACTGTTAGCAGGTAAAATATAAGCATCAGAGACCGGGTGGATTGCTTTAGAAGATAGAGATTCCAGAGTGGACGTGGGAGAGAATCACCATGGATTTCGTAGTTGGGCTCCCACAGACTTCGAGGAAGTTCGATGCTATTTGGGTGATTGTGGATCGGCTGACCAAGTCCGCACACTTCATTCCTGTGAGTACTACTTATTCTTCAGATCGGTTGGCTAAGATTTACATCAGAGAGATTGTCCGCATGCACGGTGTGCCAGTTTCCATCTTTCCAGATAGAGGCACGCAGTTTAAATCGCAGTTTTTTAGAGTCGTGTAGCAAGAGTTGGGCACTCAGGTGGAGTTGAGAACAACATTTCACCCTTAGACGGACGGGCAGTCCGAGCGCACTATTCAGATATTGGAGGACATGCTACGCGCTTGTGCTTTGATTTCGGGGGTTCATGGGGCCAGTTTCTGCCGCTCGCGGAGTTTTCTTACAATAACAGTTATCAGTCGAGTATTCAGATGGAAAAGATGCTTTATATGGGAGGCGGTGTAGATCTTCGGTGGGTTGTTTGAGCCGGGCAGGGCTAGGCAATTGGGTACTGACTTGGTTCAGGATGCTTTGGACAAGGTTAAATTGATTCAGGAGCTGCTTCGCACGGCGCAGTCAAGACAAAAGAGTTATGCCAACAGGAAGGTTCATGATGTGTCCTACATGGTTGAGGAGAAGGTTCTGCTAAAGGTTTTACCCATGAAGGTTGTTATGTGGTTCGGGAAGAAAGTCAAGTTGAGCCCTCGGTTCATTGGGCCTTTTGAGGTACTTCAGAGGATTGGGGAGGTGGCTTACAAGCTTGCCTTGACACCTAGCTTGTTGAGTGTGCATCCAGTATTCCATGTTTCTATGCTTTAGAAGTATATCGATGATCCGTCTCATGTTTTGGATTTCAGCACGGTTCAGTTAGATGGTAATTTGACTTATGATGTGGAGCCGGTGGCTATTTTGGAGCAGCATGTTCGAAAGTTGAGGTTAAAAGATATAGCTTCAGTGAAAGTGCAGTGGAGAGGTCGGCCCATAGAGGAGGCTACTTGGGAGACCGAGCGGGTGATGCGAGCAAATATCCTCACCTATTTATGGCTTCAGGTATGCTTCTAGACCCCTTCGAGGACGAACGTTTGTTTAAAAGGGGGAGGATATAACGACCCGGCGGTCATTTTACGAGTTGTAGCCCCGTTCTCCTATTTTTTGCTCCTTTTGTGTTCTACAACTGTAATATGACTTATCAGGTTTGTTGGTTCAGGTCCGGAGTGATTTGAGAATGAATTGAGACACTTAGTCTCTTATTTGAAAGCTTAAGTTGGAAAAGTTAACCGGATGTTCACTTATGTGTAAACGACCTTGGGTTTGAATTTTGATGGTTTTGTTAGCTCCGTTAGGTGATTTCGGACTTAGGAGTGCGTCCGGATTGTAATTTGGAGGTCCGTAGTAGAATTAGGCTTGAAATGTCGTAAGTTGGAATTTTGGAAAGTTCGACCGGGAGTGGACTTTTTGATATCGGGGTCGGATTGGATTTCTGGACTTGTGCGCAAAATTTGAGGCCAATCGGACGTGATTTGATAGGTTTTGACGTCGTTTATAGAATTTGGAAATTTCAAAGTTCATTAGGCTTGAATCCGTGCGTAATTCATGATTTTATGTTGTTTGAGGTGATTCAAGGATTCGACTAAGTTTGTATCGGGTTATAAGACTTGTTGGTATGTTTCGTTGAGGTCCCGTGGGCCTCGGGTTGATTTCGGGTGGTTAACGGACTTGATTTTGAGTTGATGAAGCAGCTGAAGTGTTGCTGCTACTGGTGTAATCGCACCTGCGGAGTGGGCACCGCAGGTGCGAGCCCGTAGAAGCGTGGCATTAACCGCATAAGCGACCAAGGAAGAGTTGGGTAGAGGCCGCAGGTGCAAAGACTTTCCTGCACTTGCGATGGTCGCAGAAGCGGGCAGCAGGGCGCAGATGCAAGTTTGGTCCGCAGGTGCGTTGGATTTCCCGCACCTGCGATATGCGCAGATGCGGTCTGGATCGTAGAAGCGAAGGCAGCTGGATAAGTGACTTCCGCAGAAGTGGAATGTTACTACAGAAGCGGCCTCACGAATGTGTATAGATGGTCACAGGTGCAAAAAGCCTGGGCAGAATGTTTAAAAACAAGGGTTCGCGATTTTATTCTTATTCAACATTTTGGACTCGGACTTAGGCGATTTTGGAGAGGATTTTCGAGGGGATTATTGAGGTAAGCTTCTTGAACTCGTTTTTTATCACAAATCTTGTCGCCCATTGTTTTTCACACCTAGATTGTGTGGTGTTGAGGTGAAATTTGGGGGTTTGAGGCTAGGGGTTTGGAAAGTGAGTTTTGGGGATTTGAATAGCCATTTGATGTCGGAATTTGATAAATTTGGTATGGTTAGACTCGTAAGTGAATGAGCTTTCGGGTTTTGTGACTTTTGTCAGATTTTGAGATGTGGGCCCGGGGGATGGGTTTGAGCCGATTTCGGATTTTGGCTATGATTTAGTACTTTTCTTGTGGAATTGATCCTTTTAGCCTTTATTGATTGTGTTGTACTACTAGTGGCTAGATTCGGGACGTTTGGAGACTGATTTGAGAGGCAAAGGAATTTGGGAGTAGAGATTTGCTCGGTTTGAGGTAAGTAACGCATTCAAACTTGGTTCTGAGGGTTCGAAACCCCGAATTATGTGTTATGTGAATTGTATTGAGGTGGCGCACATGCCAAGTGGCAGGTGTGCAGGCGTGCACCGTGAGAATTGTGACCTGGTTGATTCCATGGCACAGTATAGTGACTCTATCTTGTTGATATCCGCATTTTCATCATGTGATAAAGTAATTGAGCTATCAACCATGTTAAATATCATGTTTAGGCTTTATGCCGGTACTGTTGGGACCCCTAGTGGTTGTTTCTTGCTGTCATCTCACTTATTTCATTGCTATTATGTACTCAGTCATATTCATGCATTTCATATCATATCTCAGTCTCAGCTGTTATTTATTGATACATCATATCATTGTTACGGGCTTTTTCATGACATTGTGAGCACGTGAGTGAGAATGGAGAGATTGATGACTGAGTGAGGCCGAGAGCCTGATTATGAGTGACAGTTATGGGATTGGGCTGCACGCCGCAGCGGTTATACTAGTTTGTGATAGCGCTTGGGTTGTAGGAGCCCGTCCGGAGTCTATACGCACCCCAAGTGAGCGTGGTTGACATTATTGAGGGATGGATCTTGTCCGAAGTACTTGATACCTGGAGATGGATCTTCTCCACAGGGCTGGATTGGCCTTCCTCGGTACTAGGTGACTTATAGCCAGTGATGTATATGTTCCGAGATGGATCTTCCCTGGGCCGTATGGGCCATATATAGTACCGAGTGGTTGAGCATTTGAGAGTGTGAGCACATGAGGCTGACAGCATGGTGCATCACATAGCAGAGTTATATTCTTTATACTGTTCGGATCTGCTTTACTTTACTATTTTGAGCTGCCTTTTTAATTTGAAAGCATGCCTACGTTTCTGCATAATTATTTCTATTTTATCTGTAACGGTTGAGTTCGTCACTACCTTCAGTCCTAAGTTTGGACTTGTTACTTACTGAGTTGGATGTACTCATGTTACTCCCTGCATCTCGTGTGCAGATCCAGGCACTTCTTGTCATGGCGGTGGTTGCTGATCAAGACTTCAGAGCTCGGAGACTATCAAGGTAGTTGCACGGCGTTCCTAGGCCTTGGCTCTCCTTCATTATCTCTATTGTATTTCAAATTTATTCTCCAGACACTATAGTGGACTGTATTCGAATTTAGACGCTCGTGTACTCAGTGACACCCCGGTTTTGGATTGGATTGTATCGTATTTTGGGATTTATTCTATTTTCAAAAAGGTTTCTTTAATGTAAACTTCTTCCATCTTTATTTTCAAAGTCATTTTATTGTGATGAGTTGTTAAGTAGAGGCTGGCCTCGTTTCACGATAGGGGCCATCACGACGATTGATTTTGGGTCGTGACGTAACTTCACAACACGCACACACCAAGTGCATTCCTCAATAATGCATTTAATAAAAACCGATGAAGGATTAGGCTTCTTTGTCTTGGACTGAAACTTTGTAGACACAACAATCATTTTTAGCTTCCTCAAAACTTCCCTTTTGCTTTCAAATATTTCCCCCAAATAAAGTTCAGAACAAAGGCTTTAGAGAGAGAAATTCTAACTTCTATCTAGAAACTCTATCGCATTATCACCCCAATAAACCTTACTCATTAGTTGTATGTCAACCTCAGATACTGAGATGGAGATGTCCAGAATCCCCCCTTATCCCCCAAACATTGATACTTACCAATCAACTAAACCACTTGGTAATCCGCACCTTACATTCAAAGACAAACTACTAAGGGGAGAGGAAGGAATTGATATAAATATTAGTGTTACCTCCTCCATACTTGAGAATGTATCTAACTTGGATGCAACTTGCACTCAAGTGACAGAGTTGACTACTAAAGAAAAAAGGGTCACACTGTCTCAATATGATTGAAATCGCATGTATATGCCATAGAAATTCTTGGTAATTACTAAACTACAAGGTAAACGAATTCTCCATCAGATATTGAAAAAAAAAGTCCAAGAACTGTGGAAAGTGAAAGAAAACTTTCTCCTTATTGATTTAGGGTATTACATAGCAAAATTTTAGAAACAAGACAGTATGACATTGGCTCTACAAAATGGACCATGGTTCATTTTTGGTTATTTTCTCTCATGTCAGAGGTGGGAGCCAAACTTTGTGGCAAATGAAGCAAAACAAACTCTCACTGCTATATGGCTTCGTCTCTCTCACCTACCTACTGAATTTTATGATGGAATTATTATTCAAAAAATAGGAAATTCAATAGTGAGATTAATGAAAATAGATGCATACACGTCAGCAACTCTGAGAGGGCGTTATGCTAGATTATGTTTGGAACTATCATTGGATCAACTAGTTAAAAAATTTATTCTAATCGGGGATCACAAAAAATTAATTGAATATGAAGGAAACAATTTCCTATGTAAATCGTGTGGAAATTTGGATCACATTATGTCTCAATGCCCAACCCCAGCAAATGCAATTTTTGATATGCCCAACAAAAGGAAGATAGAATTTAACCGACAAGAAGATCAACACACCCATACTCTCAATGACGAGGAAGGCTGGCAAATAGTGACGTTCCCAAAAATAAAAAGATCGCAGGGAAGGAAACCAATCGAGGGAAAGAAGCTACTTCGGAGGCAAGCACTAATGTCAAAATTTTCAATGCCTCCACAGGTAAGTACATTAATACTCAAAAGTTGAAATTTGCCAATAAAGATTTATCTTCCATGCTCACTACCCAAGGTAATAAGGCCCATACGTTAATGTACAAAAGCACTAGACCATCAAAACCTATTGTGATTCAACTAGAAAACTGCTTCTCAATAATGAATAACGAGCACACTGGTTTAGCTAATACATCCCTAAAAAATAATTCAAATTAGATATTAAAACATTCATGCAAGACAACACAAGGAAAAACGACAAGTCTAATTATGGTGAGGCCCTTGGTGTCATAGGCAAATCATCATGCATGCCCGTTAATCTTCCTACTAATCCTACTACAATTGCTAATCAAATAGACCACCTCAATAACTGCATTAACACTCCTTACCATAAAAGTATCCTTAATTCCTCCCTAACCAAAGATAACAACATTAATACTAACCTACACTTGTCAAAAGATCTACTCCATGCTAACCAAATGGTTGAAAGATCTAAACACGTGGCTAAGATTTTGCATGCAAAATCTATTGATAAATCTACTACACTATCCCACTGTAATTGCATGCAAATAGATTCAGTCATTCCCTACTCCACAAATCCTTCAAATTTAAACCATAACAACAGTACTAACAATGCCAAGAATCCCACTAAACCACCGGAAGAGATATCGCCTCATCCAAATTCTTCTCCACCATCGACTCTTGAACATGGCAAACCAACCACCACTTCCTCAACAACTTCAAAACCCTATAATCATCTATGCCCAACCTCCCATGCCTCATGATCATCACCCACTATCTTGGATAGAACTAGGTTTAATGGGGAGGGGTCTCATGTTCAATGCCACAATCAATGGACAGGAAAGTGTGATCCTAATCCAAAACTCTCAATACTTAGCCCAACTAGTGGCTGAGGGAGTACACCTAGCAATGAGCAATTACATGAATCATGTGTGGTTGAACAACATTCATCAAACCCTAGCCCCATCAATGAACCCAAACCTAGTTCAGGAAATGAGAGCACAATGGAACCTACCTCCACACTTCAACCCCATTCCTATACTACCCCAAAAGTTGGGCCTGGATCTATCCTTCTTTCCACCAGAAGCATTGACTGCAGTCAATCCAATCCTGATATAATGGGAGATACCACAACCCCAAATGCAGCAACAAAATCACAACATGCCAGTGCCCATGGCGGACATGAACCCCAATCCCCCAGTGGTACCAAACGTAAGCAATCAAGTGGAAGAGGAAATGATCGAACAAATAAACTTAGTAGAAGAATAAGTGGTAGAATTATCAAATCTAGATGAGGTAAAAGTCTTTCTCTTCAGGGAAATTCAAAAGAAGAGGCATATTCTTGCATGTCCACAGAATCTCTACAAGTGTACAATGGACATTCGTCCCGCACAAGATCCAACTGTGGGCAACATGGCAATGATCCTAGTCCCCTCTCTAAGGAGGAACTCAACTCTACCCAGGAGAATGATGGAGAATGGTCACCCACAACTACAAAATATTAACATGAATAGTGCTACAAACTTTATTATTTGGAACATTAGGGGTGGAAATAATGAAGATTTTAGGAGGAATTTTAGGAAGCTTATGGATCAATACAGGACATGCACGGTTACTCTCCTTGAAACCAGAATGCATAACCACGTTGCTCTTTTGAACGACTTCGAATTTTTTGAGATGATTGAGATACCAGCAGAAGGCCAGGCCGGTGGTATGGTAATTCTCTAGGATCATGATAAAGTAAATATCCACAACTATGTCCGTAGAAATTATGAAATTTATGTTACTATTGAGGTACTCCCTATTAGACTTACTTGGTTATTTTCTTCCATTTACGCTAGCAATAATACATCATTAGGGATTAAATGTGGAAAAATATTGAAAATATTTCGGATAATTATAAAGGGGCTTGGCTAGTTGGAGGTGATTCTAATGATGTGTTTAAAGAAAATGAGAAACTAGGTGGTAGGCCAATAAACCGTAGAAGGGCTACCAGCTTTGGTCCAATTTAAATTATTGTAATTTAATTGATCTTGATTTTAACGGTTGCAAATATACTTGGTCCAACCATAGATTCTCTAATAATAGTCTAATCATGGAACGTCTTGATAAAAGATTTTGGTAATGAACAGTGGATTAACATTTTCAAATACTTCTATTACTCACTTGCCAAAAACTCACTCGGATCACAATCCCTTTCTAGTTAATCTCATTCCTAAACAAAGCCCTCAATATCCAAAACCTTTCTGCCTTGAACCTTTTTGGTATAGGCACCCCGATTTCAAAAGTATTGTGTCAAATGCTTGGTCTAACAATTTCTTCACCATGGCTACATCCATTTTTAAAGATAAAAGCATTAACTGGAAATACATTAATTTTGGTAACATTTTCAAAAATAAGAAAACGCATCATATCCAGACTTAATGGCATCCAAAAACCTCCTTCTTATCATGCTAGTACTTTCCTACAAGATTTAGAATTTTTCCTAAAAAATAATTGCAGCGGTATTCTTAAAATTGAGGAGGACTACTGGAAACTTCGATCTAGAATTCATTGGTTAAATGAAAGTGATGCCAAGTCCAAATTCTCTCAAATTATGGCTACAAATAGGAAAAGAAAAAACAAAATCATTTTCTTTAAGGGTGATAACAACAACTGGATTGATGACCCAGATGCCATAATAAATCATACTTTTAGTTATTTTATGAACACTTTTACAACTTCCGATGTCACTAGCAACTGGAATAGCATTAAAAAAGATCCTAAAAGCTTCAATAATATTGACCTTTCCTCCCTTGATAACCCTTTCACTAAATCTGAGATTACTAAAGCTTGCTTCTCTTTTAAACCTTACAAAGCACTTGGCCCAGATGACCTTCACCCATTTTTCTTTCAAAAATACTGGGGTACAATAGGGAAATCAGTGATTAGTTTATGTCAAGGAGCATTTAATAGTGGAACCATCCCGGACGGTGTTAATGATACTTTTCTTTGCTTAATCAGCCCATACCAAATCAATTAAAGCCTTTCCTGTATTCTATAATTAGCCCATACCAATCTAGCTTCTTTAAAAATAGAAAGGCTTGTGACAATGCTATCATCATCCAAGAGCTTATCCTCAAATGAATAAATATTGTGGTAAAAAGCATAACATGATTCTAAAAATCGATCTAGAAAAGGCCTTTGACCGCCTTGAATGGTCCTTTGTCCATAAAGCCCTTACCTATTTTAGATTCCCACCCACTATTTGTAAGCTTATAATGAACTGTGTTACAACTAGTAAAATAGTTGTCCTTGTCAATGGTTCAAGAACAAATTTCTTCACCCCCAGTAGAGGCATCAGGCAAGGTGATCCTATGTCCTAATATCTATTCATTCTTTATAAATATTTTTTACCCTCAACCATAAAGTGGATAATAGATATTGGGACCCGGTAACTATACAAAAAAAAACGATCATCAATTATCCTATCTGTCTTTTGCAAATGACCGCACCCTAATGGCACAAATTAATAAAAAATCAGCCAATACCATTAAGCAATGCCTGGATCTTTTTTGCAACCTTTCTGGTCAAAGCATCAATAGGGCAAAATCAAAAATTATTATCTCCAAAAATTGCCCTAAGAATACAGCCTCTAGTCTCTCTAGCCTTTTTAATATTAAAATTAGCCACTCCTTTAGTAAATATCTAAGTTTTCCTATTACAAATTCCAAACCAAGGGCATCTGACTATCAATTCATTCTTGATAACATGCTATTTAGATTGGCTACATGGAAGAAAAGCTGCCTGAACATTGCTGGTAGAAGCATCTTGGCTACCTCATGCCTTAACTCCCTCCCGAACCATGTAATGCAATACTCACTACTCCCTTACAAGGTGCTAAAAAATATAGACAAAATCCAGCGTAATTTTATTTGAGGCACACATGCAACATCCAAAAAACTTCACTTAGTCAACTGGACACCATCACTAAACATAAGAAGGATGGCGGCTTAGGTATGCACTCTGCTAAGAATAAAAACCTAGTCAACCTAGCTAACCTCTCTTGGAGACTTCTTACAAATACTCAATCTCTTTGGGCAAAAACTATCCTAGGGCTTCATGGATCCAGAAATAATGTCAAATCCTCCTCTTTCATTTGGAATAGCACTATCCAACGTTGGATTATTTGCAACAAAGAAATCACTTGGTTCCCTACAATTCCTCAAGACTTAGTGTTTGGAATAATCAATGGATCTATAATACCCCCCCCCCACGCCACTATATAAATAGGCCTCTAAATCAATAAGATAATAATCTCACAATTAAAGATATTTGGATTAACAACAAGTGGGACATATCCCAACTATCTATGATCCTTCCCCCAACTTTGACTAACAATGTAACTGCTATTACACCAAGCCCAAACACATATGACACCCCCATTTGGTCGCTAAACACAAATGGTTTGTTTACTACCAAATCTTGTTGTAAATTAATCAATAGCCACTCTCTTTCAGATAAAGGCTTTAGTTGGATCTGGGACCTAAATTGCCCAAACAAAATTAAGTTCTTAGTCTAGAAATGCTACCATGAAAGACTGCCTTCTAGAGACTACTTAAACCACATTGATCATGTTTGCACGACATGCAAATTAAACAACGAAACCATTAAACATATCTTTCGTGAGTGTAAAACTGTTAGGGAATTTTGGCTCCTCTTAGGTCTTGACATGTCAAATATTCGCGATCATAATTTTAACCTAAGAACTAGTATTATTAGCTGGAAGGTTCTTTTCGCGTTTGCTATTTGGAATATTTGGATCAACAGAAATAATAACATGTATGACAGCACTACTTACAAGCTTTACTTAAAAAATGTCTACAAACAAGCTGAGGAATACAGGCTTCTTACAGATAAGGAATACATTCCTCAAAAAAGGTCCCAACCACTGTTACATGGCTCAAGCCATCACACGGTTGTGTCAAACTCAACATTGATGGCTCCTATAAGGAAAACACATCCATCTGCCGCTTCGCAGGCCTCTTCAGGGACAGCTTGGGCCACTGGATACTTGTCTTTCAAGGTTCAAATACTCGCTTATCACCTCTACATGCAGAGCTGATGGATCTAAAAAAAGGCCTGTGTATTGCTCATGAACAAGGATATTCTCCCGTAGAAGTGGAAACTGACTCAACTAACGTCATAAATTGCATAGACCAGGGAAACACAATGTTTAACAGTATTATTCATGATTATAGGTTATTAATGCTCCAGGTGAATCTTCAAAGAATCCATCACAACTTCAGGGAAGCTAATAGGCATGCTCACAAGCTAGCTAGAAGGGCTCTACATGAGACTAATGGCAGGGATCTTAAGATTATGTATTATCCTCCTCTTTTTATAACTATTGCTCTGACTTCAGATCATGAAGGACCTGTTTATCTAGTTAAATAACTTAGTAAGGATGTATGCACTAAGCTTGCATTATTAGGAAATCAAAATGTCCTAAGTGATATATCTAAGCTTTGTAATAGCCAAGTAGGAAATGCCCATAAGGACATAGGTAATGGTGTAACCTTTATTCCCTAATATATATATATATATATATATATATATATATATATATATATATATATATATATATATATATATATATATATATCCATGTTTATAAAAAAAAAAAAAGATCAGAACGATCACTAAATCTACCTTCATTGCAACACTCGTTGCTCAACATGGTTGTAAAGCTATCCTCCTAAGTCATATTTTTTTATAGCATTTGATCGTTTCAAAATAACATTTCAAAATTCTCTCCCTCCTTAAAATAACCTTCTACTGAACAAATGGTTCAAAAATCATAAATTGGTATGTGGGAGTTACGTTATGCTCCAATGGAAGTTCGTCAAACTTTTCCTCAATAGGACTATAATGCTCTTGGATCATATTACAATCATTGCTTTACACAATAACTTGTGTATCACCACTTCCATAATTTATGGCACTTGTCTTTTCAATTTTATTTGCATCCTTATGTAAACAAACTTTCAATATTGGCCTAGCACCTCGTTCATAAACAATTATCAAATAGGACTTTAAATCAAAATCATCCTCTATTAGATCATGCAGAGTCTCTTGCCAAGTTTTATCCAAAACCATTGGCTTGTAACTCATAATAATGTTTTCCGAATTACATGTTATCTTGCATAGCTAATATATTACTTCTACCAAATCATTATAACATACTCCTTGGCGATAATGGATCAGCCTGGCGATTTTCTTCTCCTTAGACTCAAACTCAATGCAAATAGTCAAATCACCCATTAATATCCACATATATTGATCACCTGTAAGCAAAAATAAAAGTCAATTAATACCAGTTTCTTGCATTTTATAATAGCAACCTCCTACATTTAATATACAGATCTCCTATGCTTTATATATCAAATCTCTTATGATAACATAAATATCTCCTAAAGTTTTTACTAATATATTCTGCATTTCAACAAAAGAATCTCATGCATTTTGTATTAAGATCTCCTACGTTTTATTATATAAAAATCTCCTACATTTGTTACTAAGATCTCCTACATTTTAATATATAAATCTCCTGCTTACACTGTCAAATCTCTTTTCTGGTTCACCTTTTACTTCGAAACACAAATCTCCTGCATTTTGTACTATTATCTACTAAGTGCTAATATACAAATCTCCTGCTTCAACAATCAAATCCCGTTTCTGGTTCATCTTCTTCTTTGAGTCGTCCTCCTCAAAAAAATTCAAAAAATAATTAAAAAAACAAAAGTTGAAATAATGTATTACTTGCCCAGACAACTATGAACTCAATGCAGCTATTGTTTCACGTAATGAAAGTTTTGGGAAGCTTGGACTGATCACTGATGGAGGAAATTTGTTGGCTTCTTTTTCTCCGTTTTTTGTATGGTTTAATAATATTTTAATTGCAAGATGCCATTTGCACCAATTTTCCAACACAATCACAAATGCTGACTTGGATGGCCTGTAGGTCCCACAAGGGTCATAAACCAAGACGACAATTTAAAATATCCTCAAAGCAAAATGACATTTTGTAAAGGACCAAATAATGAATTGATACTTTAGATGTAACAACCTCAAAAGTTAGTAAATAAGTTGGGGGATTTGCATCTATACTCGCTTTTTGGGTCACGTTTTAACTTGTGCCCGCTTTACAAAAATAATTGTAAGCGTACCCACTTTTCCGCGTAACTTCAGCATACGGGCTGAAGTAGCAAAGACAATCACGCAAAACTTCAGCATTCTAGTAGACGGGCTTGAAGTAGCAAGTGTGCTGAACCAAGTGTGCTAAAGTTTTTGTTTGTAATTGCTGAACTTAAGCATAGTAGCTGAAGTTTTGTTCTCTATTTGCTGAAGTTTTTGTTGTAATTGCTGAACTTAAGCATAGTTGCTGAAGTTTTGTTCTCTATTTGCTGAAGTTTTTATTTGTAATTGTACTAAATAAGCTAAAGTTTTTTTGTCCTGGATTCATTAGTTTTGTCATTAAGCTTTTTCAAAAATTTCAGCAGAAGATGCTGAAGTTATTTAGTTCATTTATAAAAACTTCAACACTAAATAAGCTGGAATTTTTTTGTCCTGGATAAGCTTTTTCAAAAACTTCAGCAGAAGATGCTGAAGTTATTTAGTTCATTTGTAAAAACTTCAGCACTAAATAAGCTGAAGTTTTTTTTGTCCTGGATTCATTAGTTTTGTTATAATCAAACCACTATAAAATAATCAGATTGCCAACAGTATCTAAATCATAAAATTTTGGAAATAAATATACGTGAAAAGAACAGAATTATCATGAAAAGAATCACTAAGTGTGACCTTAAACTTCCTGTACGTGGAAATATTCACAAATTATTGTCTGCTAACTTACGTAATTATTTATAATTTATTTTTAAATAATCTGATAAACATACTTATGGCAATCATCCCTGAACTGAAGTTTCATAGCAGCACCAACTGCAGCAGAAGAAAGAAGAAGAAGAAGAAGAAAACGAAGGAGGAGAAGGAGGAGGAGAAAGGGGACTGAAGTTGTTTAAAAAGTGGGTACAAGTTAAAACTTTTTAAAAAAATGGGTATAACTTAAATGTGGGCGACCAGATAAGACGCCCCGTGCAATATTTACATAAGTCGAGGCACCATCTCATTCCTTCAAACGATACTCTGATTACTTGTTTGGTTTGAAGAATAGATGAAATAATTATGATATAAAATTTGGTATAACTTTATTCGATGCTTGGTTTGTAATTTAAATCACGTATAATTAATTCTTATATAACTTAATATACCAATTACTGTATTATTTTATGTCAGCGGTAACGTGAAATAACTTATCCATATATAAAGCACTAAATGGATAAAACTAGGCGAAATACATAAACGGCCCTTCAAGTTGTCCTTAACGACTAGCTGAACATCCCAACTGATCCATTTACCATTTAGACACTTCAAGTGTTTATTAAGTGTATCAAGTAAACACCCGAGTGCTGAAGACTTTATGCGTGGGCTATACTTGCCAATGATGTGTCAAATGAGCCAATTAAAAAACGACACGTGTCAATTGGAATAAAAAATTGACACATAGTTTAAAAAAAAAGATAATACATTAAAAATGAAATAGAAACATTCTTCCTTTACTTTTGTAAAGAGCAGCACTATCCCTATCCCCTCCCCCTTCCGCCCTCCCTCTTCCCCCTCCCTTTCATCTTCCATCTTCTTCTGCATCAGTCATATCCTTCATTGTCAAAGTTTATTATGCAACCTCCATTGTCAAAATGGAGAAATTTGTGCAATGGAGATCATTTTTTTCGTTTTCTTTCTACTGCAATGAAAATAGACAAGGGGGCAACAACTCTGCCTTTTTTGGTAAACTCAATCAAGATCAGATGGGAAAAAATTTCCTTCCCTCTATGATGGTTTTATGGTGGGTTAAGGTGGTTTTGTTAAGAAGAAAGGAAGAAAAGAGGCTAAGTTTGCATTAACTTTCCCTACCCAAAGAGATATGCCAACCTCAATTATTTGGTTACCAGATTCATGGATCGGATTGTTTATTGTTGTAACTGATTAAAATTTAAAAATGTGGATTTTGTTTGATTTAGATGTGGTGAAGAAGAGGTTTGGTGAAGATGGAATATTTTGGGAAGGAAGAGAAATTAATGTGTGGAAAATAAAATATAATGGGACCCACATAAAATAAAGTTAAATTTAAAAGAAAGAAAAAAAAACCCTTAATTTTGAGGGTTTCACGCGCTTAGAATTGAGTATAAAGCACACACTTTGCCATGTCAACGTGAAGGGTTCACGAGGTCCTACTTTAGTGGAGAAGAAGTGTCCAACTGAAAATAGGCTCAGTTAAGATGTTCAGTTGATCGTTGAGGACAACTTGAAGGGGCCGTTTATATATTTCGCCATAAAACTACCACTGTCTTTCTCCTAGAAGCTAATAACGGTCAAGCATCATAAGTTATAATTATAAACTGACTGCCTTTTAATTTAATTTAAGAGTTCGATCTTTTGTTTGCGTCCGAAGTCCTAATATTCTTCAAGCAAGAATCAAATAATTAAGTATTTTACATGATATGTTGTATTAATTTTAGTGCGACAAACCAAATATTTAATAACGTTAATTTTGTATTACTAATTCCATTATTGTAATTCTTGAATAAATTATATTTGGCACAAAAAATCCCTGAGTGTAAGTTATATATACCAAAGTGTAAATTTCTTCTTACACTATCAAAATAAAAGAAGTTTTGCAGTTGAAGTAGGATTTAATTTAAATCAAAATCTTCATTCTAAAATATTGTTAGTTGTATTTCTCTCCACTTCTTTCATAATCAAACACATAAAAACACTAAAATTTTAACTTTAATTAGAAGGAAATTCATACACTTAATAAAAATAAAATACTAGAGTAGTAGAGTAGCAATTAGGAAGGAGCTGAATGCTGATGGTCAAAGTATTCCCGCGAAGTTGGGGATGTTTTAAAAATCGGACGGTAAGCAATTAACGTCAGGACTCATTTGCAATCCAAGGGCTTCGAAGCGATCCCACCGCCAAACCTTATAAATAAAAAACCCTAAACTCAAGTTTCCTCCTCTTTCCTCCTCCTGCTATTGCAGCTTAACTGCCACACCATTTGCAGCATCTCCTCACAAAACCTTTTTCATGCCTGCACTTGTTGTAAGTGAAACAATTGGGTCTGAAGAGCCGAAGGAGCTGAAGAAGAAGATGAAGAAGAGCGAAAAAGGATCATCCGCCGACACCCTTAAAAAGTCGAAAAAGACCAAGATTGATTCTGGGTCTGATTCAGAAGAGCTTAAGAAGAGTAAGAAGAAAGATAAGAAGCGAAAAGCTTTAAACTTGGATGATGATGAGGAGGATGATAGTTCGGAGATACTGGAGCCGAGTAATTTGAATGGGGATGACAAGACGAAGAAGAAGAAAAAGGCTAAATTGGTGGAGAATGATGATGATGAGGAGAAAAAGGAAGAGAAAGAGGAGGATCCTAATGCTTTGTCTAATTTTAGGATTTCTGTTCCTTTAAGAGAGGCTCTGATTGCTAAGGGGATTCAAGCGCTCTTTCCTATTCAAGCTATGACTTTTGATACTATCTTTGATGGCAATGACTTAGTTGGTCGAACTCGCACTGGTCAGGTATATAATACTCTTTGCTATTACCTTTCTGAAATGAAAATTCTTAATTTTTATTACTATTTTTTTGTGTTCAGTTTGTAATTTAAAGTTGCATGCTGATATTTCAAAAATCTGGCTATCATAGCAACTTGTCATGTAAAATTTGAAGGTCTCTTGATGTTTACTGGTTTGAATATGGGCTGTTTAGTTTGTGGCATTTGGAAATTCTAACCCCGAATGCAATAACCAATGTCCATGCTTTCCTTGGAAATTAAGATTAGGGGAGTCATCTATAACCATCTACACATGCATTTGGCTCTTAAGGGGGAGAGAGATAGAACCTTAGTTCTTTATGTGATTCTCATTCCTGTGCTGTTAACTGAATACCTGACCTACTAAAAAGTAGCTCCTTTTTTTGGTGTTATGTGGTTTCATGTCCCACATTTCGTCGCTCCATTTGTTAGAGGCTTACTGTAAGATACACAAGTTGCTCTTTTGATGTGGATTGTATATCTAAAATGAGTTTTCTGAGAACATGAGAGTTGATAAGAACTTCTGTCCATTACTTGACCATTATGATAAACGAATAGTGCCCACTTTTGTTCTATTAGCATAAGAAAATTAATGAACCAAATTTGCCAGTATTACAAGACATATTTGTAAATATTTCATTGAGTAAATAGTCACTAGCAAGCATTTATTACTTCAATTTTGTGCTCCCACATTTGCAGGGTAAAACATTGGCCTTTGTGCTGCCCATATTGGAGTCCCTGACAAATGGTCCTACTAAAGCGTCTCGGAAAACAGGGTATGGGAGGGCTCCTAGTGTTTTGGTGCTCTTACCTACTAGGGAATTGGCACTTCAGGTATTATTTTAGAGGCCTTGCCCAAGTTGACTGCTTCACCGAATGTGTAACCTATGCGTTCTCTTTTCTCACTTCATGTTAATTATAGGTGTTCGCTGACTTTGAATTTTATGGTCGGGCCGTGGGGCTTACTTCATGTTGTTTGTATGGAAATTCTCCTATGGGACAACAACAAGTGCAATTGAAACGAGGAGTTGATATTGTTGTGGGTACTCCTGGAAGAGTTAAGGTAGTATATTCAACGGTCTTATATTAGGTGACTCTGGAATATTTGCTGTAGGTTTATGTTTTCATGCTTCACAGAGTTTAGATTACTCCTTACAAATTTTGCTGCAGGACCACATTGAAAGAGGAAATATTGATTTCAGGTCTCTAAAGTTCCGTGTTCTTGATGAAGTTGATGAAATGCTGAAAATTGGTTTTGTTGATGATGTGGAATTTATATTAGGTATACTATTCAGCGGTTATCTTACCCTCATTTTCTGACCATTTACCATCTCTTTATCCGGTGCTGTCACTTACGTCAACCTGATATTCTCTGGGAGCTGAAATTTGCCTGTGCATTAAATGTCATTTCCAGGGATCTCCCATCTTAGTTATCTTAATGATTTTGTTATGTTTATTCTTCTCCTTTTCTCTTTTGAATTTTGAAGGCAAGGTAGAAGATGCAAGCCAAGTTCAAACACTTCTTTTCAGTGCCACTTTGCCAAGCTGGGTGAAGCATGTTAGTTCATTATCTCTCTTTTTTTATAAGTACGAATCAGTGTTTTCTCCTCCTGGGAATATTTCTAGCCCCTTCGTTTATTTAGTTAAACAAATTGCTTCTTGCGGGGCTTGGAAAACAGGCGACCTTGGGGTGAAGGGAGATGTACAACTTCTGTGTCATAAGCTTGCGTTTTTTTTCCTCTCTTGAATAGTTATCTGTTTTGGTGGCAGATATCTTCTAAGTTTCTCAAACCTGATAAGAAAACAGCTGATCTTGTTGGTGATGAGAAAATGAAGGCCAGTAAGAATGTGAGACATATTATTATACCATGCTCTAGTTCAGCCAGTACTCAGCTAATTCCTGATATTATTCGATGCTACAGCAGGTTGGTTGTTTCTCCTTTTTTAGTATCTGTCCATTGAAATTCTTAGAATGACAATCAAGTTATGAATTCATTCTCCAACATTCTTTGTTGCCCATGAAATATCAGTGGTGGCCGCACTATTGTTTTCACCGAGACACGAGGTTATGCTTCGGAGCTGGCCGGCTTATTGCCTGGGGCACATGCTTTGCATGGAGAGATACAACAGTCCCAGCGTGAGGTAAAAGTTTGTTTAAAATAGCTTTATTCTGTGTGCTCTGTTTCGCCGTCTTTCTCGCTCTCCTTTTGGTGACTTTGCTGCTTTAAGAGGATGAGAGTTCCTCCAGGAGTAATCACCTTCTGTTGTTAATGGATAAGAATATAAAAGCCAAATAGGACTTTGCATAAGTTGACTGTTTGTCACTTTCCTTGACTCCTTCAACAAATTTTATATTTGTGGTAAGGGGTACATCCCTTCAATTCTCAACTAACAACTCTTTCCCTGATTGTTGTATGCTGTTCCAGGTAACACTTTCTGGATTCAGATCAGGAAAATTCTTGACATTAGTGGCCACAAATGTAGCAGCCCGTGGATTGGATATTGACGACGTTCAATTAATTATTCAGGTTTGATACGACAAATTCATATTCGACTTGGATGCTCAGCCTTATTGGTTATTTGAATGCTAAATTTAACATGTATGGTCAGTGTGAGCCTCCACGCGATGTCGAAGCGTATATTCATCGATCTGGAAGGACAGGACGGGCAGGTGAGCTGCTGATGTTGGAATTGCTTTTCTTTGATCACTGGACTTCAGGGACATTCTTACTTATATTTGTTTGTTATGCCATTCAGGAAATACTGGTGTGGCGGTAATGCTTTATGATCCTAAGAAGTCCAACATTTCTAGGATTGAAAGAGAATCTGGTGTGAAGTTCGAGCATCTATCTGCTCCGCAGCCAGCTGATGTTGCTAAAGCGGCTGGGAAAGAAGCAGCAGAAGCAGTTGCTGAAATTTCTGATAGGTAAGTTTTTCATTTGTGCCTTTGGTTGATTTTTAATGTAGCATCACTTTATCATTTCCATTTGTTTGCAAATCTCTGTAGTGTAATACCTGCTTTCAAGGCTGCTGCTGAAGAACTTCTAAACACCTCTGACCTATCACCAGCAGAATTGCTTGCCAAGGCACTTGCCAAGGCAGCTGTAAGTATTTCTCTTCATTACTTGTATGGTGTTGAAACCAAGGGCCTTATGGTTGACTAGACTGGTCTCTTGCTTTCTAGGGCTACTCTGAGATCAAGACTCGGTCGCTTCTTTCTTCCATGGAGAACTGTGTTACTCTACTTCTTGAGTGTGGGAGGCCCATATTTGCACCTTCGTGAGTATTTAAACCATGTCACTAAATGCTTTCTTACTTTCTCCAATTAACAAGTCATACCATGACGATGAAGCTCAGTGAAAGCTGCTATGGCCAGAGCCTGCTGCTGTTCTGTTGAATAATTCCTCTGTTGATCTTTTCTGCTTTGTTAATATGATGGCAGCTTTGCATATAATGTTTTGCGGAGGTTCCTACCAGAGGACAAGGTTGAATCAATCAAAGGTCTTACTTTGACAGCTGATGGGAAGGGTGCGGTTTTTGATGTATCTGCTGATGATCTGGTTATGTTTCTAGCAGGTATGTTTCTTCATTTCTGTAATTGATAGATGAGAATCATCCAAACAAAATTCTATTCTAGAGCCTGCCTTCATCATAGTTTGCTTCTTAATACCCATATACTCAAGCAACCCCATAATCAGTGATAAATTGTTGCAGCTTGTCTAAGCTCTTTCTCATTACATCTCATTGATTTTGCCGTTACCCCGGTGGGGCTTTGCAGGGAAGAATACCCAAGGTGTAAACTTAGAGGTAGTAAAAGAACTGCCTCGGTTGCAAGAGAAAGACCAGGCAAGAGGTGGAAGATTTGGTGGTGGTCGTGGTGGCTTCTCTGATAGGAGAGGTAGAGCTCGCTTTTCTGGAGGCAGAGGTGGAAGAGGTCGCGGAAACTTCGGCCGTAGATGGTGAAGAAGGCAAATAGTTGATCCGAACAGTTGACTGTACAGGAAAATTGTTGCGATGATGAAGAAAAATGTATATTGCGGCTGCTGTTTATGGAACATGATCATTATATTTTCCACATATAGGTTCAATTGTACTTTATTCTTATTTATTTTTTGCTTGTTACAGCCTCTTCATAAGAGGCAATTTTCTTTCGGCTTCGATTTTTAACTTAACAGCTTTGCTGAATCCTAGCCAAACGATATCATAAATATAATACTTTCAATAGTACGGGATTTTAGACATCGCGTGTTATCAAGCAGAATGCAATTAATTGATTACGCCCAACTCTAGTCTTAAAAATGATAAGCGGTCGTTGCAAATATAATCCGATCTAAGAGTTCGGAGCTTAGGTTTTGCTATGACTGTTCACTATCACCGAGAAGGACAAGTTCGAACAATTTTTAAGTTAGAAATATTAAGATTCTTATGTTTAATTAATTAACTAATAAATTAATAATTAAAGATACTAAGGGTTGGAGCTAAGATTAAGGAAGTCTAGAGTTATGATTTTTCCAATTGTCGGAATCCTCCGCTACTTCTTGTATAATTTTGCCTAATTATTATCTACTGATCGTGAGCACTCGACTTATCGTAATTCTCTTTCGAGCAACTACAATAATGTACTAGTCATATTCGCTCGAATTACACTAGCTCGACAATTTTTCACCGCTCACTATGATCACGTCAAAACTTCATTATCTCTAATCTCGCTTTTAAACTTGCCGTATTGACCTTTCATATGCGTTAGGAGTGATGTTGTTCTACATCCACCTAAATATGTACTCTTTTTCAAGCAATACATAATAAATAAGCACCGTTAATTGTAAGCTCTTCAATTAACTTAAATAAGCACGTAATTGAACAAATCGAAAAATTCAAAGACTCAATTATATCAAAACGTATCAAGAATTCATCCTACAAAAGGTTCCATCAAAACCAAAGATAATAGAATTAGCTGCTCATAAAAGTATGTAAAACTACAATACTAAAATTCATAACCAATAACGGAAATAGGAGAAGAAAGTGAAAAACTCGTAGAAGAATTCTCCGCCTTGCTCCTTGTGTGTTCTTGCCTCCTTAGGTCGAATTCCCTTTCAAAAGTGAGTTTAAGGACTATTTATATAGGATAGGGTTTGATTAGGGCGAAATAATACAAGCCAAATTTGGAACAGCCTTTTTAGGTTAGCTCGCTCACTCTTTCGTGCGCACACGAGAGTGAACGAGCGAAGTTCTTCTCTTTTTCTTTTTCTTCTAGGTCTCTCGTGCACTTCCATGCCTTTTTGCCTTAATCCGCTGTTTTTTTTCCAAGCTCCTCTCAGCTAGCTCGTTCACTCTCTTGTGTGCACGCGAGAGTGAACGAGCAAAGTTCTTCTTTTGTCTTTTGGTCCCAAATCAACTTCTTTTGCTCATCTTTGATCCAACTTGCTCCCACATATAAGAATGCATGTAATTAGCATAATTAACTACAAAAAACTCATGTAATCTCCTACATTCACACCAGTTACGAGATGAAAGTACACTAAAAAATATGCATTTTTCACCGTTTATCAACACCTCACACTTAAACTCTTGCTCGTCCTCGAGCAACTTTCAAAATTAAGCACAATGGCAAGAAACACCTTTCAAAACATCCTCAAGGATCCTACCAATGACAATGATTTATATCAACAATTAGAACCCAACATAAGAACTATCGACATCTTTATTCAAAATTAGACCTATGCCAAGACTATTTAAAATATTTGTGTGACTTCTTCTAACATCCTAACCTCAAAAGATGACGCCAATACATTCCCTACTATGACTCACTTCTTGTGTCAACTCAAAATGCCTAGACTTTACCAATCCTTTATAAATCATGCGCTCTCACCACAATCAAAGAGAGAAATTAGTCCACACACCCAAATATACATTTAAGTATAATTTAAGGACTTAGAACCCGAAAGAATTCACTCACTCTCGTAAAGAAATTCATGTGCATCCCGAGGTCGTACCATAGGCTTGCCCGTAGTGTATGTCTCTACTAATATAAGCTTGTGAAGTCTATGATCAATTAGGTCTTTACGGGTGTAATATTGGCTAAAGGACGGGTCTATTTGGGAAAATAGTGGCACACCATCCTAATCACTTTAATATACTACTCTTTAGCTTTCAAATACACACTCTTCGTGACCAATTCAAGCAATGCCACAAAATCATATACAATTTGACCCTTCTTCTTTAAGCACAACTACGCATTCACTAGCTTGGATAAGAGGAATATGAGGTGTATTTTCTATTTCTTTTCTTTTCTTTTTGTATTTTCTTTGATTTTGATTTTTTTTTTCTCTTTCTTTTTCCTTTTTTTTTTCAACACTCTCCAAACTGGTTGTGTAACGACCCAAAATCCACTAAGAGTCATGATGGCGCCAGACACCACAATCAGGCAAGCCAACCAAAAATACTTAATTAAATTTTCGTTTTAATACTCTTGAAATCTATGATTTTCCTTCAAATATACCAATTAAAAAGATAATCGCTTCAACTCAAACTAAATGATAAGTAATTAATACAAAATACTTCATAACCATCCCAGAACCCGGTGTCACAAGTGCATGAGCAATTTCTAAGAAAATCGAATAAAGTACAACAGCTGTCCGGAATACAATTAGACAGAAAATAAAGAAAATCCTGAGAGAGACTATACTAGCTGCGGATCGCCTCGAGGAAATACAGCTCACCTAGTCTCCGTGCCAACCATGCTGCTACGCCCACTAAGCCACTAGAGGTGCATGTGCCTGTGCAACAAAAATACACAGAAGTCTAGTATGAGTACAAAAACAACGTGTACTCAGTAAATATCCCGCCTAATCTCGAAGAAGTAGAGACGAGATGGCAACTTCACACTTACTAAAGGTCCAGTTATTTTATTTATGCGATGACTCACGAAAACAGTAAAAATTAAATGAGTCACTAAACAGGTGAAAATTCCTTTTTATTTAAAGTCTACGGTTTCATAATCCATTAAATAATAATTATCTCAAGCCGGGAGAGCAGACAACAATATCAATAAATCTCAAGGCAAGCAATACAAGCATGCGCAATACATGCCGAGGTCGTATGGCCCGATCCAACAGAAATATAAACTGTGCACTACCGAGGGTCGAGCGACACGAACCATAGATGCATCTACTTAATCTACCGAGGCGTTCGGCAAGTTCCAGAATTTAAACACGCACAGACAATCAATCAAGAAGTCATCATGAAACAATTGTCCAAAGAAAACCAAATTCTCTTTTAACAATTTAGAAAAATGACGTTTAATTCTTTTTAGAAATTCATTTACCACTTTGATAGGATTTAAGCGACTCAACTATCAATAAGGTTGCAAATATTCCAAGTATAACATGCTTTTGGATCCTAGACTATCCGGACTTACACATATTAGTAGCTATGCACGGATTCTCGTCACCTCGAGCGTACGTAGCCCCCACAAATAGGAGCACATAATTAATTATTTCACCTATGGGGACAATTCCCTCTTACAAGGTTAGAAAGGAGACTCACCTCGCTCCGAAGATCCATAACCGGCATTCCACGCCCTTCCAAACACTTGAATCGATGCTAAATACTCCAAAACTAGCCAATGATTATGCAAATACATTAATATATGATAAACTACTCATATTAATCCAATTTATAACGATTCCTAACCCTGATCGAAAAGTTGACAAAATTTCCCTCGGGCCCACGTGCCCGGATTCCGAAATTTTTCGAAGATAAAGTTTACCCATGGCCTCACGAACTCAAATATATAATTTCCTCTTAATTTCATGCCCAAAATCGTGGTCAAATTCCAAGAATATAAATTTCTAGGTCTTTCCACCAAAACCCCAAATTTCTACCAATTTACATGCTAAAATCCATACATAATCAATGTATTTAACTCAAGATAGGTGGGATTAACTTACCTCCAAGTTGCTAGGTGGAAGTCCCTCTCAAAAAGCTCCAAAATCGCCCCAAAGAAGAGAAAAACGGGTGAAATGAACTCAACACCGCTTTTTAAAACATTCTGCCCAGCGACTACCGCACATGCGGACTCCTCGCCACTTCTACGAGTCCGCATCTGCGGAGCCCTCATCGCACCTGCGCCAATCACCGCTTCTGCGGTCCTTCTTCTCATTTCTGCTCTTGCGCAGATGCGGCCAATACCCCCGCATCTGCGGTCCCTGCTCCTTTCACATCTAACCGCTTCTGCGGTTCCCATCCTCGCTTCTGCGGGGCCGCTTCTGCGGTGACCCCTCCGCAGAAGCGGTTATACCAGCAACCAGACCCCTTCAGCTTATCCTTCAAGCTCCAATTCGATCCGTTAACCACCCGGAATCCACCCGAGGCCCCCGGGACCCCAACCAATCGTACCAACCAGTTCCAAAACACGATACGGACTTGCTCGATGAGTCAAAACATATCAAACAACGCTTAAACCACGAATCGACCTCCAATCTAAACTTTATGAACTTTTGAATTTCAAACTTCTACTTTCGATGTTTAAACCTATCAAATCACGTCCGATTGACTTCAAATTTTGCGCACAAGTCATATTCGACATTACGGACCTACTCCAACTTTTGGAATCAGATTCCGACCCCGATATCAAAAAGTCCACCTCCGGTCAAACCTCTAGAAAACCTTCAAATTTCTATCCTTAGCCAAATGGCTCCAAAATGCTCCACGGACATCCGAATTCACTTCCGATCGCGCTCCCAACTCCAGAATCACCATACAGAGCTATTCCCAGACTCGGAATCCCAAACGGATATCGATAACATTGAAATGCACTTCAACCCAAACTTATGAAATTTCTTCCAAAATGCTAACTTCCACAATAGGTGCCAAAACGCTCCCGGGTCACCCAAAACCCGATTCGGGAATACGCCCAAGTCCGACATCATCATACGAACCTGCTGGAACCTTCAGATCCCGATTCCGAGGTCGTTTACTCTGATATCCAATCCTAGTCAATTCTCTCAACTTAAAGCTTCCGAAATGAGAATTTCCTCTCCAAGTCAACTCTGAACTTCCCGAAATTTAATTTCGACCACNTAACTATACGCAGCACCAAAACATGACTGCATATCTTAGCTGAATTCACACCTTGCACCACTTTACTCACAGGACCACAATAGCATTCTCTGATCGAATAAATCGAAATTCCACGAATCTGATGCTCCCATTGCACCTCATGACCTACATAGGTCTTGCTCTAACTCTTACAATACCGCCACGACGGAAGAGATGAGTAGAAATTCATAACCAGTTGTCGAACCAATAAATCATTGGGTCTATACTCCTGTCAGGAACCATCACCTCACCTTGAACCAAATAATGGGCATAGCTCCTTAATGTACTTCATATAATCCGATCGCACTGATCCTAGATCCAGTAACCTTATCTTACTCTGTACGAACTGCTCAGGCAGCAAGTCACCCCCGACATGACCAAAAGTCTCATATGATGCCACAACGTGCCAATAGGCTACCAACTCGAACGCGATACATAAGGAAAATAAACTCTGGAAGGGACTACTCAAATCACGCAACTAATATGAACTTTCCTCAGAAAATGGAGAAACAAAACACATAGAATAAAATATAAGGGACTGTAATTATCATCACACTGTTGCAGCGTGCAACCCGATCCGCACATAAAACTCACATAAGGAGATACACATCGAGCTGAATTGCTCATTACAACAAGATATCGAATATCGGTCACAAGCACGCTATGATGTGCTCATCCTTCAAGCTCCAATTCGATCCGTTAACCAACCGGAATCCACCCGAGGCCCCCGGGACCCCAACCAACCGTACCAACCAGTTCCAAAACACGATACGGACTTGCTCGATGAGTCAAAACATATCAAACAACGCTTAAACCACGAATCGACCTCCAATCTAAACTTTATGAACTTTAGAATTTCAAACTTCTACTTTCGATGTTTAAACCTATCAAATCACGTCCGATTGACATCAAATTTTGCGCACAAGTCATATTCGACATTACGGACCTACTCCAACTTTTGGAATCAGATTCCGACCCCGATATCAAAAAGTCCACCTCCTGTCAAACCTCTAGAAAACCTTCAAATTTCTATCCTTAGCCAAATGGCTCCAAAATGCTCCACAGACATTCGAATTCACTTCCGATCGCGCTCCCAACTCCAGAATCATCATACGGAGCTATTCCCAGACTCGGAATCCCAAACGGATATCGATAACACTGAAATGCACTTCAACCCAAACTTATGAAATTTCTTCCAAAATGCTAACTTCCACAATAGGTGCCAAAATGCTCCCGGGTCACCTAAAACCCGATTCGGGAATACGCCCAAGTCCGACATCATCATACGAACCTGCTG
>NC_031990.1:72841209-72876082 GCF_001879085.1 Nicotiana attenuata
AGTGTAGTATGAGTACAGAAACAACGTGTACTCAGTAAGTATCCCGCCTAATCTCGAAGAAGTAGAGACGAGATGGCAACTTCGACACTTACTAAAGGTCCAGTAATAATATTATTAATGCGATGACTCACGAATTTATTAAGAACAACAGTAAAATTTAAATGACTCACTAATCAGGTGAAAATTCCTTTTTATTTAAAGTCTCCGATTTTATAATCCATTAATTTACAATTATCTCAAGTCGGGAGAGCAGACAGAAATATCAATAAATCTCAAGGCAAGCAATACAAGCATGCGCCATTCATGCCGAGGTCGTACGGCCCGATCCAACCAAAATGTAAACTGTGCACTGCCGAGGGTCGAGCGGCACGAACCATAGATGCATCTATTTAATCTACCGAGGCGTTCGACCCGTTCCAGAATTTAAACACGCACAGACAATCAATCAAGAAGTCATCATGAAACAATTATCCAAAGAAAACCAAATTCTCTTTTAACAATTTAGAAAAATGAAGTTTAATTCTTTTTAAAAATTCATTTACCACTTTGATAGGATTTAAGCGATTCAATTGTCAATAAGGTTGCAAATATTCCAAGTATAACATGCTTTTGGATCCTAGACTACCCGGACTTACACATATTAGTAGCTACGCACGGACTCCCGTCACCTCGTGCGTACGTAGCCCCCACAAATAGGAGCACATAACCAATTATTTCACCTATGGGGACAATTCCCTCTTACAAGGTTAGAAAGGAGACTCACCTCGCTCCGAAGATCCATAACCGGCATTTCACGCCCTTCCAAAAACTTTAATCGATGCTAAATACTCCAAAACTAGCCAATGATTATGCAAATTCATTAATATACGATAAACTACTCATATTAATCCAATTTATAACGATTCCTAACCCCGATCGAGAAGTTGACAAAATCGCCCTCGGGCCCACGTGCCCGGATTCCGAATTTTTTTGAAGATAAAGTTTACTCATGGGCTCACGAACTCAAATAGATAATTTACTCTTAATTTCATGCCCAAAATCGTGGTCAAATTCCAAGAATATAAATTTCTAGGTCTTTCCACCAAAACCTCAAATTTCTACCAATTTAGATGCTAAAATCCATACATAATCAATGTATTTAACTCAAGATAGGTGGGACTAACTTACCTCCAAGTTGCTAGGTGGAAGTCCCTCTCAAAAAGCTCTAAAATCGCCCCAAAGAAGAGAAAAATGGGTGAAATGAACTCAACCCCGCTTTTTATAACATTCTGCCCAGCGACTTCCGCACCTGCGGACTCCTCGCCGCTTCTGCGAGTGCGCAACTGTGGAGCCCTCATCGCACCTGCTCCAATCATCGCTTCTGCGGTCCTTCTTCTCGCTTCTACGCTTGCGCAGATGCGGCCAATACCCCCGCATCTGCGGTCCCTGCTCCTTTCACGTCTAATCGCTTCTGCGGTTCCCTTCCTCGCTTCTGCGGGGCCGCTTCTGTGGTGAACCCTCCGCAGAAGCGGTTTACCAGCAACCAGACCCCTTCAGCTCATCCTTCAAGCTCCAATTCGATCCGTTAACCACCCGGAATCCACCCGAGGCCCTCGGGACCCCAACCAATCGTACCAACCAGTCCCAAAACACATTACGGACTTGCTCGAGGCCTCAAAACATATCAGACAATGCTTAAACCACGAATCGACCTCCAATCCAAACTTTATGAACTTTAGAATTTCAAACTTCTACTTTTGATGTTTAAACCTATCAAATCACGTCCGATTGACTTCAAATTTTGCGCACAAGTCATATTCGACATTACGGACCTACTCCAACTTTCGGAATCGGATTCCGACCCCGATATCAAAAAGTCCACCTCCCGGTCAAACCTCTCAAAAACCTTCAAATTTCTATCCTTAGCCAAATGGCTCCAAAATGCTCCACGGGCATCCGAATTCACTTCTGATCGTGCTCCCAACTCCAGAATCACCATACGGAGCTACTCCCAGACTCGGAATCCCAAACGGATATCGATAACACTGAAATGCACTTCAACCCAAACTTATGAAATTTCTTCCAAAATGCTAACTTCCACAATAGGCGCCAAAATGCTCCCGGGTCACCCAAAACCCGATCCGGGCATACGCCCAAGTCCGACATCATCATACGAACCTGCTGGAACCTTCAAATCCCGATTCCGAGGTTGTTTACTCTGAAATCCAATTCTAGTCAATTCTCTCAACTTAAAGCTTCCGGAATGGGAATTTCCTCTCCAAGTCTACTCCGAACTTCCTGAAATTTAATTCCGACCACGCGTACAAGTCGTAATACCTGAAATAGAGATGCTCATGGCCTCAAACTGCTGAACGGCATGCTAGGGCTCAAAACGACCGGTCGGGTCATTACAGGTTTGCCCGACTAATGATCTTTCAAAATATACGTGCATCTTTTGGCCTTTCTGTGGTTCCACTCAAAAGCTACCCCAACTCTCACCTTACTCTTCTAGTGGCTTAAGTTCTTTCAGAGGTAAAGGTTCAAAAAGATCTAATTAAGAGCAAAAAGGGAATCGACTTGTAATGTGGGTGCCAAAGAAAAGGTTTATAGGCTCAAATGGGCTATCTAAGGTTAATTTTATTTATGGTGGCATACTCGCTCCATGGACAATCAAAGAAACACATACATCATCTCCTAGACTCACAAAGCTTACTTATTTCGCTTCGAATAACACATGGGGAAAGTTGTAGACTAACACAAGATAGCGCAAAATATAATCAAGACCTCACATCACATAGCGGACATGATTCACTCCGGACGGCTCATGCCCAACTCTTATGCTAAACAACGAAGCAAAGTCATCATATTAATTCAACAAATGAAAGTAATCACAAGAGTCAAAAGATGAACCTAAGTGTCCCTAATGCACATCATAAATAAGAGGTTAAAAAAAACTCCCTGGTAAGACAAAGGCCGAAGCATTAGCAGCTCATGGGGTACTCAGACTTCTCCTGGTTATTGGTTATTTGTGCTGGAACCCAACACTTAGTTCCAACCATCTTGCTTTCTTTTGCTTCCTTCCAATAGGGTTCACGTCTCATGCTCCTACTCCTACAAAATCAAAACAGTACTACAAAAATAATACAATACAATAAATAATTAAAAAAAAGCTACAAATAAATGAAAGCGGTAACGTTAGGTTTCCTCCCAACAAGCGCTTGATTTAACGTTGCGGCACGACGCGAATCACTTTTTGCCTCCACTTCGAGCTTATGAATTGAACCCAAAGTTTTGATTCAAGCTTATGATTATGCTCCTGGGGCGGTACAAATTCTTGTGAGACAAAAATTAAGTAATTTCTCATACACCTTTTGGCACTCGACCGAGGAGTATCACCTTGCTTAAACGACCTTGAAAATTTCAAAATATAAGGCTCATCTACCTATTCTCTCGACTCCTTTTTATGCTCATACGGCTCAATTCTCATTCACCATCCGAACATAATGTAGAGCAGTGTTTGGAATGAGGTCCAACACGCTCAAATGCCTGAACTTCTAGATTTTTTAGGCTTCTCGACATAAATTATACAAGAGTCAGCTAAATTTATATCCTTAATGTCCTTGCATGACTCTAGTATTATTTCTCCTACATTGACATCATCAAATTCTAGCTGGTTAGAGTGTCGGTGTTCTACTCTGGACCCCTCCATTGGCACCTCAATTTCTGTCTCTAATGCACACTGTTGCTGACTACTATCCATAATATTAACTTGTTGAGCATTAAAAGCTTCAACTAGTTGACTCACTTGAGCCTCCAAGTTGCGAATAGTTGGCTCTTGCCTTTGCATTTGCAGTTGTGTCTCCTTATTATTTCCCACAAGGTACCTTAGCATATCCTTGATCTCTTTCAGGTCCTCATCCTTGGGTTCTTTGTTCGTGTTAACACCACATACACATATTCCACAAATAAGATTGAGTTGGTGCACATAACTCGCTGTTAGAAATATTTTGATAATTTTACCAGGGTGATTTCCGTCACAATATGTATGAGGACCAACAGTAGAATTACCAACACTTAAACTCCTGTAGTTCCAAGACGAGTAAAATAAAACTAAAAAAATAACCAAAAAAAAAAGTTCAAACTTTGAACCTAGCAATATATACAGCTACAACTACGCCGTTAGTTCCCCGGCAATGGCGACAAAATTTGATCACGCCCAACTCTAGTCCTAAAAAGGATAAGCAGTCGCTGCAAATATAATCCGGTCTAAGAGTCCGGAGTCGAATCACACAGAGAACTAAGATTTCGCTATAACTGTTCAGTATCATTGAGAAGACAAACTCGAACAATCCTAAGTTAAAAATATTAAGATTCTTATGTTTAACTAATTAACTAACAAATTAAAGTAATACATTAATAATTAAAGATAGTAAGGGTTGGAGCCAAGATTAAGGAGGTCTAGAATTATGATTATCCCAATTGTCGGAATCCTTCCCGCTACGTCTTCTATAATTCCGCCTAATTATTATCTACTGATCGTGAGCACTCGACTTATCTTAATTCTCTTTCAAGCAACTACAATAATGTACTAGTCATATTCTTTCGAATTACGCAAGCTCGCACTTTTTCGTCGGTTACTATGATCACGTCAAAGCTTCGTTATCTCTAATATCGCTTTTAAACCTGCCGTATTGATCTCTCATATACTTTAGGAGTGACATTGTTCAGCTACCACCTAAATATGTACTCTTTTTCAAGCAATACATAATAAATAGGCACCGTTAATTGAAATCTCTTCAATTAACTAAAATAAGTACATAGTTGAACTAATAGAAAAATTCAAAGACTCAATTATATCTAAACGTATCAAGAATTCATCCTACAAAATGTTCCATCAAAACCCTAGATAACAGAATTAGCTTCTCATAAAAGTATGTAAAACTACAATACTAAAATTCATAACCAACAATGGAAATACGAGAAGAAAGTGAAAAACTCGTAGAAGAATTCTCCGCCTTGCTCCTTGTGTGTTCTTTCCTCCTTAGGTCGAATCCCCTCCTTAGGTCATTCCCTTTCAAAAGTGAGTTTAAGGACTATTTATATGGGATAGGGTTCGATTAGGGCGAATAATACAAGCCAAACTCGGAACAACCTTTTCAAGTTAGCTCGTTCACTCTCTCGTGCGCACGCGAGAGTGAACGAGCGAAGTTCTTCTCTTTTTCTTTTTTCTTCTAGGTCTCTCGTGCACTTCCATGCCTTTTTGCCTTAATCCGCTATTTTTTTTCAAGCTCCTCTCAGCTACTCGTTCAATCTCTCGTGTGCACGCGAGAATGAACGAGCAAATTTTGTCTTTTGGTCCCAAATCAACTTATTTTTCTCATATTTAATCCAACTTGCTCTTACATATAAGAATGAACATAATTAGCATAATTAATTACAAAAACTCATGTAATCTCCTATATTCACACCAATTATGAGATGAAAGTACACTAAAAAATATGCATTTTCATCGTTTATAAGCCATCAATGCAAATGTAATTCATTTTTTTGACAAAAAAGAAGTGGACTGGTGATCAATGATCATGCATTTTTTTGTTTGGATAGGTCCAAGTAGCAGAGAATGAGATTCGGTTTCACGACCAAAATCCACTAAGAGTCGTGATGGCGCCGGACACCACTGTCAGGCACGCCAACCAAAAATAATTAATTAAATTTTCGTTTTAATACTCTTGAAATCTATGATTTTTTTCCTTCAAATTTACCTATTGACAAGATAATCGCTTCAACTCAAATTAAATGATAAGCAATTAATACAAATTACTTCATAACCATCCCAGAACCCGGTGTCACAAGTGCATGAGCAATTTCTAAGAAAATCGAATAAAGTACAACAGCTGTCCGGAATACAATTGGACAGAAAATAAATAGAATCCTGAGAGAGACTAAACTAGCTGCGGGTCGGCTCGAGGAAATACAGCTCACCTAGTCTCCGTGTCAACCATGCTACTACGCCCACTAGGCCACTAGAGGTGCATGTGCCTGTGCAACAAAAATGCACAGAAGTGTAGTATGAGTACAAAAACAGCGTGTACTCAGTAAGTATCCCATCTAATCTCGAAGAAGTAGAGACGAGAGGTCGACTTCGACACTCACTAGTGGTCCAATAATGTGATATCAATAATAAACTAAATCGTGGATTTTTTTTATAGACATGATTGTAATTCTAATGGAATGAAGCAAGTAAACAATTCTTTCTTTTGTATGAAATCTCCAAATTTCTTTAAGTCCTTTATACAAATATTCTCAAGCCAGGAAGAGGTAATAACAACTTTAATAAGTTCAAGGCAGCAATACAAGCATGCGCAAATCATGCCGAGGACGTACAGCCCGATCCAACAATATTTAAACTGTGCACTACCAGAGGGTCGAATGGCGCGAACCATAGATGTATCTATTACCCCGCTCGCGAATCATACATGCGACGCGGTCAAATATAAATAAACACAACAATCATTCAATCATGAATTTATCAGGGAACAATTACCCAAGGGAAAGCCAATTCTCTTTTAACAATTCAAGAAAATGAAGTTTAATCTTTTTAGAAATTCATTTACCAATTTGATAGGATTTAAGAAATTCAATTGTCTATAAGGTTACAGATATTCCAAGTATAGCATGCTTTTGGGTCCTAGACTACCCGAACTTACACATATTAGTAGCTACGCATGGACTCTCGTCACCTCGTGCGTACGTAGCCCCCACAAATAGGAGCACATAACCATTTATTTCACCTATGGGGACAATTCCCTCTTACAAGGTTAGAAAGGAGACTCACCTCGCTCCGAAGATCCATAACCGGCATTCCACGCCCTTCCGAAGACTTGATTCGATGCTAAATGCTCCAAAACTAGCCAATGGTTATGCAAATCCATTAATATACGATAAAATACTCGTATCAATCCAATTTATAACAATTTCTAACCCCGATCGAGAAGTCGACAAAAACGCCCTCGGGCACACGTGTCCGGATTCCGAAATTTTTCGAAGATAAAGTTTACCCATGAACTCACGAACTCAAATATACGATTTTCTCTTAATTCCATACCCAAAATTGTGGTCAAATTCCAAGAATATCAATTTTCTAGGTTTTCCCTCAAACCCCTAAATTTCTACCAATTTACATGCTAAAATCCATACATAATCAATATATTTAACTCAAGATAGGTGGGATTAGCTTACCTTGGCGTTGATGATAAAATAATTCCCACTTGAAGCTCTCCAAAATCATCCCAAGCCAAGAGAAAAATGAGAGAAAATGGTCAAATCCCGATTTTTAAAACACCCACTGCCTCCAGCACTTTCCGCACCTGCGGTAACTTGACCGCTTCTGCGGTTCCGCAGGTGCGGTCCAATACCGCTTCTACGATCTTCCTCCAGTTGCCCCAGCCCGCTTCTGCGCTTCTCCTTCCGCAGGTGCGGTCCCGCATCTGCAGCTAAATGACTGCATCTGCGGTACCATGCCTAGCCGCCCATTTCCGCTTCTACGGCAGCGCACCTGCGGCCCTATTTTCGCAGGTGCAGTTACACCAGAAACCAGCAACTTCAGCTCCTCTAAAATTCCGTTTTTGATCCATTAACCACCCGGAATCCTCCCGAGGCCCACGGGACCCCAACCAATCATACCAACCAGTCCCAAATCACATTACGGACTTGCTCGAGGCCTCAAATCATATCAAACAACACTAAAACTACGAATCGACCTCCAATCCAAGCTTTATAAACTTTAGAATTTCAAACTTCTACTTTCGTTGTTTAAACCTATCAAATCACGTCCGATTGACTTCAAATTTTGCACACAAGTCATATTCGACATTACGGACCTACTCCAACTTTCGGAATCGGATTCCGACCCCGATATCAAAAAGTCCACCTCCGGTTAAACTTCTTAAAAACCTTCAAATTTCTATCTTTAGCCAAATGACCCCAAAATGACCCACAGGCATCCAAATTCACTTCCGATCGCGCTCCCAACTCCAGAATCACCATACGGAGCTACTCCCAGACTCGGAATCCCAAACGGACATCAATAACACTGAAATGCACTTCAACCCAAACTTATGAGATTTCCTCCAAAATGCTAACTTCCACAATAGGCGCCAAAACGCTCCCGGGTCATCCAAAACCCGATCCGGGCATACGCCCAAGTCCGAACTCATCATACGAACCTGTTGGGGCCTTCGAATCCCAATTCTGAGGTCGTTTACTCAAAAATCCAATCCTAGTTGATTCTTTCAACTTAAAGCTTCCGAAATGAAAATTCTCCTTCCAAATCAACCCCGAACTTCCCGAAATTCAATTCCGCCCACGTGTACGAGTCGTAATACCTGAAATGAAGCTGCTCATGGCCTCAAACTGCCAAACCGCGCACTAGGCTCAAAACAACCGGTCGGGTCGTTACATCCTCTCCCACTTAAACATACGTTCGTCCTCGAATGTGCTAGGAACTGTGCTGGGGTTGTCTGGAATCACTTCTTAATACCTCGTGCACCTACTCGTGCTACCACAACTCAGTTGGGCACATCAGCTCGATCAAATCTAAAGATAACCTCTTTCATTTAGGCAAATAAGCCTTGGAGCCCAGTTTCAACATCTGAAATTCTCTGCCAGGCCTGTTCCAACATACGCTCACCGTATCAATAACTAAATGCAGCACCAAAACACAACTGCATATCTTAGCTGAATTTACGCCTTGCACCACTTTACTCACAGGACCACAATAGCATTCTCTGATCAAATAAATCGAAATTCCACGAATCTGATGCTCCCATTGCACCTCATGACCTACATAGGTCTTGCTCTGACTCTTACAATACCGCCAAGACGGAAAAGATGCATAGAAATTCATAACCAATTTCCGAACCAACAAATCATTGGGTCTATACTCCTGCCAGGAACCATTACCTCATCTTGAACCAAATAATGGCCTTAGCTCCTTAATGTACTTCATATAATCCGATCGCACTGATCCTAGATCCAGTAACCTTATCTTACTCTGTACGAACAGCTCAAGCAACAAGTCACCCTGACATGACCAAAAGTCTCATGTGATGCCACAACGTGCCAATAGGCTACCAACTCGAACGCGATACATAAGGAAAATGAACTCTGGAAGGGACTACTCAAATCACGCAACTAATATGAACTTTCCTCAGAAAATGGAGAAACAAAACACATAGAATAGAATATAAGGGACTGTAATTATCATCACACCGTTGCGGCGTGCAACCCGATCCGCACATAAAACTCACATAAGGAGATACACATCGAGCTGAATTGCTCATTACAACAAGATACCGAATATCGGTCACAAGCATGCTAAGTGCATAATACCATCCCTGAGGGGACATATAGTGCCATAAGCTACAAACTCAAGCACAACTGAGGTGCGATATACTGTCTGAATCTCAAGAGCCATTTTGCTCATATAACATCATCTCTATGCGGAACTTCAACACATAAGCAATTTCCCAAGCCGTCTCACAATTCACACGACGCAATATATTATTACATGAAATAACTGACAACGAAATAACACCCTGACCGCCCTTCCATAAGGAGCGCATTACTGAAATGGACACATCTGGCCTGATATAGAGCCCATATTCACATTTAAATCCCTTCACAGACCTCAAGCCGGTTCTGATCGCACCGAACTAGGCCAATAACCTTTCAAAGGTCCATAAATACTCCCCATGCTCCTCATAACGCATAAGGACAACCATCATAACCAGAGCAATCCTCCAGAGTCCACAACCCAAATAACCGTGTGCCCTCCAGGCATCAATTCTTAATTTAACGACAACACTACGATTTCATACTTGATTTAACTCTTCAATCGATCAACTGACTACATGCCACACTAATACAACCTTTTCGCGGGCACGCTCCCACAACTTTTCGTAGAAGATAGCAGATCTGTACATCCAACTCACCGGCCGCGCTAGCGCTAAAAGGCGATCAAGAACCCTTAACCAGGATGCAAAGCCTTTTTCCACAAACACCGATCTCAGGTGACGCTGAAGATAATACCAACTTACTTTAAACATCGAAACTACTTTCCTGCTCATCCGAGCTCGTGACATTCCCGTCAACACCAAACTGTAACCTTGATCCTCACTTCAAATTCCATACCACTCTCTGCACCCAACACGCCAATATACGATAGAACACGATTTTCATCATAACTCCGGAACCACCAATAGATTAACACTTCATCATATAAAAACTTTTCACTTAACTCACTTCAGGAGATCCATTGCGACACACATGTGAGTTCTCATAGCCGTAGAATACGCCAAATCTCTAAGTAGTGGTCTAAGCCACCATAGCCCTTCCGGGACCCACCTATACATGACAGGCCATAATAGTATAATACTTCTGAATAACATCAATTACGGCGGCCGACAAGCCTCACATGTACCGCCACAAATCACTTGCATAACTTGATCGCGCTGAAGGGACCGATCACTGCCACCAATATGCCAATTCAACTATGGCTAATCAATCTATCTTCTTCCAATTTATCCTCGATCGCCTTAGAAATAATAATAACTCCATTCAATACATAGCATACTCCATCCGCACTCATCTCGAGTGACCTTGACTCACGAGACCATGCTGTCTCAAATCCCATGAACCATTTCATACCTCCCAATTGCTACCCTGCAGGTCAAAACATCATAGAACCTTCTGGGCACCTCCTCATAAGATGCTACATGGCTTGATTCTTAACTGTATCTATAGGCTCGAAGCCATTAGGCACCACACTTTACCCCTTTGAATCCACTAGGACCGTTGTTGAGAGCCACCCATTCTGGCTTGGCCCCGAATATAATCAACTCCATAAATCTTCTAGCACATGAATACCCTCTCGACGAAGCACCTGGCAGAATCACTTCCCTCGAAACCCACATCTATACAAGCATAAATACTGAATCCTTCCCCAAGTCTGAACATGGGCCAATAAGGCCAACCATAGCACACCTTTAATAATTCCTTTGCTCAAATAACCGCTTATGTCCTTTCCGTTGCTGGAATGACCATCAATATGCTAATAACCAGAAACCTCTCAAGTAGTTAACCATGCAACCCTAATCATAGGCGGTGGGACTCTCCCACTTAGCTTGAAGCCATTATTACACAACTCTCGAATTCACCCGGATCCTTGATTTCTTATTGACATAACCTTGCGCAATCGACCGCCAAAATTCTCGGAATCTTTCTGTAAAACCCCTTATTATACTCTGAATCATCAACCACATTCGCACGACCGATCTCCTTGCTGTATAACCAATAGAATTTCCACAGAAGCTTCACCAACCATGCAACTGCCGATCCGCTCACTGGGGATAACCCACCTGTGGGATTTACGTGCCGGCGTCTTCCAACGCTGCTACACGGGGTGCAATCCCCATGACATTAATGACCCATCCTGAGTCCAAGCTCACTCTCTAGCTGCACAAGTCCATTCACCTCTCGTGGACATCAATTAAGTGCGCGGCAACATCCTTCCAATTCAAAGTTAGGTTGTATCCTTCTTCATTTCAAGCAGCTCCTTTCCGTTATATCACATCTCCTGCCGCCTAATAGCCCATACTCCAAATTAATCCGTAGGCCCAAATCACCAAATCACTAAAATTCCCAAATCACCCCAAACACTCTCACTTTGGCGAAACTCACCCCTTTAGTCGACTACTCGACCTTTGATTCTTATACCTGGCCTTCTAGAAATTTTAACCACCGCCTGACACTCCCCACATGTCCTTCCTCATCCTTTGCTGCTCAGTTGTTGCCTTAAATAAAATCTATCTTCGTGGCACTTGAACCGACAATTGATGCTAACTTTAAACCTTTCCGAAGATCATCTTTCTCGAACCGTCGACATTAGGAACACTGATTCAATCCTGAACTACCGCACCCTGCGTTATCTGACAGCCGCATCTTCAATACTAGTTCACAATAGCTTACCCCAAAGGCGAATTGTAGAAGATCATAACACCGGCGAACTTAGTATGTTCAATTAGGACAACGACACCTCATCATAGAAGAAAACTCCCCCACGCTCGTAAATACCAAGTCTCGTTACTCCATCAGCCCACATCTAACCATTCTTCGTCCGATTGCTCTTCCCTGTCGGGAATAAAATAGCGAACCTCTAGATCGTGCACTGAGTAAACCTCCCTTCAAGTCATTCACTGCCCCGACACGTAGGCGAACATCCTACCATCATATCAATACTGCGGAACAATCGTTAATAGCATCATGGCAACTTGTGCCTAGCCTCAGAGCTCTTAGAAGCACCGCTACTGAGCCGAAATGACAGAATATCCTTTCACAAGGCGGCGATAATAGCCCAGACAACTATGCAGGGAGAAACATCCCGTACTACATCGGTAGTACCATTACAATTCTTTAATTCTCGATTTATAACTGGCGGTTCGCGTCGCGTAGAATTGAGTAGGAAGGAAACAGGGGCACAAGCCTCCAGGAATCAAAGCGCACGATGAGGAATCAAGAAGGGAAGTACTCCTAACAGTCCTGCAGCCTCCCGAAGATAAGTACAGACGTCTCCGTACCGATCCGCGAGACTCTACTAGACTTGCTCATGACTCGTGAGACCTACGGGAACCTAGTGCTCTGATACCATGTTGTCACGACCCAAAATCCACTAAGAGTCGTGATGGCGCCAGACACCACTATCAGGCAAGCCAACCAAAAATACTTAATTAAATTTTCGTTTTAATACTGTTGAAATCTATGATATTCCTTCAAATTTAACAATTAACAAGATAATCGCTTCAACTCAAATTAAATGATAAGCAATTAATACAAAATACTTCATAACCATCCCAGAACCCGGTATCACAAGTGCATGAGCAATTTCTAAGAAAATCGAATAAAGTACAACAGCTGTCCGGAATACAATAAAGAAGTCACTTCCATCCATTATTTGTTCAAATCTTCAGGTACTTATTCCAAAAATTTGAGAATATATTTTAATGGATAGAGTTAAATAAGGAGATTGGCAAAAGTCAGTGAAACAAGGAATGATATGTATAAATTTTTGTTAATCTTTGGCAATCTGTTGAGGAGTCTTAAGAACGAATTGTGTCTTACGGGTATAGCTTGAGCTTCACTTTCTTGTAGATTTTAATTTCGATTCTATAGAGAAATAGAAATTACACTTGAGAATTTTCTTCCTAAAGAATCAATAGAACTTTATGAAATTGGATTAATAAATTATACAAGTCGAAATTGATAGATTATGGACTAGTTGAATTAGTCATAGGTGGGTAAATATAATTCGGCGAGTTAAGAGTCAAATATGAAACCTTGAGAGTCGGGTATTCTAAATTAGCTATGAATTAGCCTAAACAAGGAAATTAACATGAGATTGATATTATGTAATTATAGATTGATTGGATGAATTTGTACGAATTGCTCGAGGTGAAGCATTTGGTATTTCGGCACGAGTACTGTGAGTAGTAATCTTACCGCAATATGTGTTTTCATAACTTGCATGATTTACACATGATTTTTAATATGAATATGTTACCGATAATTTTGAGTTTCATGTGGGACAAGTCTCTTACTCGATATGATAACGAAATAGTTATTTGAGATGAATATCGTAGTTTTAAATATTTTCGTTGTCACTAGATCTGTTTTACAGTTACTTGAATTTACTGTTATCGAAAAGAAATTATATGATTTGATAAGAACCGAATGCCCTATATTGTTTTAAAAATATTTTCTACGAGTATATACGGATTACAAAGACAAGTATAAATGGGAGTAGACATTGAAGGATCCCGTAGCTAATGGCGGGTTCGTTAGACCTGGTGCACCTTGTAATTACCGATTACCGTTATAGCCCTCGCTAGTGGGAAGGTAGAACTAGCATACCGTTTCCAATTTCCCTCGAGTAGGGACTACCGTTATATATGACTTCTTGCATAGAAGTCCACAGTTATACCGATAACATGATCCGTTCATTTAAACCTCCCAAAATGTGAATACTGATATTATACAGTGGTTACCGAGCTTATTACTGAATTGTTCATTATATTTTACTACAAGAAAAGCGTGATGAGACTGAAAATTATTTATTGTTTCCGAATGGGCATTTTTATGTATTTTCTCTTTGAGATACTAGCATGTTTCTAACTTGTCCCCAAATAAAAACGGTTGTGGTTAAGTGTTATTACTCACTGAGCTAGAGACTCATTCCCCGCTAATTTTTTTTAACAGAGACAGCAGTTGATGCGGGCGAGGATTTCGTTAATTATAGCGCATAGGTTGATAGTTCTTGGTGAGCCTCGCACTTGTTCGCGTGGGCGGAGATTTTATTATATTGTTATACTCTTTTCTTTGACCTCTTAGAGTCGCTCCATAGTCATTAATTTAGTGTCATGAGTATTCTTTTGTTATTTTAGCCTTATGTTGAGTATGGTTCTCATTTATCAAAGTTGGAGATAAATTAGTATTTCTAGTGGTTACTTGGTGGTTTAGTTATGGTGGAGACTTGTATTGGTTAATTGACAAGTTGTCAATTGTATGGTATAATATTAGGATGTTTGGTTGTTGATTTGAGACAGGAAAATTTTTGGGATGGTCCAAAAATTGGGGAAACTCTCTCCGATTTTCTGTAAAATTACCGATAAGGCTTACTTGGGAGCACATGCTCCTAAGCGCGGGTCACAATCCTAAATTGGGTCGTGACAAAGTTGGTATTAGAGCCAGATTTTAAGTCCCGAGTCATGGAGCAATGTTTAGTAGAGTCTTGTTCATGGGTATGTAGGCGCCCACACTTATGATCTTGAGGCTACTGAACATCTAGGAATGCTTTCCCTTCTTTCATTCTTTGATCGTGTGTTGAGATAACGTGAGATTGACTTTGGAATATTTCTTCCGCAGATGGCTAGGACACGCACACCTTCATCTGCTGGACGTGGCGCTGGACGTGGTGCTACCCGAGGTGGCGGTCAAGTTGGGGTTCATCAAACTAGAAGACATACTGCTCCTCAACCTCAAGTTGGGAACATGGGTCAAACCCAAGCTGTTATGCCAGATCAAGTGCAAGAGCAGGGAGTTCAGAACGTTCCACCACCAGTGCCAACTGTTGTACCTACTGTTGCCTTACCTGCGGGCGCAGTGGCAAGGTTATTGAATGTGTTAGAGGCAATGGTGCCTACTCAGGGAAGAAGTTCAACTCCTCAGGCTACTTTACAGACACAAGCACCTGCACAGACTCAGACTTTCGGAAATAAGTAAGTATCCCTAACAAGAGTTTCTGAAATTGAAATCACCAAAATTCACAGGTTCCGATAATTCAGCAGATCCTCAGAGTTTCTAGGATGGGACACTCAAGGCATTACGTGCTCTTGGATGTTCTAGTGAGAGAGCCGTGGAGCTCGCAGCATACAAACTAGAAGATATAGCCAACACATGGTATGAAACGGTATTGCTAGGAAGGACAGCAGGAGCACCACCACTGACATGGGACGAGTTCACTAAGTTGTTCAAGAATCATTTTCTTCCAGACAGTCTGATGCAACAATATGCTAGAGACTTTGAGAGATTGGTTCAGACTCCAGATATGGATGTGTCAACATATAACACTAAGTTCTGTAAGCTGGCTATATATGCTCCTCACTTAGTGCCTACCGAAGAAGCTCGAGTTCAGAGGTTTGTTGATGGATTGGTTGGTCGTCTATACACTGCAGTAGCCCCACAGATGAAGACTTTGTCCTACTTTGATATAGTCGACCTTGCTAGAAAGATTGAAAACAAGGGACGTGAGGAGCGTGCAGCTAGTGATTTATGTTAGAAGGCCAAGACAGGAGGGGATTTCAGTGGTGATTTTAGTGAAAATAGAAGAGCAGGAAATCAGGGACAACAACAACAACAGGGTTCTCAGACAGGGACTCACATGTCTTCACAGTCCACATACAGACCACATTACAGACAAGGTAATAGGGGACCATCATCTTCTGGACATCGTAATTCTGGGCAGATATATGCCACTACTCCAGTCTGCCAGACTTGTGGTAGATCACATTTGGGCCAATGTCGTGTTCTAACTGGAGAGTGCTTTCGGTGTGGCCCGTTGGGACATCACTTGAGGGATTGCCCTCAGCCTCCGAGAAATTTCAACCAGGCTTCCATTCAGTCAGCTGCACTGACTCAGACTACTCGTAATACTTCAGGTGCTACAGGTACAGGAAACAAAGGTCGAGGTGCTGCAGACCGTGCTACTGTGAATCAAGGACAAGGGAATGCTGGTAGAGGTCAGGCGAGAGTTTTTGCATTTACTAGACAGGATGCTCAGGCATCGAATGCAGTGGTTACAGGTATTCTTTCTGTCTATTCATTTGATGCCCTTGCGTTGATTGATCCAGGATCTACACACTCCTATGTGTCCTCGTACTTAGCTTTGAGATTTAGTAGACAACCCGAGCTATTGAATGATCCTTTTCTAGTTGCTACTCCTGTTGGAGACTCTCTATTAGCTGAATACGTGTATCGTGCTTGTCAGATTTGGGTTGAGGGTAGAGATACTCTAGCTGACCTTATTGTACTTGATATGATCGAATTTGACATGCTGATGGGAATGGATTGGTTATCTTCTTGCTATGCTATAGTCGATTGTTATGCAAAGATAGTTAAGTTTGAGATACCAAATGAATCCAGTATTATTCTAAGAGGGAGTCAGGTTCCAGAGACTTGCAAAATTGTATCTTTTATGAAGGCTCAACGACTTCTGAAAAAAGGTTGCTTGGGTCTCTTAGCTATTGTAAATGATACAAGAAAGGAAACAGTTAGTATAGAAAATGTACCGGTAGTGAGAGAATTTTCTGATGTATTTCCTGAGGATTTACCAGGATTGCCTCCAATGCGAGAAATAGACTTTGGTATTGATTTGCTAACACAACCCATATCGATACCCCCATATCGAATGGCACCAGCAGAGTTGAGGGAACTAAATAAATAGTTACAAGATTTGTTAGATAAGGGTTTTATTAGACCTAGTGTATCACCATGGGGTGCACCAGTACTATTCGTAAAGAAGAAAGACGGATCCCTGAGAATGTGCATTGACTACAGGCAGTTGAACAAGATAACAATACGCAATAAATATCCTTTGCCCCGTATAGATGACATGTTTGATTAGTTACAAGGAGCTGCCCACTTTTCAAAGATTGACCTCCATTCTGGTTATAATCAACTTAGAATCAAAGATGAAGATATTTCTAAGATTGCTTTCAGAACTCGATACGGGCACTATGAGTTTCTCGTGATGCCTTTCGGACTGACTAATGCTCCAGCGGCATTCATGGATTTAATGAATAGGGTGTTCAAGCCGTTTCTAGATAGATTTGTAATAGTATTTATTGATGATATCCTGATATATTCTCGTAGCCAAGGAGAACACGAGGATCATCCCTCAGGACTATGTTGCAGACTTTGTGAGAACATCGGCTTTATGCTAAGTTCTCGAAGTGTGAATTCTGGCTAGACTCGGTAGCATTTTTGGGGCATGTTGTATCTGAAGATGGAATTATGGTAGATCCTAAAAAGACTGTAGCTGTGCAGAAATGGTCCAGACCTACTTCTCCTACAGAGATTCGCAACTTTTTAGGCTTAGCAGGCTATTACAGGCGTTTTGTGCAGGATTTCTCTAGAATAGCAGTGCCGCTGACCAAGCTAACACAGAAAAATGCAAAGTTTCAGTGGACGGAGGAATGTGAGCAGAGCTTTCAAAAACTCAAAACATGTTTGACAACTGCACCAATATTAGCCTTACCATCAGGTTCTAGGGGATTTACAGTATTCTGTGACGCCTCGAGGGTGGGATTAGGATGTGTTCTCATGCAAAATGGTCGTGTTATTGCTTATGCTTCGAGACTATTTAAAAAGCACGAGCAGAACTATCCTACACATGATTTGGAGATGGCTGCAATGGTTTTTGCTCTAAAAATTTGGAGACATTATCTATACGGCGAAACTTGTGAGATTTATACTGACCATAAAAGTCTGAAGTATATCTTTCAGCAGAGAGATCTAAATCTTCGGCAGCGTCGTTGGATGGAACTACTCAAAGACTATGATTGTTCTATTTTGTATCATCCTGGAAAAGCCAATGTGGTGGCTGATGCATCGAGTAGAAAATCTATGGGGAGTTTGCAATATATAGCCCCTGCAAAGAGACTTTTGGCCAGAGATATTCAGAGACTAGAAGATACAGGTATCAGATTTAGTGTCAGAAATTCAGAGGCATTGTTGGCTTGTGCTCAGGCTAAGTCTTCATTAGTTGAGCGCATTAAGGCCACCCAATATGAGGATGAACGATTATGTAAATACAGAGATGAGGTCTTAGCTGGTAAAAGCAAGGATATGATTGTTGAAAGTGATGGTGTTCTTCGAATGGGTGACAGGCTATGTGTAGCAGACGTAGATGGGTTGAGATATGCTATTCTTAAAGAAGCTCACAACACTAAATACGCTATACATCCTGGATCCACAAAAATGTACCATGACCTGAAGCAATTTTATTGGTGGGAAGGTATGAAGAAAGATGTTGCTAACTTTGTTTCTAGTTGTTTGACTTGTCAGCAGGTCAAGGCTGAGCATCAGCGACCCGCAGGACTACTACAACAAATTGAGATTCCAAAGTGGAAATGGGAAAGAATTACTATAGATTTTGTCACCGGGATACCACGAACCCTTAGAGGTTATGACTCGGTATGGGTGATTGTAGATCGATTGACGAAATCAGCACACTTTTTGCCGGTGAAGATTACATATGGTGGAGTCAGGTATGCACAGATATTTATGAACGAAATTGTCCGGCTTCACGGAGTTCCAATATCCATTATCTCTGATAGAGGATCACAATTTACCTTACGCTTTTGGGACCTTTTCAAGAAGCATTGGGTACACGAGTAGATCTTAGTACTGCATTTCATCCACAGACAGACGGGCAATCTGAACGTACTATTCAGATCTCGAAGGATATGTTGAGAGCTTGCATTCTTGAGTTTGGAGGTAGTTGGGACACTTATCTACCATTAGCTGAATTTGCTTACAACAATAGCTTCCAGTACAATATTCAAATGGCACCGTACGAAGCATTGTATGGTAGAAGATGTCGTTCTCCTATCGGATGGTTTGAAGCTGGTGAGACTAACTTATTGGGACCCGACCTAGTACAAGAAGCTATGGACAAGGTCCAGTTGATCAGATAGAGATTGCTTGCAGCTCAAAGCAGACAAAAGTCTTATGCTGATAAGAGAAGAAGAGATTTAGTGTTCACAATTGGAGACAAAGTGTTCCTACGAGTCTCCCCTATGAAAGGTGTAATGCGGTTTGGGAAAAGAGGCAAGTTGAGCCCCAGGTTTATAGGACCGTATGAGATACTAGACCGAGTGGGAAGGGTGGCTTATCGTTTGGCACTTCCTCCTGAGTTGTCCTTTATTCACCCAGTGTTTCATGTCTCAATGCTAATAAAATGTATATCAGACTAATCTCAGGTGATTGAAGCACCGACTATACCGCTTGATGAGAAGTTGTCCTACGGGGAGGAGCCGATGGCTATTGTTGATAGGAAAGTAAGAAAGCTACGGTCAAAAGAAATTGTGCTCGTTAAAGTCTTATGGAGAAATCATACTGTCGAAGAAGCTACATGGAAAATAGAAGATGTTATGCGAGTCAAGTATCCTCATTTATTTCAGTCTACAGGTACGTACCTGAGCTAAATTCGAAGACCGAATTTCGTAAGGTGGGTAGAATGTAATACTCATTAAAAGAAAGAGGGTAATTACATAATTTACGAAATAATAATAATAATAATAAATAAAATTACAACTAAGATTAAATAGGGCAAAGCCCTACGCTAGCTAACAGAAACGAAAATGGAAGACAGGGCGGAAGTCCCTTTCTCTGGCAACAAATCAAATTCTGCTGCGTAAAACCAAGCAGAAGCAAAAATAATTTTTGACGGGTCTGAATTAAAGCGAAAATCAAAACAAATACAGAAGGTGAGTTGGGGAAAAGCTTGGTACCGCAAAAGAAGTCACTTCCATCCATTATTTGTTCAAATCTTCAGGTACTTATTCCACAAATTTGAGAATATATTTTAATGGTTAGAGTTAAATAAGGAGATTGGCAAAAGTCAGTGAAACAAGGAAAGATATGTATAAATTTTTGTTAATCATTGGCAATCTGTTGAGGAATCTTAAGAACGAATTGTGTCTTACGGGTATAACTTGAGCTTCTCTTTCTTGTAGATTTTAATTTCGATTCTACAGAGAAATAGAAATTCCACTTGAGAATTTTCTTCCTAAAGAATCAATAGAACTTTATGAAATTGGATTAATAAATTATACAAGTCGAAATTGATAGATTATGGACTAGTTGAATTAGTCATAGGTGGGTAAATAAAATTCGGCGAGTTAAGAGTCAAATATGAAACCTTGAGAGTCGGGTATTCTAAATTAGCTATGAATTAGCCTAAACAAGGAAATTAACATGAGATTGATATTATGTAATTATAGATTGATTGGAGGAATTTGTACGAATTGCTCGAGGTGAAGCATTTGGTATTTCGGCACGAGTACTGTGAGTAGTAATCTTACCGCATTATGTGTTTTCATAACTTGCATGATTTACACATGATTTTTAATATGAATATGTTACCGATAATTTTGAGTTGCATGTGGGACAAGTCTCTTACTCGATATGATACCAAAATAGTTATTTGAGATGAATATCGTGGTTTTAAATATTTTCGTTCTCACTAGATCTGTTTTACCGTTACTTGAATTTACTGTTATCGAAAAGAAAATATATGATTTGATAAGAACCGAAATGCCCTATATTGTTTTAAAAATATGTTCTATGAGTATATACGGATTACAGAGACAAGTATAAATGGGAGTAGACATTGAAGGATCCCGTAGCTAACGGCGGGTTCGTTAGACCTAGTGCACCTTGTAATTACCGATTACCGTTATAGCCCTCGCTAGTGGGAAGGTATAATTACCATACCGTTACCGATTTCCCTCGAGTAGGGACTACCTATATATGACTTCTTGCATAGAAGTCCACAGTTATACCGATTACATGATCCGTTCATTGAAACCTCCCAAAATGTGAATACTGATATTATACAGTGGTTACCGAGCTTATTACTGAATTGTTAATTATATTTTACTACAAGAAAAGCGTGATGAGACTGAAAATTATTTATTGTTTCCGTAAGGGCATTTTTATGTATTTTCTCTTTGAGATACTAGCATGTTTCTGACTTGTCCCCAAATAAAAACGGTTGTGGTTAAGTGTTATACTCACTGAGCTAGCGACTCATTCCCCGCTAATTTTTTTTTTACAGAGACAAGCAGTTGACGCGGGCGAGGATTTCGTTAATTAGAGCGCACAGGTTGATAGTTCTTGGTGAGCCTCGCACTTGTTCGCGTGGGCGGAGATTTTTATTATATTGTTATACTCTTTTCTTTGACCTCTTAGAGTCGCTCCGTAGTCATTAATTTAGTGTCATGAGTATTCTTTTCTTATTTTAGCCTTATGTTGAGTATCGTTCTCATTTATCAAAGTTGGAGATAAATTAGTATTTCTAGTGGTTACTTGGTGGTTTAGTTATGGTGGAGACTTGTATTGGTTAATTGATAAGTTGTCAATTGTATGGTATGATATTAGGATGTTTGGTTGTTCATTTGAGACAGGAAAATTTTGGGATGGTCTAAAAACAGGGGAAACTCTGTCCGATTTTCTATAAAATTACCGATGAGGCTTACTTGGGAGCACCTGCTCCTAAGCGCTGGTCACAATCCTAAATTGGTCGTGATAGTATCCTGTCTAATCTCGAAGAAGTAGAGACGAGAGGTCGTCTTCGACACTCACTAGTGGTCCAATAATGCGATATCAATAATACATTAAATCGTGGATTTTTTTAATGACATGATTGTAATTCAATGGAATGAAGCAAGTAAATAATTCTTTCTTTTGTATGAAATCTCCAAATTTCTTTAAGTCCTTTATACAAATATTCTCAAGCTAGGAAGAGGCAATAACAACTTTAATAAGTTCAAGGCAGCCATACAAGCATGCGTAAATCACGCCGAGGACGTACAGCCCAATCCAATAATATTTAAACTGTGCACTGTCAGAGGGTCGAATGGCGCGAACCATAGATGCATCTATTACCACGCTCGCGAATCATACATGCGACGCGGTCAAATATAAATAAACACAACAATCAGTCAATCATGAATTTATCAGGGAACAATTACCCAAGGGAAATCCAATTCTCTTTTAACAATTCAAGAAAATGAAGTTTAATCTTTTTAGAAATTGATTTACCAATTCGATAGGATTTAAGAAATTCAATTGTCCATAAGGTTACAGATATTCCAAGTATAGCATGCTTTTGGGTCCTAGACTACCCGAACTTACACATATTAGTAGCTACGTACGGACTCTCGTCACCTCGTGCGTACGTAGCCCCCACAAATAGGAGAACATAACCATTTATTTCACCTATGGTGACAATTTCCTCTTACAAGGTTAGAAAGGAGACTCACCTCGCTCCGAAGATCCATAACCGGCATTCCACGCCCTTCCGAAGACTTGAATCGATGCTAAATGCTCCAAAACTAGCCAATGATTATGCAAATCCATTAATATACGATAAACTACTCGTAGTAATCCAATTTATAACAATTCCTAACCCCGATCGAAAAGTCGACAATAATGCCCTCGGGCCCACGTGCCCGGATTCCGAAATTTTTCGAAGATAAAGTTTACCCATGAACTCACGAACTCAAATATACGATTTTATCTTAATTCCATACCCAAAATCGTGGTCAAATTTCAAGAATATCAATTTTCTAGGTTTTCCCTCAAACCCCCAAATTTCTACCAATTTACATGCTAAAATCCATACATAATCGATATATTTAACTCAAGATAGGTGGGATTAGCTTACCTTGTCGTTGATGATAAAAAAATCCCACTTAAAGCTCTCCAAAATTGTCCCAAGCCAAGAGAAAAATGAGAGAAAATGGTCAAATCCCGATTATTAAAACATCCACTGCCTCCAGCACTTTCCGGACCTGCGGTCACTCGACCGCTTCTGCGGTTCCGCAGGTGCGGTCCAATACCGCTTCTGCGATCTTGCTCCAGTTGTCCCAGCCCGCTTCTGCGCTTCTCCTTCCGTAGGTGCGGTCCCGCATCTACGGCAAAATGACCGCATCTGCGGTACCATGCCTAGCCGCCCATTTCCGCTTCTGCGGCACGAAGGCCGCTTCTGCGGCTCCGCACCTGCGGCCCTATTTTCGCAGGTGCGGTTACACCAGCAACCAACAACTTCAGCTCTTCCAAAATTCCATTTTTGATCCGTTAACCACCCGGAATCCTACCGAGACCCCCAGGACTCCAACCAATCATACCAACCAGTCCCAAAACACATTACGGACTTGCTCGAGGCCTCAAATCATATCAAACAACGCTAAAACCACGAATCGACCTCCAATCCAAGCTTTATGAACTTTAGAATTTCAAACTTCTACTTTCGATGTTTAAACCTATCAAATCATGTCCAATTGATTTCAAATTTTGCACACAAGCCATATTCGACAATACGGAGCTACTCCAACTTTCGGAATCAGATTCCGACCCCGATATCAAAAAGTCCACCTCTGGTCAAACTTCTCAAAAACCTTCAAATTTCTATCTTTAGCCAAACGACCCCAAAATGACCCGCGGGCATCCGAATTCACTTCCGATCGCGCTCCCAACTCCAAAATCACCATACGGAGCTACTCCCAGACTCGGAATCCCAAAAGGACATCAATAACACTGAAATGCACTTCAACCCAAACTTATGAGATTTCCTCCAAAATGCTAACTTCCTCAATAGGCGCCAAAACGCTCCCGGGTCATCCAAAACCCGATCCGGGCATACGCCCAAGTCCGAAATTATCATACGAACTTGCTGGAGCCTTTGAATCCCAATTCCGATGTCGTTTACTCAAAAATTCAATCCTAGTTGATTCTTTCAACTTAAAGCTTCCGAAATGAAAATTCTCCTTCCGAATCAACCCCGAACTTCCCGAAATTTAATTCCGCCCACACGTACAAGTCGTAATACCTGAAATGAAGCTTCTCATGGCCTCAAACTGCTGAACGGCGCGCTAGGGCTCAAAACGACCGGTCGGGTCGTTACATTCGGTATGTCATGCAATAAGCAATACTAGCAAGTTCCATTCGCCTTTACCATTAACTTATTTACTACTCTTTTTGTCAGAAAAAGAAATGATGCAGCACTTCAAAATGTAAGCATTTAATTACCAGGCTTGTGCTTTTAAAGAACTGAACACTACTTAAGTTAAAAATGAAAAAAATAAAAAAGTAAAAATAGCACGAGCTAGCCAGTTTTCGAATTGGTAATTGAAAAATAGCCAGGATTTGCAAAGTCATTGAAAAATAGCCATTGTTTTGTTGAAACACGAAAAGTTCCAGCATAATATGAGGGATTATGGAGCCTCTGTGTATAAACTTCTAGCATATTATGTTGGAACTCCAGTACACGGAAAGTTCCAGCATAATATGTTGGATTATGGAACTCCTACATGTAAAATTACTATTATATTGGAACTCCAGCACATTATGAAATCCCAACACATTATGCTGGAGCTCATATGTAAAAAATTCGAACTTTAGCATATTATGCTGGAATATTTCCAAATTTTAAGGGTGTTTTTGTTTAAATTTTATCTTTATATGAAAANTGTTTTGAAATACTACAAGGGTGAAGTCGAGACGAAGATAGTTGGTGATGACGAGCCATTCACCGAGGCTGAGTCACACTTCACCAATGCAAAGTTCTACTTGAAGAACCTCATTGCGAAGGAGCTAAAAACTGATTATGTTATGATAATCAAGAATGACGAGCCCACAACTAAAGAGGTGAGGTGACTTCTGGTAAAGCCAAAGCTGTTACTAAGGAGGTACAACCTAATTCGAATAAATTCTATTGAGGGGATATTGCGTCTTATGGAAAGAAAGTAACTCCCACGCTCCAATTAAAAAGCCATCCTCTTTTTAGTATTTTTTCTTCATAATTTACTATATTTTTTTGGGTGTTGGTAATTACAACAGTAGTTTCAGAGTCTGATAACTACTTTAACGTCATGTTTGGATCATTGTTACCCATCATTTTATAATATATTATAGACAGAATAGTCTCATAGACACTTGTACTTGTTTGGTTTTGACATTTTGGTCATCCTATTTCGTAAAGTTTCATCCAAACACTTATAGTTGTTCAAAAATAGTATTTTAAACCCCTCTGACCGTTGACCATATCTATGTGGCAACTTAACAGCCAAGTTGGACAAAATACATGTATTTCACACGTATAAGGAGCGTGAAGGTAAATATCAAACCAAGAAATAATTTAAATAAGAAGATAAAAACAAAAAACAAAAACAAAAAACAAAAAACAAAAACCTAAATTATAAAAAGGTCAAAGAGGGTCTTTCACGTTCTCCTCTCTCCCCTCCGCTCCTCTATCCCCCAAGTATAACCCAAAACCTGCAACATAGCTATTCTCCAATAGCACCCTCGTCACCCCAAATCTGAAAACACCCCCAGATTGAGCAACTTTTAGTGAGAAATTCTTTCCCACCTCCCTCATTTTCTTCCCACTTATGAAGACGAGCTTTTGCAAGGAAAATAAATAGAAAAAGTGAAACAAGATCGCCGGCAGAATCCTTTTCTGGTTTTCGATAGAGGAATCTCAAATAATTTTAGGTGGAGTTTCCAGTGATGATTTTTTTGGTGAGTCGTTTCTGGTTGATAATTTTTATGGTTGATTGGTAGTGCTACGACGAAGTGCTGGCCGTGAAGAAGTTTTTTGGGTAAAGGTTGGTCGGAGAGGGATGGCAACCATTGGTGGTGAGGATAATTTTAAGAGCTGGGTTGGAAAAATAAAAAAGAAGGGAGTGAAATAGTGGTCATCGTGTCATCGACGGGACCATTCGATGTTATTGAGTCTGCCATTTTGCATTCTGAATAATAGAATTTCCATGAAGAACATGTTATTTGATTGAAATCTTAAATAGCAAGTACATAATAATATGGCTAAATGCAAAGAGTTTGAGGAATCTGTTCTCGTGATTATTTGTATCGTAACATTATTACTTGTAGGATGTTTTGAAGATGGTGGTAAAGGTCGGTTGAATGGTGGAGAATGAAGATAGTGAGGGAGGAGGAAGGTGGTGGAGAAGATGGTGGAATGGAAAAAAGATAGATTAAACTTTTTAAATAATATAAAAAATAAATTATTAATGATGTTGTAGACAATAAATTTGCGTCGAGAAAACTAAAATCAGGACCGAAAATGTGCAATAATCGTAATATTTTATTTCAAATATTTGAGTGTTACAATCTCTATGAATCCTCTGATTCTTCTTTTCAATGGTAAATAAATTCAAGGGCCTTTGAGCTTGATCTTGAATCTATGTTTGTTGCCACGAACGATGATCTTGAATTCAACTAGCACGAACTTTGATTTGAACCCGCACTCCTTGAACCTTGATTTGTTCTTCGTTCTTGAGGTTGAACTTGATTTGTTCTTCATTCTTGAGCATGAACTTGATTTGTTGAACTTGAACTTGATTGCTTGAAGCTTGAAACTTGTGGAGAAATTTGCGGTGTTTGATCCACGAGCTCTCTCTTGCTTGTTGTTATAACTTCTGGTGTCTTTTCTGAGTTATGAAGACCCCTATTTATAGTTGTGGAAGGGAGGAGTTATGATAAGAACAAACTCTTTCCGACCAATCAAATTGAAGTGTGACATGGCCGCATTTGATTGGCCAGAACATGTCACTTGCACACGTGGCGCGATTTCATTGGCCTTTTAGTGTGACTGGGCATGCCTTGTCATTTTGACACGTGGCATGATTCTATTGGCTCTTTCATTTGACTTGGCGCGCCACGTCATTTGACACGTGGCACCAAACTGGGCCTCCAAGAAGATCATATCTTGGCCTAATGGGGTGGACTCATCATTTGTAGCCCAATTAATTGGGCTGGCCTAATAATATTGGACTTTTATAATTAATCTAATTATATTAGCCCAAAATATTTATTTCGGACTAATATATTTAAAATATAGTCCACATTATTTTATCGAATTAAATTCGATAAAATTTAACTGCTTACAAATGCCCCCTACTTCAAGACTTGTTGAGGTGTAGCCTGTAGGCTTGTCGAAACCGAACCTGGCCTTGAAGTACGGATTAATTCAGACATATTTCTTTGGACGATATCTTAAATAAGAAGCATCAACTTTTATACACTTGAATTATCTCAAAGCAGCACTACTGGACCATGTAATTCATCAAATATTGTTTTTAAAATAGCATTTTAATTCATGGATACAACAAAATGGTTCCATTTGCCCATTGAAGTGGACGTCTGTGTCCTTTAAACGATCACTTTCTTTGCAATTGATATTGCATGCCAAGTTAAACCAATCACACTTTGAGTTATGTGCACCTCGGATCAATATAGTAGAATCCTACTGGAAGTCTAATAGCTTTGTTAGCCTTTGCTTGGCATGGAATAGCTAAATCACCGCCTCACAGTGGCCTTTTCCAAATTGGAGAATAATTCTTGCAATCTGAATCCTTTTTGGAGTTCGATTACAGCCATCCCACATCGGTATTTATTTCCCCACAGTCGCCTTTTAACATCTATAAATACCTTACACCCCTCATTGCATTAGTACCAATTTCAGCGTTTGCAACTTTCTTTGAGTCTACTTTTTGACGACTTGAAGGCATTGATGCGAAGGTAATTTCTTCTTCTTTTCTTGTGCTTTCTTCTTTTGTCATTTTTTTGTAGGTCAAACAAGAAAAGTTCTCGAGTGCTAAGTTGACGAGCAACTCCATGACGTCCCATCGAAGGATAAATCCGCAACAACTTATAGACGGTTAAATCCACAACAATTAATAGACGGACGGATCTTGCAACAACTTATTAGACAGATCAATTTGAAACAACTCATAGATGGATAAATTCATAACAACTTATAGACGGACAAATTCCCATCACCATATAGACGGACACATCAACATCAACATATAGACGGACACATCCACCTCAATATATAGACGGAAAAATCCACATCAACATATAGATGGACAAATCCTCCTCAATATATAGACGGACAAATCCGCATCAACATATAGATGGACACATCCACATTAACATATAGACGGACAAATCCACATCATCATATAGACGGACAAATCTGCATCAACACATAGATGGACACATCCACATCAATATATAGACGGACAAATCCACATCATCATATAGACGGACAAATCCCCCTCAATATATAGACAGACAAATCCACGTCAACATATAGACGGACAAATCCCCCTCAATATGTAGACGGACAAATCCACATCAACATATAGATGGACAAATCCGCATCAACATATAGATGGACAAATCCACATCAACATATAGACGGACAAATCCACATCATCATATAGACGGACAAATCCGCATCAACATATAGACGGACAAATCCCCCTCAATATATAGACGGACAAATCCGCATCAACATATAGACGGACAAATCCCCCTCAATATATAGGCGGACAAATCCACATCAACATATAGACGGACAAATCCGCATCAACATATAGATGGACAAATCCACATCATCATATAGATGGACAAATCCCCCTCGATATATAGATGGACAAATCCGTGAAGAGACCAACTTAAAGTGCAAAGGGATTTAAGCGTCCACCTTAAAATTGGAAAATTAAAGTTCCTTTTAAGGACAAACCTGTAAAGGGACAAACTTAAGGTGCAAAGGGACTTAAACGTCCACCTTAGAATTGGAAAATTAGGAAGCCTCGACATAAAGACTTGGTGGATTTGAAGATCGAAAAACTTAATGATTTGACGGATTTGAAGATTTGGCGGACTTTGATGCGTCAACTTGAAGAGCCGTGGACTTTAAACTTCAACTTGAAGAGTTAACAGACTTGAAGACTTCAACTTAAAGACTTGGAGGGCTTAAACAACTCAACTTGAATTCTGATGAACTTAAGGACTTCAACTTGAAGACCGATGGACTTGGAGGGCTTGAATACTTCAACTTAAAGATTGGCGGATTTGCAGACTTCAACTTGAAGACCAAAAATTTGAAGGTTTGGTGAACTTGAAGGCATAACGAATCTCCAGGATTCATTGCAAATACTTGGTAGCCTCCTGAAAGACTATAATCATTCTATTGAAGACACCAATTTACCATGGAAGCTTGCCCCCTTTATATCAAATGAGATCAAAATTCAACAGGAGGATGGCGTTTCAGCTTGATTTTACATTCCTTCATACTTCATTCGAACAATAATTGGGGCAATATGTATCTTTTGAACTTATGTGACTAAACTTAGAATGAAACTCTAAGCTGCCTACGTACCTCAGTGAAGAAGATCAAGTCATACCGTAGTTCAGACTGGGTAACTTCTTTTTATGTCCTAACTTTTGCCTAGGCCGCCTTTTTCGAAGTTTTCAACCTAGCGGACTCTTTTTTTTTGTAGGGGTCGTACACAGTTTAGACTCATGCGGGCCAGGAGTGTAGCAACACGCAGTTTAGGCTCATGCGTCAAGGAGCGTTGCAACTTCAAGGATAATACTTCTTTAAAAACTTGCGATTTATAGGGCCGATTCTCATGCCATCTGCATCAACCAGCTTGTAAGCCCCACTTGAGTAAGCTTCTTGTACGATATATGGCCCATCCCATTTTGAAGTGAACTTCCCTACAGGTTTATGGGAAGTAATTATGGGTCTTCGTATGGAAAGGACTTGATCTCCTACTTGAAAGGATCTCGGGCGAACTCTTTTATTGAAGTTGCGAGATAATCGAGCTTGATAACATTCAAGACTCTGTTGAGCTTCCAATCTCTTTTCATCAAGAGCTTCCAACTCTGCCAATCGAAGTCGAGCATTTTCTTCATCAGTGATCCCTTCTTAAATAGCCAGTCATAATGAAGGTATTTGACGCTCAAGTGGCAAGACGACTTCGACTCCATAAACGAGTGAATAAGGAGTCGCCTGTGTTGGCGTGCGGTGAGTCTTGTTGAATGCCTCAGCTAGACCATTGGCGGCAGCATTGTACATCGAAGAGTTACGTTGCTTAAAGCCAAAGAGATCACAAATCTTGTACATCAACCTATTATCGAATGGATTTCCATTATCCGTTATTATATAACGAGGAATGCCAAAGCGATAAATAATGTTTACTCGGATGAAACTCGTAACATTTTCCTTCTTTACTTCCTTAAGAGCAACAACTTCAGCCCATTTTGAGAAGTAGTCAGTTGCAGCCAAGATGTATAAGTGCCCACCAGAGGACTTTGGCAGTGGTCTAACAACATCCAATCCCCAAGCATCAAATGGCCAGGATGCAACAGTCGGGTGCAACACTTTAGGAGGTTGATGAATAAAATTCGCATGGAATTGACAAGCCTTGCATCTTCGAGCGTAGTCCAAGAAATCTTTTACCATCGTTGGCCAATAATATTCCATCCTTTTTATATGGAAGTGGAGCTTTGGTCCAGACTGGTGTGACCCACATACCCCAGAATGTGCCTCTTGCAAAGCTTGGAGAGTTTCTTCTTCTCCTAGGCATCGCAAGAGTACTCCCTCGAACGACCTTTTGTATAGAGTATCCTTGTAGTAAAGGAAGCGAGGTGCACGACGACGGATTTCAGTCCTTCTCTTCGGATTTTCTAGAAGTATCCCATAGCATAAGTAGTCGATAATGGGTTGTCGCCATTCTTCTTTCTCAACTTCAGAAACAACAACAAGATGCTTGAGTTCGTTTTCTTCATCTTCAGCCTCATTTGGCGGCGGTACTACCCATTTTTGGCAGACAGTAACTTGTGCTCGGTCAGGCACGGCTAATGATGAAGCTAGAGCAGCTAATGCATCAACCTTCTTATTTTCTTTCCTTGGCACATGCTGAATAGTCAGATCAGCCACCCCATCAACTTTTTAGCGTAATCATGATATGGGCATAGTTCGGGCTTCTTAACCTCGTAACTACCCAAAAGTTGATTGACCACTAACTGGGAGTCACCAAAGACTTGCAATTGCAGTTGCTTCATATCAATGGCCATTTCAAGCCCAAGTATTAATGTTTGATACTCAGCAACATTGTTGGAACAGAGTTGCGCCAAGGTGAAGGAGTAGGGAAAGACTTCACCTTGAGTGAGAAATACTACGCCAGCCCCGGCTCCCCCACGATGCGCAGCACCATCGAAGTACATCTTCCATGGAGGTTGAACTTCAACGACCATTGCGTCCTCATCAGGTAGTTCATCAGTTAGCTCCCAGTCATCAGGTATCGGGTGATCTGCCAAGAAGTCCGCTAACGCTTGTCCTTTCATAGCCTTTTGAGGGATGTACACGATTTCAAATTGTTGAAATTGGAGGTACCACCTTGCTAGTCGATCACTAAGGACAGGTTTTGACATCACAAACTTGACGGGATTCGCTCTAGAAACCAAACGAACAACATGAGCTTGAAAGTAGTGCTTCAACTTTTGGATTGAGAAGACTAGTGCCAAACATAAATTTTCAATTGGCGAATAATTCAGCTCATTTGGTGTCATCATCCTGCTCAAGTAGTAAAGGGAGTTTTCTTTCCCTTCACTATTTTCATGGGCCAACAGTGCTCCAACAGACCTTTCTTGTGCTGCAATGTATAGTATCAATGGTTTTCCAGGTATAGGGGCTGCTAAAACTGGAGGCTTCATCAAGTAGGATTTAATGCTCTCAAAGGCATTGCTACATGCTTGGTCCCATTTGAACGGGACACCTTTCTTCATAAGGCGACTGAATGGTTGGCACCTCCCCGCCAGGTTTGATATGAATCTTCTAAGGTATGCTAGCTTTCCTTGCAGACTTTTCAATTCATGGATATCTCGAGGCTCAGGCATTTTCAAAATGGCATCCACTTTGGCTTGATCAATTTCGATCCCTCGATGTCGGATAATGAAACCAAGGAACTTTCCGAAAGTAACTCCAAAGGCACATTTCAATGGATTCATCCTAAGTTGGTACCTTTAGAGCAATTCAAATACCATCCTCAAGTCTTTCATGTGGTCGCCCTTCTCTCTTGATTTTACCACCAAGTCGTCAACATAGCATTCGACATTCTTGTGGAGAAGATCGTCAAAAATATTCTGCATAGCCCTTTGGTAAGTAGCACCAGTGTTTTTCAAGCCAAAAGACAGTACCTTGTAGCAATAAATACCCTTTGGGGTACGGAATGCAGTAAGCTCTTCGTCTTTTGGTGCCATGCATATTTGGTTATATCCCGACGAACCGTCCATAAATGACATTGCCTCGTACCCAGTAGTAGCATCGATAATCAGTTCTGGAATGGGAAGCGGGAACTCATCTTTCGGACACGCATTGTTAAGATCCCTAAAGTCAACGCACACTCGAATCTGGCCATTTTTCTTCCTTACAGGGACAATCCTTGAAACCCATGTTGGGTATTTAACTTCACGAATAAAGCCAGCTTTGATGAGTTTGTTAACTTCGGTTTCAATCAAAGGAACCAAGTCCGGCCCAAAACGCCTTTGAGCTTGTTTAACAGGACGAGCACCATTTTTGACTGCAAGGTGATGGACTGCTACTTTCGGGTCCAAGCCAGGCATCTCTTTGTAACTCCAAGCAAAAACATCCCTGATCTCTTTGAGTAACTCAATATAAGTGCTCTCTTCATCAGCTTCAAGTAAAGCACTTAGGTAGGTGGGTCTTGGTTCTTCATCGGTGCCAAGGTTAACTTCTTTTAAGGCATCAACTGTCGTCTTCACTCCTTCTTCAAGTTCAGGTGGAGCATCTTTCACATCTTCATCTTCTTGAGGGTCCCCATCATTGAAGGATATGTGATAACACGGCGAAAACATCCTCAAATTCCGCATTATCTTCCATCGAAGATGGAATGCCATTCTCGACTTGTACAGTAATAGGATACGAAGAACCCACACTTTTTTAGTCTTCATCACGTTCCATAGTATAGACCACCGTATATGGCTTTACCTTCAGTACTTCTTTACATGAAACCACTAGTTTTGTTTGTCGCCTCATTCTAGAAGGAACCAAACTTTGGAAATCCTTAGAGATCTCCTGGATTTTGGGTGAAGCGGGTGTTCTTATGCTTTGAAAATTTCTCCGAAACTTGTTCCCCTTCTTTAGTGGACCCAATCTTTCAAACACGGAGGTCCTCACAGGTGATTTTCCAAGTCGATCAAAGACAGAAGGCTTGTTAGAAGCGGCTGATTCATCTTCTACAGTGATATAATTGCTACTCGCCCTTCTTATTGAGATACGCACTGGTGACGGTTGTTTGTATCCCAAACCTTCACGTGGTTGCCTCGTTGCAGCTTTTGATGGGAGCTTCCATAACTTTGACAGCTCATTGGGATTGTATCCAACTTTTGCAAATAGCTTGTAAGCGTTAGGATCAAAACCTTCATCTGTTCGCTTTGTAGGGAGTGCCACATTCTGCAAACGATTTTGGGCTACAAACCCTGCAAGCGGCATTGAGGACGACTTTACTGCCTCAATTCGTTTGACCGGAAGAGTTAACTCCTTTAGCATGTTAGCTTGGCGATTAAATGATTCACCTTCATCTTTCTTCCTTTTAGGGACATATTGGAGCGCCAGACTTACTTTCTTGCCATAAGACGTAATATTCCCTCTATAAGATTTATTCGCGTTGGATTGTACCTCCTTACTAACAGCTTTGGCTTCACTAGTAGTCACCTCTTCTCTTTTAGTTGAGGGCTCTTTATTCTTGCTTTTCGTGCCATCATTAGCTTTCAGCTCCTTCACAATGCGGTTCTTCAAGTAGAACTTTGCATCGGCGAAGTGTGACTCAGCCTCAGTGAATGGCTCATCATCAGCAACTACCATCTTCTCGACTTCACCCTCGTAGTATTTTAAACATTGATGGTAAGTAGATGGAACTACTTTAATCTCATGTATCCAAGGCCTCCCAAGAAAAACATTGTATGAAGTCTTCGCGTCGATCACATGCAGCCATGCACTTGATTGCATATCTTCAATAGTGATTCCCAGCCTGATCGCGCCTATGGCTCTTTGCCCCCTTTGGTTGAATCCTTGGATCATAACACGACTTTCTGAGAGTTCGTTCATGGGAATACCAAGTTCTTTCACAGTGTGGATGGGCAAAATGTTCACTGAGGATCCTCCATCAACCAAAATCCGATTTACCCTTTCATCGCGCATATAGCCAACCAGGTACAATGGGCGGTTATGAGGAGTGTCACCTAGCAAAAGATCGTCGTTTGTGAACATGACCTTTTCCTCACAAGCATTAACTTCTTGAGGGGTGGACTCGATGGGCTTTTGCGAAGATGGTGCCAACGGTAGGTCATCACTCTTTTCTTCCCCTTTGTCAGCATGGCAACAAGAGGCATCAATGCCCTCATGGGAAATCTTCGTGCGGAACTAACTTGGTAAAAACTCCTCCAAGGTCACTGGATTTCGCGGCTTTTGAGAATGGTGCATCTCCACTTTTGCTTTCTTCAAATGCCTAACTGGATTCTTTTTCGTTGGTCTTTTTACCATATCTTCCTTGTTGGTTGCTCTATTGATTCTTTTTGTGGGTCTCCTTTTGTGGTTGCCTACGACGAGTTCACCAATGTCCAACCTTCATCATCATCAGGTTGATTGACTTCAGCTTTT
>NC_031990.1:72876182-73092925 GCF_001879085.1 Nicotiana attenuata
AGAATTTGATGTTAGTAATTGGAAACTTGACTCTTTGATGTCACCTAGTTCTTCAAAATTCTTCGGCTTCAAATATTTAACAGAATTTCACCATAATAACTATTGAGAGTTAAAAGGATAGAATGTGAGAAGGGGTATTTTAGACAATACACACTCACACATGTGATAGGCACGTGAGTGATTAGTTAAGCTGTTAGAGGTTAGTTAAATACTGTGTAATGACATGTACAGTAATAAGAGAATAGAAAATCGATTTCATCTCTTCTTCCTTCTTCCTTCATTCTCTGAATTCTCTAGAAACTAGGGTTTAATTGCTCATACAATCCCAGATTATATCATGGTATCAGAGCGGGTTAATGTGAATCTGTAAGATCTGAACATCGAACACCGTTAGAAGCTTCAATTTGATCGACCATGGGAGAAACAACTAGCCCTCAGATTGATCACAATCATCCTCTGTTTTTAGCATCTACAGACACACCTGGAGTTGCATTGCACGATATTAAGCTCACCGGACCTGAGAATTATGGTTTGTGGAGCATATCGATACGGATGGCACTTTTGGTGAAGAAAAAGCTAGGGTTCATTGAAGGAACCTGCTTGAAGAGCTCTTACAAAGGAGAATTGGCGAATCAGTGGGAAAGGTGCAACGCAGTGGTTCTTTCATGGATAGGACGCACAGTATCTGCAGAATTACAACCGATTATCATCTATGCATCGAACGCAAAAACTGTGCGGAACGAGTTCAAAGAGAGGTTTGATAAATCTAACCTTACTCATTTTTACCTTCTGTGGATACAAATTGGATCGCTAAAGCAAGGTACTGATTCTGTAACATCGTACTACATAAAAATGAAAGTCCTTTGGGATGAAATAGATCTGTTAGTTCCAGCACCAGAGTGTGATTGTGAGGAGACTAGACCTTTCATTGAACAATTTAAGAATTTACGTTTGCTGCAATTCTTAGTTGGACTTAATGAAAGCTATAGCCAAGTAAGAAGCCAAATATTGCTAAAAACACCAGTGCTTACTGTAAACCAGGCCTATGCTTTGGTTATTCAAGAGGAAAGCCAACATGAGTTAGGTGTGCTTGAAGTGAACAGGGAACCCTTAACTATGATGGCAGGACAGAATCAAGGCTATAAACCTAAGAAGGTTGGCATTGTTTGCGAGCAATGTGGATACAAGGGACATCTCAAGGAAAATTGTTACAAAATCATAGTGTATCCCCCTGATTTTAAAAGCAAGAAGAAACAACAGGGTCAAGGAAACAGATTTTATGCCAACATGGCTTCAGAAGAGACTGCAGTTTCTTCTCAAGGATAACAACTTGGACAGTTTTTCACAGAATGCCAGTACAAGCAGATATTAGATCTTTTGAACAAAACACCTGCAGGTGATAGTCAGGTACTTATGGCAGGTATAACTGCATCATTGTCCAATACATCTCTATGTGAATGGATAATAGATACAGGAGCATCTCATCATATTACATGTAATAAGGAGATCCTATCCAATTTAGAGAATATTAATCAGCAAGGCAATCATAAAGTGCAGGTCCCAGCAGGTAGCAAATGTTCAGTAACACACAAAGGAAATGCATCTATCCTAGGAGGATGTGAATTGAAGGATGTCTTATATGTTCCTGATTTTAAGTTTAACCTGTTCTCAGTCTCCAAATTAACCAAGGAATTGTGGTGTTGTGCCCTATTCTTCCCTGATTTTTGTATATTGTAGGGTCTTTACAATGGGAAGGTGATGGGGATTGGTAGAGAGAATTGTGGACTTTTCATACTGAAGTGGAAAGAGAAACCTATAGCAGCAATGGTTACCAAAAGGAAATGATGAAAGCAGTCTTTGGCATATGAGGTTAGGGCATCCATCAATAATGGCAATGAAGCATATTCCTGCCTTGAAGAATAAAGCAGTAGATAGTATACAACACAATTGTGAAGTGTGTCCCTTAGCTAAGCAAAGCAGATTGAAGTTTCCTCTTAGCAGAAGTAAAACTGATTGTCTTTTCCAGCTTATTCATCTTGATGTTTGGGGACCTCACAAATTGCCTACATATGATAGAAAACATTATTTTCCTACAATTGTGGATGATTTTAGTAGGTATACTTGGGTGTGCTTATTGCAATCAAAGTCTGAAGTTGTAACAGTGCTGAAAGATTTTCTTACAATGGTAAAGACCCAATTTGACATGAATGTAAAGGTGTTAAGATCTGATAATGGGAAGGAGTGTTTTAATTCTAGCTGTAATGAGTTATTAGCATCTTTAGGTATTGTACATCAAAACAGTTGTCCTTACACACCCCAACAGAATGGGGTGGGGAAAGGAAACACAGGCATATACTTGAAGTAGCTCGAGCATTAAGCTTTAAGAGTTCTGTCCCTAGTAGGTTTTGGGGAGACTGTATTAAAACTGTTGTATACTTGATCAATAAATGGCCTACATCTTTGTTACAGGGAAAGTCTCCTTATGAGATTTTGTATAACAAACTACCTGTTTTGATCACTTGAAAGTATTTGGATGTTTATGCTTTGCTAGCAATTTTCCAAAGGGAGACAAGTTCGCAAAGAGGGCAACGAAATCAGTCCTCATAGGATACTCAGAAGTTCATAAAGGATATAGATTGTTTGACTTGAAAACTATCTCTATTTTTGTAAGCAGAGATGTTAGTTTTAGAGAACATATTTTTCCTTTCAGAGAAGATACAACTACTATGGACGACTGTTTTCCTACCCCAAACAATTGTACCTGATTACTCATCATCAGTTTCAACTACTGATGCACAAGAATCATACCCCACTATTGCCACAGATGTCCCTATTACACCCACAGACAATGATCTAGTCACAGGAGATGTCACTATACCATTTGCAGAAATACTGGATACTGATTCTACAACTCCAAATACAGAAGAAGTTGAAGGTGAACATGAAATGCAAGATATTTTAGCTGAATTGCTCCCAACCAATGTACCTGAGATTGCTATCGCTCCTCATACAAGCAGAATGGAGCCTGTTAATGATCAAGGTCCTAGGAAGACAACAAGGACATCAAAGCCTCCAGTTTGGCTAAAGGACTATCAGACTACCAAGAAGTTCACTGGTTGCTGTCTATACCCCTTATCTAATACTTTGACTTATGCTAATCTCTCAACAGTTTATCAAGCATATTTGGAGGCTTTTTCAGCTGAGGTGGAACCCAGCACTTTCCAACAGGCTTCCAATGACAGCAGATGGGTTGCAACTATGAAAGAGGAAATCAAAGCACTAGAGGACAACAACACCTGGGAGATAGTGGACTTACCAGCTGGGAAGAAGGCCATTGGGTCAAAATGGGTGTACAAGATCAAATACAAATCTAATGGAGAGGTAGAAAGATACAAGGCAAGGTTGGTTGCACAAGGATATAATCAAAAGGAAGGGCTGGACTACCATGACACTTTTTCCCCTGTGGCCAAAATGGTCACAGTCAGGACCATTATTAGTATAGCTGCTACAAAAGGATGGGTTCTATATCAAATGGATGTGAGCAATGCCTTTCTGCAAGGTGATCTCTATGAGTAAGTTTATATGAAGCTACCTCAGGGATTTCATAAGCAGGGGGAGTTGAAGGTATGCAGGCTCATGAAATCTCTCTATGGTCTCAAACAAGCATCTAGACAATGGAACATAAAACTCACTGATGCACTTACTCAGAATGGCTATAAACAGAGTGCATTTGATCACTCCTTATTCACTAAGCACCAAGGAGAAGAGGTGGTCATTATACTGATATATGTGGATGATTTGCTAATCACTGGGAGCTGCTCCAGTCTAATTAATGATGCCAGACAATTTTACATAGTAAGTTCAAAGTCAAGGACTTAGGCACATTAAGATATTTCCTGGGAATTGAAGTCTTAAGATCAAAGAAAGGGATCCTACTTAATCAGAGAAAGTATGCTTTGGAATTAATCTCGGAGACAGGTTTGAGTGGTGCAAGGCCAATTGCTACTCCTATAGAATTGAATCAAAAATTGACAACAGTGGAATATGACACATGCATTGGGAAGACAGGAGATTCAGAGTTAAGACAAATCAGCCTATCAAAGATTGATAGGAAGATTGCTATATTTAACTATTACTAGGCCTGATATAAGCTTTGTAGTACAAACCATGAGTCAGTTTATGCAAAAACCCAAAAGTCACACATGGAGGCAGCATTGAGAGTGGTGAGATACATCAAGGGAGCACCAGGAATGGGGTTATTGATGGAAGCAGGAGCCATTGATCAACTTAGTGCATACTGTGATTCAGATTGGGCATCTTGCCTCAACACAAGGAGGTCTGTGACAGGTTATGTCGTGAAGTTAGGGAATTCCTTGATTTCATGGAAATCAAAGAAACAACCTACAGTGATTAGGAGTTCAGCAGAAGCTGAATATAAAAACATGGCAGCTGCAACTGCAGAAATCACATGGTTGACAGGAATGTTGGAAGACTTGGGGATCAAAGTGTCTAAACCTGTTTCTCTGTTCTGTGACAACAAGGCAGCCATTCAAAATGCTGGAAATCCAATGTTTCATGAGAGAAAAAAGCATATTGAGATAGATTGCCACTTTGTAAGAGAGAAGATCAAAGCAGGGCTCATACATCCATGCCATGTTTCCTCTTCTTTGCAGTTAGCTGATCTCCTAACAAAGGGATTGACTGCTGCACAACATTGCTTCCTAGTATCCAAGCTTGGAGTGTTAGATGTATTCCACCCTCCAGCTTGAGGGGGAGTATTAAGAGTTAAAAGGATAGAATGTGAGAAGGGGTATTTTAGACAATACACACTCACACATGTGATAGGCACGTGAGTGATTAGTTAAGCTGTTAGAGTTTAGTTAAATACTGTGTAATGACATGTACAGTAATAAGAGAATAGAAAATAGATTTCATCTCTTCTTCCTTCATTCTCTGAATTCTCTAGAAACTAGGGTTTAATTGCTCATGCAATCCCAGATTATATCAATAACCACCTATTTTGTGGGAACGTAATTTTGTGCTTGCATAATAAAAATTATGATAAGATTTGTCAGGAACGAAAATAAATTTAAAATAAGTAAAAATTACGAATAGCTTTTAGACCTCGGTAGTATTATGGGGTTTTGACACAGTTACCACAAAAACAAAACTATTTACCCTTGTCTACCCATTTGTTTTTCTACCCATAAACTAATTACATTTCCTACCCATAGTAGGTTTTGTGGGAAATTTTTTCTTTATTCTCCAATTCTTTTTTATTTCTATGCTTCTTTTCTTTTCTTTTTTCTTTTTTTTCTTCTCTCCTTTTCTTTTTCCCGTTTTCTTCTTATTTTTTCCTTTTTTCCTATTCTAATTTCATTTAACTTCTTTTTTTTTCTTTTTTTTTGGTCGAAAATTTGCTTTTATTTCATCAAAAACTGGCATTACATACCCATATTAACGCTGACCATTAATCTCTATTCTCTATTACAATGTATAACTATACTATGTATGTAATACTAACAAAATTCTATACTAAGGCAATTTATTTACAGAGTCTAATCCTGGCCTCCATTTGATTTTCTTCCTTCCTTGTATGTGTATATGCATTGCAATTTCCTTACAGACTTCATCAATATTGTATCTCCCCTTGTTGAATCTCATCGAATTTCTTTCACGCCATATGCAGTACACAACCATTGCAAAGGCTACCGTGATTATTTCTGCCTTACACTCTTTCTTCTTTGCCATGCTACTAATCCATATCAGCTTATAGTTCCAGTCCCCTATCAGCCTTGTATGCCCCAGCCATTTCAATATCCTTTCCCACAGTTTGTTAGTACTACGGCAACCAAAATACAGGTGATCAAATGTTTCCTCAGCTTTTTCACAGAAAATACAATCTGCCTGCACTTGAATACCAAATTTAGCAAGCCTATCCACAATTTCTATCCTTTGGTTAATAGCCAACCATAGATGAAACTTGAATCTAGGGTGAATCTGTGAGTGCATGTGGATACTCTTCCATTCAACTTTAATGAATTGAGGCTGCATCTGGACATACGCCTTGTGTATCTGGAATTTAACTTGCTTCACAAAGCTCTCCAAAATGGTTGCAATACTATGTTGGTCTGTCCTCATCTTCATAACTTCATCTTTTGCCTCTATGATCTCCCTCACCACCCATGCTGCTGCTTTGGGTGTGTGTATATCTTCAACATGTCTGTTCTTTATGTAGTAGGTATGAGCCCATCTAATCCACAGGGCATCTTTCTTCATAGCCAGAGCCCACAGATGTTTTAACACTGTTGCTTTGTTCCATATCTTCATATTTATCACGTTCAATCCACCTGCTGCTTTAGGTTGGCATATTCTATCCCATGCAACCAATGCTTTCCTGGAGAACTCATTTGAACCAGTCCACAGGAAAGTCCTGCATATAATCTCTATCATCTTCATGATCTTCTTTGGAATTAAGAAAATTTGAGATATGTTTGTATACCAAATAGGACTGATTTGATAAGCTGAACTCTTCCTGAATATGAGAGCATCCTTGCTGACCAGCATCTGACTCTCTCTGTGATCTTCTCAACTAAAGTCAGACATTGATGAATGTTCAGCTTCCTCGCAGACAGTGAAACTCCCAAATATTTAAAAGGCATACTACCCTTTGCATATCCAGTAAGATTGATCAGTTCTTCTTTGATATGCTGTGGTACACCAGCAATATAGATTGAGCTCTTTTCTGCACTTGCTTTCAATCCTGATGCATTTGAGAACTTATTGAAAGTGTCCTGCAATGCATTAATTGATTGTTTGTCACCCCTGAAAAACATTAACAAATCGTCAGCAAAACAAATGTGTGTCACTCCCAGCTTCTTGCATTTTGGATGAAATTTGAATTCCTTCTGCATAGTTAATACTCATCTCCCTCTGCAAATACTCCATAGCAATCACAAATAGATAAGGAGACATTGGATCTCCTTGTCTAATACCTCTCTTAGCAGGGAAAGGTCTAGTGAGTCCTCCATTAAGTGCTAAAGAGTAAGATACTGTTGTCAGACACTCCATGATCCATCCAATAAATTTCTGTGGAAATCCAAGATCTGTGAGCATATATCTTAAGAATTGCCAATCCAGTGAATCATATGCCTTCTTTAAATCAACCTTGAGAATACATCTTGGTGATAAGCCTTTCCTGTTGTAACCATTAAACAACTCATGGCTAAACAGAACACTATCCATAATGCTCCTCCAATCTATGAATGCAAACTGTGCTTTCCCAATTATACACTCAATTACCTTCTTAATCCTTTTACTCAGTATTTTTGCAATAACTTTGTAGACTATAGTGCAACAGGCAATAGGTCTATAGTCTTTCACAGTTGTGGGGGCTGGTCCTTTGGGAATCAATGTTATAGTTGTGCAATTCCATGCTTGCTTCATCTTACTTGTCTGGAAAAAGAACACCACAGCTTCATAGACCTCTTGTCTCACTTCATTCCAGTGCATTTTAAAAAACTCTACTGGAAAACCATCAACTCCGGGGGCTTTGTCATTTGGCATGTCTTTCACTGCTTCATCAACTTCTTCATAAGTGACTTCCTGAATTAGCTCTTGTTGCTACTGCATTGATAAGCATACACCTGCTTTGATGATTTTAGTATTAGGACATGGTTTGATCCCAGTATCAGTTCCCATGAGCTGCTTAAAAAAAGTGACAAATTCTCTTTCTACTTCTTTAGGTTCTGTAACTCTAACTCCCCCTGCATTGTATACAGAAGTTATTAAATTCCTGCTTGCTCTCATCTTCAGCTGGGCATAGAAATATTTGGAGTTTGAATCTCCATAATCTATCCAGTTAACTCTTGAGTTCTGCCTCAAAATTCTTTCTTCTATTGTACTCTACTTCTCTAGTTCCTGCAGTATCTGTTTTTCCTTCTCTATCATTTCTTGGTTTAAAGGACTGATTTTCAGATTACTTTGCACATACTCTAGCTGCTGTCTGATTTGATTCAATCTTTTCTCATAGCTTGCCATCTCCTTATTCAATCCCTTAGTTACATTCTTCAGTTGCTGTAGTTTCTGCCATATACTATCCATAGGGTCACTTCCCATCTTATGCCTCTATATGTCATCTACCATAGGTTTAAACTCCTTGTGTTCCATTGTTACCACATACATCTTGAATGGTTTAGGATATATATTCTTTCTTCTCCATATTTGGATCACTATAGGAGAGTGATCTGATACCCCAGGTTCCAGACAAACAGCTTCCACGTGTCCATATTCTTTGATCCATTCAAAGTTGACAAAGGCCCAATCAATTCTACTGTATACTCTATCATCCGCATGCTGTTTATTGCACCAAGTATAGAAACAACCTTTTGTCTTCAAAGGGGTCAATTGTATGGAGTCAATATAATCCTTGAAATCTTTCATCTCATTCATAGTAACTAGTTGTCCCAACCTATCCTCAGTGTTTAGGACATTATTGAAGTCACCACTTATGAGCCATGGGAGTTGAATTTGATTTCCCATCATTTGCAATTCACACCATAAATTTGGTCTCTCTTGTAGCTTGTTTTTCTAGCATACACAACTGTCAGCATAATCTGGTAACCAGTCACTGTATCACTCACTACACAATGAATGCATTGTTCATGAACTTGAACTATATTGACTGATAGATTTGTCTTCCACACCAACCAGATTCTACCATTCTCAGCTTTAGCACAATTGCAGCAATAACCCCAGTCCCTTGCTACTCTATACAGTATTGTTTTTACCTTCTTTTCTTTTACTCTAGTTTCCAGACATCCTAATACATCTACCTTATTCTTCTGCAAAAAGATTTTCAATTTTTTTTTGCTTATAGGCTTATTTAGCCCCCTTATGTTCCATGTACTAATGATCATGGGGGGTGTTGTATAGGATCAGGAACCAGAACCCCTCCCTGTGCAGCTATTTGTCCCAATTCACCTTGCACTTTGAATCTGTTTGCATTGCTTACTTCTGCACTTCTTCTGTTCTTCATTGTCTAATTCATTTTGTATCATCTTTCCTCTTTGAACTGCACCACCTTCATGTGTCTCCTTGTCATCTTCTATAGGAGGCTGCAATTCATTCATTCCTTCATTCTTCTCTTCCTTTTCCTGTTGTTCTTTTGGTTTCCATTCATGTATGATTCTTCTTCTTCTGCCTCTATTTCTTCTCTTAGGTACTTGGAATTCTTCATTCTCCTCCTTCTTACTTAACTTCCAGCATTCAAAGACATCATGCCCAAAATATAAACATTCAGTACAAAACTTTGGCTTCCATTCATATACAATTTCCTGTTGTTTTACACTCGTAGGAGTTATAATTTCAACAGTCTCCACCAATGGTTTTGTTATATCAACTTTCACTAGGACTCTTGCATAAGAGATTTTCCCTAGTTTTGTCTGTATACATTGGCATCCCTACGGTACTTGCCACTTTACTCAGTGCATCTGCAGTCCAATACCCAACTGATAAGCTAGGAAGTTGAATCCAAAGTGGAATAGTAGTGATACACTTGGGTCAAAATGAAAATTTCTCCCCCAATTCTGTAGTATTAGTGGCTTATTGTGATAAGTGTATGGTCCTGCTTGAATAACTGCTTTCTTATCCTTCACATTTGTAAATCGAAACACATAATAGCCATCATGATGATATAGTATTTGAGGTTTATCAACAAAATTCCAAACTGTTTCTATATAGCTCACCATAGATTTCTCATACGGTGCATCCCCAAATACATACCCACTTAAAGCATTATCCCAGTATTCCTTTAGCTCGTTTACATCTTCTTCCTCTATTTGAATTATCACCTTACCTTCTCTATGGCTAGGTGGTACATATTCCAGTCTCATCCCCATTTGAGAATTCCTGTTCTGCCTTCTAATCTCCTTTGCATGCACTGTTTTATCCTTTTCCATTTCCGCAGTTCCCAGATCTGGATATGAAATTTGCTTTGAAGACCCAGCTTCAGACAATTGGAGACGCTTTGGACTCGTTGGTAGCTGTTCTTTGCTTTTCTGAGTTGCAATCACTGTGTTCGCACAGTTACTGTTCCATTGGTTCCTGTTCATCTCTTCCTTTTCAGTTAGCTCGCTTTCCTCGCAAATTGGTTGAAAACCAGCTGGTAGGAAGCTTCCAAAGGTTAACGGAGTAAGGGTTTGCATCATAGAGTTCACCAGCGTAGTCACGCCAGCCACCGGCGCTGCTTGCTTGCGTCTCCTAGCCATCAGTGGTGCACGTTAGCCTGCCTTGGCTTAACGTGCTTATTAACTTCTTCTTTTTTTTATATTCTTTTTCTCTTCATAATCTAATTTCATTTACTATTTTCACTATTTTTTATTATTCTTTTTTTTATATTATTACTAAAGAAAAATCAAATTGTGTACCAATTAAATGTAGCTAATACAATCAAAAAAATATTAACTAACATTTGATACCAATATAGTATATAGTTATACCAACAGGGTATACAATTGTACTCAAAGAGTTAAAAAAAAGTTTAATTCAATTATTAAAGTGAAATAATATCAGTTGTCAATAAAAATTTCAAAAAATTCTAAAAGGATCTAATTGTAAGAGTATACCGTTACATTATATAACATACTATAATATTTTTTTTTATTTTTTTTTGCATTTTCAATTTGCCACTCACGTTGGGTAAAAGCATAAAGCAAATTAAAAGAGAAAGGCAAGTGAATTTACGGGTAATAAGTCTACTATTATAGTACATTGTATACTATTACAACATATTCTTACAGTATATTGCATATTATTACAGTATACTATAATAATAATATTGTATACTTTTATAGTATACTGTTGCAGTATAACTATATACTCCTATAGTATATTTTATACTGTAGCGGTATACTGTTAGGTAACTGTGTTCTTCTTCGATTATTATAATATATCGCTCCAGTATATTGTAAACTATAATAGTATACTGTTGCAGTATAGCTATATACTCCTACAGCATATTGTATACCGTAGCGGTATACTATAGTTGTGTTCTTCTTCGATTTCAACTGAAAATTTCGATCTCAATCACCTCAAATCAGCTCCAAATGCTTATCAAATTTCAGTATGAACTTCCAGAAGGTACTATAAGTAATATTTAACAGCACCCACTTTGAATCAAACAAGAAATCTTCAAAAATGAAATTGAGCTTCATGCCCAACAATGGGTTAAAATATCATGGTATAGCCAGTTTTCACACTGGTCAATGAAAAATAGCCAGCGTTTATCAAGTCAATGAAAAATAGCCACTATTTTGCTGCAACAGGGACCGGTCCAGTATAATATACGGGAGTTCTGGTGCATTTGTGTACGAACTCCAGCATATTATGCTGGACCGGTATACTTTGCTAACTCCTGTAAAATTTGCGGGAGATTGGAGCACCAGTGCTCCAAACTCCAGTATATTATACTGGACGATTATACTTGCTGGAACTCTCGTAAAATTTGCGGGCGTATTTTTCCGGATTTTGAACAGTGTTTTCGCTCAGATTTAAAGTGGCTAAATTTCGATGACTTTTGAAACTTGGCTATTTTTCAACGACCAGTGGTAAATCTGGCTATTTTTGAATTTCTCCCTTAGATATTCAAATACACATATTGGTGAATTTCAAGTTTCCGTGAGGAATATCATCATTTTGGAGGCCTTCATGCATGAAAGCTAAGGCCTTAGCTACAGTGGCTGCAATTCCTAATCTGCTTATTGCCCAGTCGAAAATTTGGTTGCCCCGAGATGCTGAAATGGACAGTTGTATGCAGTAACTTTACCTTTCCATATTCATTTTCTATATATGATGTACAAACTTGTTACCAAATTATTTTTTATATAGAAAAAAAGCCGATGGGTATAAAGTGAGGAAGGTAAAATGAGGAAGAAGAAGAAAAAGAAAGACGGGTAAATAGTTTGGGGAGCATGGGTAGGAGTAGTAAATAATTTGGATCTGGGCATTAAAGGGTAAATAGTTTGGAATTAATGGGTATAAAGTGAGATTATCTTATGCAGGGAACGGAATTTTGATAAAGATTTGCTAGGAATAACCGAATAAGTGTATAAAGAAAGAGAAAGTGGGAGAGTGGAACTTAGGGCTGTCAATGAATATTCAAAAATCGATTAAATCTATTGAATCGTACCGTACCGAATTAATTTTTAATTTTTGTTAATAAATCCGCAAGTTATTATATAAATCTATAACCGTACCGATAATTAAGGTAGGTTTTTTATTTTGTAAAAATAAAGCGAAAAAATACCGAACCGCGCCGAATAAATTCACATGTAAAAAATATATTTATATATTAAGTTTAAAATAATAAAGCATTAATTTTTTTCTTGGAATTTGAAATTATGAAAATGGTTACAAGACAACAAGTAATTAATCTTAAAATCTTAATTCTCAAACCTATTATGCTACTCCTATTGAAACTAAATTATTTTCAGCATATTCACTAGCAAGATACAAGGTATTCTAGTGATTATGAGTAACAAGCTACAATATATTGAATAAGTTTCTTTCGCATGATTAAGATTTTTCTTTTTGAATATTTAATCTTCTATCGACTTTATTCTTGAGTCCCACCTTGGTTAATATCTTTCTGCTCGTGTAATTTATATTTTATTTGCCTTTACTTAGTTTCTTTTATGTTGCCGTAGAATAGTTAATGGATCTATACTCTAATTTTTCATGTTTTCTTAATTCATCACCATTTAAACAGTAAAAATATCTAGAGAGTTTTGCTAAGTCATATAAAAGTACGTATGTTATTACATTATACTTCTACTAGTAACTTCTATATGACAATTAAAAAAAATATCAAAAATTAACCGAACCATACCAAAACTGAAGAGAAACCGACATGATTGGGACGGTTTCGAGAACTCAAATTTTTGTTATATTTAACAGAATAATCGAAAAAGTGATGTAGTATAAATTTTATAAAATAATCAACTGAATCGAACCATTTACATTACAGGTGCTTATTTCTTTTAGTCCCAATGGAACTAAAAGAAATAAGCACCTGTAATGTAAATTTGATGACCATTTTACCTCTTATGTTTCCTCGACTACATTGAGGTGACTACATGGGTTTTACGGGGGGACGGGGGATTTAACAATGTACTCCTTTTAGTCCATTTTAACTGATTTTTGACTGGTGTTACACATATTAAGGAATCAATTTTTTAGCATTAATTTGTATTGGGGAAAATAAATATTACACGTGGAATTAATTATGTGGCTGACATGGCAAGACATGTGGATCACTAGAAAAGCGACAACTAGAGAAGAGTATTAAAAAAGACGTGAGTCTTAATAGGTACGAGCAACACGTCTAAGAGACGAGAAGAAACGGTAGCTCGAGTCTCTTTAGCGATTTGAAGAGGCACGGTGGAATGAACCAAGACAATAAAAAGCACTGATTCATTGGTCTTCAATTAATGAGCATGAATGTTTACAAACGTCATAGAATCTTCACGAAACAGTTACGATTACCAATTTTAACGTTTCATTAATGTCATTAATGCTCATAATGACTCGATCATAAAAGGAAAAAGACGTTGTACTTAGAGATGACTATATGAGGAAAAGAAATGTCATTTGTATGGACACATTCTGATTATTATTGGAATACAATTATTTACTTTTGCTTTCTACTGATTACTACTTTTTTATTCTGATTTTCTTTCTTACTGCAAGAATATCGATTTCCTTGATTATCAGTAACCCGAGTACTTCTAAAACTAGGCTTTGACCGAAATTCCTATTTTTTTGTTAAATAAATTGGTTCCGTTACCAGGAAATTCTTTTTCCTATCAAAAAATCATGTCGAATGCTAACGACAACAACTAACAAAATCAGCAACACCAGTTGAACCAGCAAAATCAACAAGGGGATGGAACTCCAGTCCCTTCACCACGAAACTCTCCTCAACAATCCCGAGAAGGGTCACCTGACAGATGTGTATCACATGTGAATGACCAACATGGGGATGCTCAAGCAATTGATGAAGCATTAAAGTAATTAATCGCAGAACAGGTCAACAATGCTCTTCAAGTTTTTGTTAGTGGGTTGCCAACTGTACCACCAACCCCACCTCTGAATAACACCGCAACCATAGAAAATCCACGCTCGGGATTTGCCAATTCGGGCAGAGGAGGAACTCCCAGCGAATCTCGTGATGGAAGGTCAGGTATTCCAATTAATTCTAATTTACAAAGTTTAGTACTAACTTTGCAAAAACAGCTCAAGGAGCAGAACGATTGCATAGAGACGATACCTGGTGTTCCACCTATAATCAAAGGAGTGGATATGGATAATGTAACGACTCGACCGGTCGTTTTGAGTTCTAGCACTCCGTTCAGCCGCCTGAGGCCATGAGCAGCTGCATTTCAGGTATTGTGACTTGTGCGCGTGGTCGAAATTGAATTATCGGGAAGTCCGGAGTTGATTTGGAAAGAGAATTCTCATTTCGGAAGCTTAAAGTTGAAAGAATGAACTAGGATGGGATTCTTGAGTAAACGACCTCGGTATCGGGATCTGAAGGTTCCAGCAGGTTCGTATGATGATTTCGGACTTGGGCGTATGCCCGGTGCGGGTTTTGGATAACCCGAGAGCGTTTTGGCGCCTAATGTGGAAGTTAGCATTTTTGAAGAAATTTCTTAAGTTTGGCTTGAAGTGCATTTCAGTGTTATCGATGTCCGTTTGGGATTCCGAGTCCGAAAATAGCTCTGTATGGTGATTCTGGAGTTGGGAGCACAATCGGAAGTGAATTCGGAGGTCCGTAGGTCATTTTGGAGCCATTTGGCTAAAGATAGAAATTTGAAAGTTTTTAAGAAGTTTGACCGGAGGTGGACTTTTTGATATCAGGGTCGGAATCCGATTCCAGAAGTTGCAATAGGTCCATAATGTCGAATATGTCTTGTGCGCAAAATTTGAGGTCAATCGGTCGTGATTTGACAGGTTTAAACATCGGAAATAGAAGTTTGAAATTTTGAAGTTCATTAAGTTTGGATTGGAGGTCGATTCATGATTTTAGCGTTGTTTGATGTGATTTGAGGCCTTGAGCAAGTCCGTAGCGTGTTTTGGGATTGGTTGGTGGGTTTGGTTGAGGTCCCGGGGGCCTCGGGTGGATTCCGGATGGTTAACGGATCGAATTTGGAATTTGGAAGAGGGCTGAAGGATCTGGTTGCTGGTATTTTCGCTTCTATGGTGGGCTAACCGCAGAAGCGGCGCAGAAGCGGAAACGGAGCCGCAAAAGCGGTTTTTGATCAAAGGTTCGAAGGCCGCAGATGCGGTCAAGGTTCCGCAAAAGCGGGATCGCATCTACGGAAATCTGGTCGCAGAAGCGGGCGAGGGCATCATGGGGAGAACCGTAGATGCTGTCATAGTTCCGCAGAAGCGGGACCGCATCTGCGGGAGGCGTGTCGCAGAAGCGAGATTGGGGTGGCCCAGGGAGGACCGCATATGCGGTATTTGGACCGCACCTGCGGAACCGCAGAAGCGGTCGTTGGACCGCAGGTGCGAAAAATGCTGGGGCAGAATGATTGTTTTAAAATCGGATTTTGGCCATTCTTCTCTCACTTTTCACTTGGCATGGGCGATTTTGGGGAGCTTCAAGAGGGGATTTTCGTCATCAACGTTAAGGTAAGATAGTCCCACCTATATTGAGTTAAATACATCAATTATGTATGGGTATAGACTTGGAAAATTGTAGAAAAATTGAGGTTTTGGTGGAAAACCTAGAAATTTCATTCTTGGAATTTTATCACGATATTGAGTATGGAATTTAGTAAAAATTATATATTTGAGTTCCTAAGGTCATGGGTAACCTTTATCTTCGAAAAATTTCGGATTCCGGGCACGTGGGCCCGAGGGCGTTTTGGTAAACTTTTCGATCGGAGTTAGGAATTGCTATAAATTAGATTGTAATGAATATTTGAGCATATATTAATGGATTTGCGTAACCCTTGGCTAGTTTTGGAGCGTGGTGCGTCAAGTAGAGTCTTTGGAAGGGCGTGGAATGCCGGTTATGGATCTTCGGGGCGAGGTGAGTCTCCTTTCTAACCTTGTAAGAGGGAATGTCCCCATAGGTGAATTAATTGGATATTTGCTCCTATTTGCGGGGGCTACGTACGCACGAGGTGACGAGAGTCCGTGCGTAGCTACTATTATGCTATTGTCCGGGTAGTCTAGGACCTAAAAGCATGCTATACTTGGATTAATTATAAACTTATTGACGGCTTGAATTGCTTAGATCACCTTGGGATAGTAAATGAATTTAAAAAGGAATTAAACGTCATTTTCTCGAATTGTTAAAAGGGAATTTGTTTTATTTGGACCATGTCCCCCGATAAATCTTGATTGATTGTTCGAGCATGTATCTCTATGTGTGCCTGCGTCGCATGCATGATTCGCGAGCAGGGTGTGTATTTATTTTATGTTGACCGCGTCGCTGGTTAGTTCGCGAGCGGGGTAATAGATGCATCTATATGCGCGCCGTTGACCCTCGGCAAGTGCACAGTTTACATTTCTGTTGGATCGGGCCGTCGCCTCGGCATGATATGCGCATGCTTGTATTGCTGCCTTGAACTTAATTAAGTTATTATTGCCTCTTCATGGCCTGAAATTACTTGGATAATTACGAAAAAGAATTTTGGAAATTTTCTATAAAAGAATTAATTGTTTACTTGTTTCCTCCTATTTGGATAAAAATCATGTTTTATAGAAATCCATAATTTAGTGTATTACTGACCTCACTATTGGACCATTAATAAGTGTCGAAGTCGACCATCTCGTCTCTACTTCTTCGAGGTTAGGCGGGATACTCATTGAGTACACGTTGTTTTCGTACTCATACTACACTTCTGTGCATTTTTGTTGCACAGGTATATATAACCCTTGTGGCCTACTGGGCGTAGCAGCGCGGATGATTCTGGGACTAGGTGAGTTGCATTATTCGAGGCGACCCGCAGCTAGTATAGTCCCTTCCAGTGTATTGTATTTATTTCTTGTCCGCTGTATTTCGGAAGGATGTTGTATTTTATTTCCTTATCTGTAGATGCTCATGCACTTGTGACACCGGGTTCTGGGATGGTTTGAAGTATTTTGTATTAACTGCTTATCATTTAAATTTGATTTGAGACAATTATCTTTTAAATTGCTAAATTTGAAGGAAAATCCTAGATTTTAAAAGTATTAAGACGAGAATTTGATTAAGTAATTTGGTTGGCTTGCCTGACAGCAGTGTCCGGCGCCATCACGACCCTTAGTGGATTTCGGATCGTGACAGATAAATATTCTTAACAACCTTGAAAGCCAAGTGCCGCTCCTTTGTCTATTCCAAAAAAGTTTAAGATGCTCGATATCTCGAAGTATGATGGGACAATCGATCCACGAGATCATGTAACCGCATTTACAACTGGCGTGAAAGGCAACGATTTCACTAAGCAAGAGATTGAATCAGTGCTGGTCAAAAAATTCGGTGAAACACTCACAAAGGGAGCACTAATATGGTATTCTCTTTTACCTGAAAACTCTATTGATTCTTTTGCTGAGCTTGCAGTTTCATTTATAAAAGTACACTCGGGAGCTCAAAAAGTTGAAAAGAGGACGGAAGACATCTTCAAAATAAAACAAGGAGATACAGAGCTACTCAGGGAATTCGTGGATAGATTCCGACGTGAAAGAATGATGTTACCACGCGTACCTGGCAATTGGGCGGCTATGGCATTTGCAAGTAATTTAAATGAAAAAAGCTCAGAAGCCACGAGGAGACTCAAAAAAAGCTTATGAGACTTCCCTGCAACAACTTGGAATGATGTTTATAACAAGTATAGCACGAAGCTGCGGATAGAAAAAGATACTATCATTCAGTCACGGGGGGGGGGGGGTGAAAGAGTAAGCTCGAGGCGACCAAAAACTGAAAAAAGGTCCGATAAGAACAGGTACGAACCTTACACGGGACCAGCAAGAAGGGATTAACGTTCAAAACAGGAGAACCCGAGGTACGATTCCAGATCTAGGGACAGAGATTCGGGTTCATCATCCAAGTTTGGAAAGGAACGAGACACACAAGATACGCGGGACAACGACAGAAGTTCAATAGCGAAGATTGGCGATTACAGTTTCAATGTTAGCACATCCGAATTGGTGGCTGTTTTAAGAAGCATGGGAGATAAGGTGCGGTGGCCAAAAGAAATAAGATCGAACCCCAACAGAACAAACCCAGATTTCTAGTGCGAGTTTCATAATGATCACGGTCATATTGCTACAAGGTGAAGTAGAGAACTTATTAAAACAAGGCTACCTAACTGATTTGTTCAGTGAGAAGGGTAAGCAAGCATATATGAAGAATAGATAGGAGCCCCCAAAACCTCCGTCACCAAAGAGAATGGTCAATGTCATAAGCGGAGGAGAGGAGGTCAATGGTGTGACATATACGGCTGCAAAAAAGGTATGAAAAATCACAGCCACCCACGGGAAGCGAGTTCACCAAGTTTTGGAAGAAGACAGTGTAACATTTGATGATGCCGATGCAGATGGCATGTTGGTCCCACATATTGATGCGCTGGTAATATCTTTACTTGTACATGATACTAATGTGAAACGAGTTTTGGTTGATCCAGGTAGCTCTGTAAATATCATTCTTTTAAGAGTGGTAAACGAGATGCAAGCTGATGACAAATTGGTACCTAAAGCACGTACCTTATTTGGATTTGATAATTCAAGCGTTGTCACAAAAGGGGAGATAATACTCGCCAATTCGCAGAAGGAGTAATAAAGATATGAAATTTCAAGTGATAGATATGGGCATGGCGTACAATATGATCCTTGGCAGACCTTGGATTCATGAGATAGATGTTGTTCCATCTATTTTACATCAGTTTATTAAGTTCCCTTCTCAACGGGGAATTAGGCAAATCCATGGAGATCAGCAAGCTTCTAGAAGTATCAATTCAGTGGCAGATTCAAGCATACAAAATGACGTTGCAGATGAAAAATAACAATTACAGAATTCGGTTGAGGGTTTAACAACTCAAACCTCAACTGAAGATGGACAAACGGATGTAGACTCAAGGCCAGATACTATTCAAGAGCCAGAAGAAAATGAAAACATCAAAACGACAATCGAGGAACTCGAAGCTGTGGTGCTGTTTATACATTGGCCGGACAGAAAAGTTTACATCGGAACCAATCTGAGCCCAGAGTTGAAAGGTAAGTTAATTGAATTTTTAAAAGCTAACGCAAATTGATTTTCTTGGTCGCATTAAGATATGACAGGTATACCCCCGAAGGTAATGACCCATAAGCTGAATGAAGATCCAACACACCCACCTGTCAAACAAAAGAAAAGGAAGCAAGGATCCTTCAAAAACCAGGTGATTCGGGATGAGGTACAAAAGCTTTTAAAAATGGTTCTATCCGAGAGGTAAAATATCTTAATTGGCTAGCTAATACTGTAGTAGTGCCCAAAAAGAATGGTAAGTGGCGAGTTTGTGTAGATTATACTGATTTAAATAAAGCTTGCCCTAAAGATTTTTTTCCTTTACCGCACATAGATCAACTAATTGGTGCTACTGCAGGACATGAATTGTTAAGTTTTTTAGATGCATATTCTAGATATAATCAGATACAAATGGATCCTTTAGACGAGGAAAAAACTTCCTTTATTACAGAAAGGGGGACTTACTGTTATAAACTCATGCCTTTCGATCTAAAGAATGCTGGAGCCACCTACCAAAGGTTAATAACAAAGATACTCCAGGAGTACCTGGGAAAAACCATGGAAGTCTACATTGATGACATGTTAGTCAAGTCAACACAGGCGGGGGATCACATCCAACATTTGTCAGATACATTTCAGATTCTCCACAAATTCAATATGAAGCTAAATCCTGAAAAGTGTGCATTTGGTGTGTCATCAGGTAAGTTCTTAGGTTTCCTTGTTTTTAACCGAGGAATTGAAGTAAATCCAGCGCAGATTAAAGCTATTGAAGAAATACCAGATATACTCATGAGCAAAAAAGAAGTGCAGAGGTTGACAGGTAGGATAGCAGCATTGGGAAGATTTATTTCTAAATCTTCAGAGAAAAGCTTTAAGTTCTTCTCAGTATTGAAAAAGCAAAGCCAATTTGAGTGGACTGAAGAATGCCAACAAGCGCTCAAAAAATTAAAGACATACTTGTCCAACCCACCGTTGCTGGCTAAACCAAAGGACGGTGAAAGGCTACTTATCCATCACGCTGTGTCAAAAATGGTGGTAAGTGCAGTGTTAGTTCGAGAAGATAAAGGTAAGCAATCTCCAATTTATTATGTTAGTAAGACCTTATTAGATACTGAAACTCGATATCCTCATTTAGAAAAACTTGCTTTAGCACTAATAATGGCTTCTAGAAAATTAAGGCCTTACTTTCAATGTCACCCTATCTCTGTAGTGACCGCCTACCCCTTATGAAATATATTGCATAAGCAAGAGTTATCAGGTAGATTAGCCAAGTGGGCCATAGAACTAAGTGAATATGACATCACATATCAACCTAGAACTGTGATAAAATCACAGGTTTTAGCAGATTTCGTGGTAGACTTTATCCCAGGGATGGTAATAGAAGCAGAAAAAGAGTTGCAGGTATTTAACGGGTCTAATCCAGGTACTTGGACCCTGTTTACCGATGGCTCCTCGAATGTTAAAAGAGCGGGTTTAGGCATTGTTATATCCCACCTTCGGGAGAAACTATAAGGCAAGCTATAAAATGCCATCCTATTACTAATAATGAAGCAGAATATGAAGTTGTGATTGCAGGTTTAGAATTGGCACGAGAGCTCGGAATAGAGCAAGTTACAATCAAAAGCGACTCGCAGCTCGTAGTTAATCAAATGCAGAGGACTTATATAGCTAGAGAGGCGAGGATGCAACAATATTTGGAAAAGGCACGAGATTTCATCAGGCAATTCCAAACTTGGAAAATCGTGCAGATACCCAGGGAAGAAAATGTCGAAGCAGACGCATTGGCTAATCTTGCATCCGCTGCAGAAGTAACAAATGAAGAAAATGCTTCCGTAATACATCTGTTTCATTCGGCACTCGATCAAGATAAAAACGAGGTAAATTTCAATAATCTAACCTGGGATTGGAGAAATGAGATCGTTAATTTTTTGTAGTACGGAATTCTACCTGAAGATAAGAAAAAGGTTCAGGCACTTCGACAAAAAGCAGCTCGTTATTGTTTGGATAGAGGCAATTTATATCGAAAAATGTTCGGTGGTCCTTTAGCAAGGTGTCTCGGACCTTCTCAACCAGAGTATGTGATGATAGAAGTACATGAAGGACATTGTGAAAATCACGCAGGAGGAAAATCCTTGGTAAAAACTCTAATTAGAGCAGGGTATTACTGGCCATAAATGGAAGAAGAGGCAGAGAGCTTTGTGGCCAAATGTGATAAATGCCAAAGATATGGTAACAACATGCATCGAACAGCAGAGCTATTACATCCGGTTATTGCAGCATGACCTTTTATTAAGTGGGGGATGGATATCGTGGGTCCACTACCACAAGCCAAAGGAAAGGTGCGATTTTATTAGTACTCACTGATTATTTTACTAAGTGGGTAGAAGCAGGTGCCTTCAAACATGTGCGAGAAAAAGAAGTCATGGACTTCATTTGGCGAAACATCATATGTCGGTTTGGGGTTCCAAAAGAAATCGTGTGTGATTGCGGCCCGCAGTTCATAGGTGCAAAAATCACAGAATTCTTTTAGAGTTGGCAAATTAAAAGGATTACTTCAGCACCTTATCATCCCGCGGTCAATGGACAAGCTGAATCAACAAATAAAGTTATTATTAATAACTTGGAGAAAAGGCTAGAGGATTCAAAAGGTAAGTGGCCAGAAGTGTTACTTGGAGTCTTGTGGGCTTACCGAACAACAGCAAAAATGAGTACGGGAGAGACACCATTTTCACTTGTGTACGGTGCTGAGGCCTTAATTCTAGTTGAAATAGGTGAACCAAGTACGAGATACAATCAAGCAACAAAAGAGTCAAATGAGGAGGGGATGCGGATAAATCTCGATTTGCTTGAAGAAAGGAGAGAAACAGCCTTGATAAGGATAGCTACACAGAAACAAATTATTGAGCGATATTACAATCGGAGAGCTCATCTAAGGTACTTCAAGATTGGGGACTTCGTACTCAAGAAAGTTTTTCAATCAACAAAAGCAGCCAATGCAGGAAAGTTGAGTCCAAATTGGGAAGGACCTTACAAGATTCGAGGTATTGCTGGAAAAGGTGCTTACGAGTTAGAAACCATGGATGGCAAGGTTCTACCCTCGAGTTGGAATGTTGTTCATCTGAAAGAGTACTATTTCTAAGCAAAAGAAATACCCACGATCAGGTATCGCTCAATTACGATTTTTGTTTTGTACAGTTAAAATTATAATAACAATTTTAGATGATAGGCAAAAAGCTAGCCCACACCAAATGATGATATTAGACCTGAAAGACACGTGAAAGTGACATAATTCTCGGTCTAGGGTTACAACCTTTCTGATGGAAATATAAAGGGTTAAGCAGTCATCATCTAAATTATATATACCTCCGAGTCCCGTAGGTTTTTCCCTTTTCAGGAAAAAGACCACATGGAAGGAATAATCAAGTGCTCGAGATTTCATACTTCAAAGCTCAAACACTTGGGGGACTATATATATATATAAGGAAGGCAAAGAAGACCGAAAAAATCAGAATTCAAGTCAAGCTTAAAGTCTACTAAGTCTACCCAACAAATCGAAAGTTTAGAGCAAAGTCACGAGCAGCCAAAAACGCAAGCCTGATTCAAAAACCTGTGAAGAATATACTCGTGGATGTTTAGGTTAAAGTCAATATTTAGTCATGGGTTGCAAGATATACCCTTGAATTTTTTACAAATTTGTTGTAACAAAATAGTTACGAAAAAGTTATAGATGATACTTAAATACATGTAAAGCATTATATGATTTGAAAGTTCGAATGATACAAAACTTTCCTCAAAGTTATTCAAAGAAACGTGTGTGTTCCTATTTCTTCTTTCGATGATTACACCATTATGAAGTTGAGACGTCTTCTTCATTAAGTGTCGTATATAAAAGGGCCCTCTTTTATAATTCGTGCTTGCTCAAAAGAGTCACGAAGCAATGAAGCATTTTTAAATGCAAAAGTTAAAATAGCAAAAGGTAAAACAAAAACCCAAACATTAAAATTAAGTGGAAAATAAAGCCCAAACTTGTAAAGATAAGGCAAGGGCAAACCACTAAGAGAGTAGAACAGAAACTTTAAATAAAGGTATTATAAGAGTTAGACAAAAACTTTATAATATTATAATAACTTGGTTAAAACTAAGTATGAACTTAGTTCCAACCTGATTGTCTTATACAAAAAACCCCAAAACGGACTAGGGGTAAGATCTTCCAAAACATTACCCCCAAATGGGACCAGGGGTAAACCTCCAAATGTTCCATCAATAAAAAAAACAAAACAACACTTCTAACTTTTTCGAACTTTCACTGAGGGGCAGAATCTGAACCAGTAGGATGAAGAATGGTATCATCAGAAGCAGGAGGAATAACTTGAGCGGAAGGAGATTGAACAGCAGCCTCACCAGGAGTAACTTCATCACCCTCGGGAATGTCAGTCGCGGGTGAAGAAAAGCTCCGACTTTGTTGGGTTTTCTCAATATTTTCTTTGATGTTTGCAAGCTCAGCAGCTAAGTCAAAGCCTTCCCGGCTTGACTCCATCAAAGTGTCATGGCGTGTGTTCAAGAAATCCCAACTAACTTCAACGGCGGCCTTATCTTCAAGAGCTTCGTAATCTCTTTCCCGATGCTCAATCTCACTTCTTAGCTCTTCCTTCTCGGTCAAGGCTACATCATAAGAAGCCTGTAAGGGCGAAAATGAACTCTCTTAAAATCAAACTTTGTTAGAAGACACTCGGAGATCTTCTTGAGCTTGGGTAAACGTTTGAACAAGCTCACCGACGTAAAATTCTTTCTGGTTCAATAGTTCATTCAGACCTCTATCTGTTCAGAGGCTTTAGAAAGTTGTTCAGCAAATGAAGACTCTAGAAGGTTTTTATCTTTGCCCGCCTGATTAGAAGAGGCTTTCTCAACCGCTAGTTCCGCTGCCATAACCTTTACTTGCTGCTTTAAGGTACACTTATCTTCCTCTAAAACTTCAATTTCAAGTTGAAGACCCTCGTACTACTCTTTCCAATTGTCTGCTTCAGTGTGATAGTCATTCATCAGCTGCTCCGTGTGGACAATCCTTTTCATCATCTCCGTACCGATGAGATTGATCTACACACTGAAAGAGAAATGTGATACTAGTAAAAGAAAAATCACGTAAAAAGACAAGGTTTATACCTTTAAAGATGAATGCACAATTTCATCCACGTAAGAGAGCTGTGACTTTCCAGTTTAGACTTCTCAACTGGGCCAATCGATGGTTTCAGCCACACGTCAGCTTGGCCTGATTTCTTCAAAAGAAAACCATTTGCAGGAATCTCGATGGTAATTTGTTTCATTGCCCTTCTGCTACTGGAGGAACCAATTTCATCTTGGGAAGTTGTGACAGTAGGAACAGTCGAGGAAGTCAAAATAGCCACGGGCGGAGCAGTAGCAACAATAGCAGGTATAGGCAACTAAGATTCAATTGGAGAAGACACAGGAAAAGAGGAAAGAGGCGTCTCCTCAGAAATAAAGCAAAAGCTTTCTTCATCAAATCCACGAGAAAAGAGTTGTTCAGTAGACTCACGGGGTGCTGTAGGCGTCTCTTCATCAGAACTCACAAAAGTAGCACTCTCAGGCTCGAATATGGGAACAGAACTAGGAGGAGGAGTAGCTTCGTCATCTGAAATGACCCGTCTTCTAGCTCGTGGCTTACGAACCAACAAGCCTTTATCCCGCTCCTCTTCGTCTTTAGAGTTTTTCTATCAGCTTTTATTTTTAACGAGGAACTCAAGATTATCTCTTGAGCCTTTGATAGAGAAAGCCTCGAAGCAGTGATTGATGCAGCACTTACACCCCGAATGGGAAACCCTAATAAAGAAAAGGGTTAATAAGTCCCAGGATAATCATGAAAATAAAGAAGAAAGTGAAAGAGAAAGTTACCGTGAGTGTTAACTTTCCATCCAAATATGTTTGAAAGGTATTTCCAGGGTTTTACTTCCATTGGAGCAACTGTTAACAATTTTTCTACCCAACCACGGAAATCAAAAATTTCCTCAACAGTTCCTATGGTTGCTGAAAAAGAAAAGTAAAACAGTTACGAGAGTACAAGTTCTTCTTAAAAAAAAAGAAAAAACAAAAGGTTGGAAGTGAAACTCACGTGCAAAGTTCCACTTCTTAGGGAAGGGCATGTTTTCTTCGCCTACTAACCCACTTGTAGGAGCGGCAACAAATCGGGCGTACCAGCCACGATCTTTGTCGTCTTCGGGGCTAACCAAAACTCTCTTACTTCTCACCACGAGAGTAAAAACCCCATGTTGGAATAATTTGGGAAAGTAGAGATGAATCAGATGGTAAAAGGTGAAGGGTAAGTGAGCTAGATTTGACAAATATCTAAGGCATGCCACAACCCTCCATACAATAGGGCCAATTTGTCCTAAACACACATCAAGGAAACGACAAAATTCAATGATAACTGGGTCAATAAGTGGCCTAAAACCTAATGTGAAGGGATATGTATACACAAAAGAAAAACCAGATTTAAAGAAAGTGATCCTTTGATTCTCATTAGGGACCAGAATCGGGAAGTCAAATTTCCAATAGCAATCTCTACGCACAACAGAAATTAAACCCTCAATGATCTGGGAAGGGTAAACATTAGCGCGATCGTGAGAAGTCATGGAAGTAACTTGATTTTTAATTAATTCTGTATTTGTGACAAAGGAAAGTTCAGAAGGAATAATCTCGTCGACAGTAGGTTCACGAAGCGGTTCACTAGAAATTTCTAGCAAAAGATCTATGTGAAAAAGAAGCCCTAGTTCTAGAAGAAGATGGAGGAGTAGAACTGGGTTGAGAAGAAGAACTACGTACAGAAACTGACACTAAACTACGCAACCTACCACATCTCCTACTTCTGGTAGGAGCAGAAGAAAGGGGAAGTTCGTTTAACTTTTCGAGGATCAGGATTTGAAGAAGACATAGTTGTATGAAGAAGTAGAACGTATTGAAGAACAAGAACAAGTTATGAATAAAGAACATCGAAGAATTTTTTTTCGTGAAAGCAAAGGAAAAGGATGTATTTATATGCAGAAGCAACCGTCATGCCAAAAAGGTAATGATGGGAACGTCATTATGAAAACTGTCACTTCGTGACTAATGCAGCCGCAAAAAAGCCCTAAAACCCGCTGAAGAGTTGCAGAGCCAATCGATGACTGCCATGTTTCACATGCATTAAATGGAAGTGACATACGACACATCAGTCTAGAAGAAGGTACAATAGTACGTGAGAAACGGCGGCAAAAATTCCCACCTTAAATGAGATCTACTTCCCAAATATTCAGTTGCTGAATAATTGGTAAGTGGAGGGACTATTTGTATTGGGGAAAATAAATATTACACGTGGAATTAATTATGTGGGAATTAATTATGTGGCTGACATGGCAAGACATGTGAATCACTAGAAAAACGACAGCTAGAGAAGAGTATTAAAAAAGATGTGAGTCTTAATAGGTACGAGCAAAACGTCTAAAAGACGAGAAGAAACGGTAGCTCGAGTCTCTTTAGCGATTTGAAGAGGCACCGGTGGAATGAACCAAGACAATAAAAAGGACAGATTCATTGGTCTTCAATTTATGAGCATGAATGATTACAAACGTTACAGAATCTTCACGAAACATTTACGATTACCAATTATAACGTTTCATTAATGTCATTAATGCTCATAATGACTCGATCATAAAAGGGAAAAGACGTTGTACTTAGAGATGACTACATAAGAAAAAGAAATGTCATTTGTATGGACAAGTTTTGACTATTATTGGAATATAATTATTTACTTTTGCTTTTAACTGATTACTTTGTTATTCTGATTTCCTTTCTTACTGCAAGAATATCGATTTCCTTGATTATTAGTAACCCGAGTACTTCTAAAAATAGGCTTTGACCGAAATTCCTATTTTTTTGTTAAACATATTAATAAGGAAATTGACCATATTAACCATAATTTATTCATTAAAAATATAACAAATATTCTTGGGCTCTTTACTTCAAGGGCAATTTTGGAAGAAAGAAGTTACTTCCTTCTTAATATCTGAAAAAATTAAATATTGTGGATCACAAAAAAGGACCAAAAAATCAATTAAAGTGGACTCGAGGGAGTATTTGATAGGCTTGACTAATTGAATTGCAACAGCCGCATTGCTCTTCAGGGGCATAGGCACCTTGCTTGAAGCGGTGTCACGTGACACTGCTTCGTCGAATATTTTCCATTGTGTAAATAATAAATAAAATTAAAATATTGAGTATAAATACAAAAATAACACCGCTTGTCGTTATAGTAATTTATTTATTTAGTTTTTAAAATATTGATACCGCTTACGAAAATTACGCCACTGTTGCTCTTCCTCGATTAATCCAATATAGTTCACCCCTTTTTGATAAATGATTTAAAGGGTATAGTGTGTTTAGCATAAGGGAAAAAATATTTTCTCAAAAAGTAAGTTATTCTAGTGTTTAATTGCCAAAAATGTATTTTGAAAGAGTACACTTTCCACCAAAATAATTTCTCTCACCTTTGGGCAGAAGTTTACCTTCACTACTAGCTCAACTCTAAACTTTAAAAAAACAACTCCAAATTAAACTAACACTTATGCGTTCGATCTTGTCGTTGCTTATCTGTTAAATTTTATCAACAACCTTAAAATCTCTTTTCAGTAATCTCTTTAACCCACCTAACAAAGTTGTTGCTTTATTTGTACTCATAGAGCAAATTAAGTATGGATTAATCATGTTAATTTAATGAGCTTATATGCACTGTATTAAGCTTATCATTACCATTATATATTCTCTGTTCCAAGTAAGCCTTGTTATCTTAAATGGCAATATATTAGATGGGAAAAAGGCCAAAATTGCCCCTCTACTATTGTTTATTGGTTGCTTGTGTCACCCGTTATACTTTTGGGCCATTTTTGTCCCTACCGTTAATGAACTTTGAATAAATACCCCTAACCCTAACGTCTATACACTGTGGCAGCTGACCACATGAATTTTATCCAAGTCAGCTACCATGTCAGCTTCCACATCAGCGGGCCACCAATTTAAAACCCCACAACACCCATTTACTATCCGTCTCTTACCAACAATTAGGGCTCAGATGACCCCATGAAGGAAAATTGGGACATTGAAGAACTCCAATAATAATTTGGGAAGAACAAAAGTAGCACAATCCATTTACTGCAGGAGGAAGAAACAGTGGTTCAGTTTGCCACTGTCCATAGAGGGCGACAGTTCCTCCACAATCCTCCTCGCCATAATCATCATCCTTAACATCCTGTTCTTTGTTCTGCTTTCTAGAATACTTCAGAACCTGACCGTAAAAGCAAAGCAGATTAAGGTACTTGTAGAGTTTTGGACAATCAAAAGTCATATTGCAGGTGAATAAAAGATTTATGTGCAGACAAAAACCTTTGCAGGTATCTCGTTAGCTTTCACTTGGAGCCCCTCACGAAGCCATTTTTCCTTTCTTTTGAGTGTTTGTACACAGGATCGTGGGTATATTGGATGACCAGAACAAAAACCTAATACATGTCCTTTGGGGTAAAGAATCTGATACTTGTTAAGCCATCTTTCAATTATGCATAAGCGATGGTTTCTGTAAGCCTAGAAGCAAATTAGTTCAAAACAAATCTATCAGTGCAACGTAGTCAAATTTTAGTGAATATTTGTGTTTGTTATACCTGTTGATTTGTTGGAAGAGGTTCAGTCAGTGCCCTAGTTTCCAACTCCATATCTTCGATAGAGCTCCTGGTTGTGTAAAAGAATTCCTTCTTGAGAATTCTGCACAATTTTTCTCGCTATATTCATGCATATCCAGCATACCTGTTGATGGTACTAATTCTGAGCTCTAATTGTTGGTAAGAGACGGATAGTAAATGGGTGTTGTGGGGTTTTAAATTGGTGGGCCCGCTGATGTGGAAGCTGACATGGCAGCTGACTTGGATAAAATTCATGTGGTCAGCTGCCACAGTGTATAGACGTTAGGGTTGGGGGTATTTATTCAAAGTTCATTAACGGTAGGGACAAGAATGGCCTAAAAGTATAACGGGTGGCACAAGCAACCGATAAACAATAGTAGAGGGGCAATTTTGACCTTTTTCCCATATTAGATTAATTAGGGTATGCAAGTAGCCCAAATCCACAAAGAATTCAGTAACGATAATGATTTTTGTTTATGGGATGTTTTCCTAACTATACCATATTTGAAACCTTATTACCAAAAATGTGCATAGTTTGTATATTACCCGCCCAGTCCACACTTTAACTACAATTTATATACCAATCATTTATTAGGCAGAATCTGCCATTTATTGCGCGCGAAAAATCAGCCACAAAATTTGGGATTGATTTATTCCAAATTAAATTCGAAATTTGAAACGTAAAGGAGATCTGGAAGCTGCGTAATTTTGAAACGGAAAGGAGATTTCTGTTCTTCAACTTCATCTTCATCTGTTCTTCCATATATTTTCCACCATTGATAGCCATTAAAAAGCTTGAAAGCTTTGATATCAAATTTGGGTTTTCAAAAATCATTATTTGTTTGGATTGGGTGTTGTTGAAAATAATCGGAAATATGATTTGGAGTTTATATCTCAATTTTGAGGAGTTTTGGTGAAGATTAGACTTGGTTTTGACTGAATTTCAGATTGAAACTCGAAGAAGAAGAAGAAGACATATTTCTAGAAATTGTAGATAAATTGTAGATTGGGAAGACTAAAACTTTTACAAATCTTCTACAATTATGTCGAATCCCAATTAAACTACAATCGAATGGGAATTGGGATATTAAAATTTAATATACCCAGTTTGTAGATATTTTGTAGATGAATTGTAGATCATTTGTATTCTAATTGTAGATGCATTGTTTTCTGTAGATGAATTGTAGATTAATGTGGTCAGCGGGTATAATCACAGCAGCAGCAGCAGAATCCTTGGAAACTTACAACCGTGACCAATGTAGAAGAATTGAAGCTAGTGATCAACACTACTCCCATTTGGCTAACCACGATACCATTTGGTATTTGTAGCACAAGCAGCAACATTTTTCATCAAACAAGCCGTGCAACTGAACCGGAAAATCATTCATAATTTTGAGATCCCCCCTGCTTCAATTTTTGCCTTAGCAGCTGTTGGCATGATAATATCTGTCACTATCTATGAGAAAATCCTCGTACCTGTCCTAAGACGGGCAACAGGAAACGAAAGAGGCATTAGTATTCTCCAAATGATCGTTATTGGAATGATCTACTCTGTTTCTACTATAATCGTTGCAGCTCTAGTCGAAAGAAAAAGATTGAATATTGTTCATAAAAATCCACTCGAGGGTTCAGCTTCAATGAGTGTATTCTGGTTAGCCTAATATAAATTCAGATTTTGAATTTGTATTTTAGTTGAGATGAAAGGAAAGAGAAAGTGGGAATATACGGTCCTATAATTATGCCTAATATAAATGCACCCTTAATTATATCCCTGATTTGAATTATGGTATATAAATGGTAATTTGGTATGCTGAAACGTAATTAACTCAAACCTTAAACATTGAGGGTAATAATGTTTCATATGTGGTACAGGAAGGTAAAAATCCCTTTTTTTAATATGAGCAGGTGGGAGTACGACTTAATTATTGACTTGCTTATTAGTGCATTCATGATTAAACTTCTTAATACAAAAGGATAATAATTAATTCTACATGTGATGATATCTCAGTAATTAATTGTCCATATGGTAGAGTTCAATCAGCTTATCTCTAGTATTCTAGTTAATTAGGTTTTGTTCAATGCATATTATAATCAAACGAGATCCTCATTACATATCTAACATATTCAGAACTATTTCCTCTAAAAAGATTTTCTTTTTCCTGTTTTTTTTTGGTTCTAATTAAGTAAGACCTGTTTAAATTTTTATGATTGAGGGTCTAATATATCTCTTAAGAAGTGTACGGACAACGAAAGAAGATTTAAATACAATATTACAACTGAGCTATCAGTCAAAGCTAAATATTTTTTCAATTAATAAAATTATGATATAAATTTAAGAAAAATTATCTATTTAATATCTTTAATGTAGTGAGAGTACATAGAATGTGGTAATTTTAATACAATTTCTAAATTTAAACCTTAACAGGTAATTAACGTGTGTGAAAACAATGTACTAGCAACTAAATGAAAAAAAGAAAAAGAAAAACCCAACTACCCAAAACCACAACCGCTACCATCAACGGTTGGTAGTGAAAGAAAAATGGACAGAGACATTTTTTCTGAATAAAATCTGAATCCAAAACCAAAACGCAGAAACGCGTAGCGACCGACGTCGTTACATCCCCAACCCCTACCCCTACCCCCACCCCATCCCACCTCCACCCACCTCACCCAAACCCCCCTACTTGGGATTCTCCTTCTTCATCTTCTTCATTGCTTCAGATCTCTCCATTTTATTCCATAATAGGGGAGGTTTCAACAAATTCTTCTCCTGTTATATATAATCTCATGGTCTCCATTCAATATACGTACATATAATGTATGTGAATACACATTCTTATTGCTGAGCTTCAACCAGTCGGGAATATCCATTCCATATTTTCTCTCTCCTATTTCAGCGAATTTCACTTGTCGGTGATCCCTATATACATATTTTTTGTTTTGGAAAATGGCGGCAGTTTCCGGTCCTCTTACGCCTGGACAGGTACTAACTCTATTGTTGATCGTTTCAGTTTATACTGATGAGTTTGATTTTTTCTTCTTGAAGTTAAATAAAGTTTGATTTTTGATTCGGATCCTTTAAATAAGAGTTAAACAACGGAAATGTGGGGATGCAGTAATAATTGTGAGTTCTTTTTGGGTCCGGATCCGTTGGAGTTGAACTACGGTAGTGTACAACTTCATAAAGTGTATTAGTAGTTAAAATGAATTTTGTTCTAAGAGCATTGAGATGAGGAGATTCATTTCCTGTGAAATTTCGGGAACTCTGAGTTTTTATGTTTATTCTAATAAAGAGCAGCAGCATGTTATTGTTGTTACTGTTGGAGTTTATTAACTGTCGGTAAACAAATTATTCATGTTTTGATAACGAAGATGGAATCTGAAGGCCAAAATGGCTGTTCTTATGGAATTATCTTTGCGTATTAATTAATTTTTTTGGAGTAAGTGTACTGCACTTGCGCTGCCGCAATGTCGAACATCATTCATCTTGTTCTTTCGTTTGATTTTCTTTATTCCGTTAAGGCAAATTTGTGGTAGAATCTACTGAATGATTTCACATTTCATGTCTCAGGTGTCATTTTTGCTTGGATTTATCCCCGTCCTTGTTGCATGGTTATACTCTGAGTGGTTGGAGTACAAGAAGTGGTTGTTCCCGTCTAAAGTGTAAGTTAAACAGCTCAATACTTGCCGTGAAGTAGACCAACCTTCCTTTCCCACTAAATTGACCCACACAATTTTCTACATTGAAATAACCACCCAATTGATCTCCATCCGATAAGGAAAAGGAAAAAGTATTGCAAGCTCATATATCCCCTTCACTATGGAGCTTGTAGAATACTGAGAAATGGCTTCTATTTGCTAATCACTAGTGAGCAGTGTCATTACACTACTTGATTTCTGAAAGCAGCTGTGGTTGTTTTAGCTATACAAAAAACATACAAGCAATTGTACTATCCTACATTATTAGTTGTCTCATTTTATATTGTTGGCTTCTCTGTGACAGCAGTCATTCAGATAATAATCTAGTTGAATTGGAAAATGCAACAATCAAGGAAGAAGATCGAGCTGTCTTGCTGGAAGGAGGTCTGTCAAAATCTGCATCTACGAAGTTGTTAAGTTCATCAATAAAAACAAATATAGTTAGGTCAGTGCACTGTGTAGATTGGTTGATTTTCCTTGAACTTTCTTAATTCATTCTTCATTAAACATTTTCTAATTATTTTATAGGTTTCTAACTATGGAGGACTCCTTTTTGCTCGAAAATCGAGCAACTTTAAGGGCAATGTGAGTCTCTTGGTTGTTTTCAGTATGCAGGATGCATTTTTTTCCTCATACTAACCTGTTTCTCTTCAATCTCATACAGGTCCGAATTTGGAGGAATCCTTTTTTATTTCTATATCTGTGACCGCACAAATTTCTTCGCAGATTCTACTAAGGTTCATAATCTTTTAACTTAAAAATAATGCATCATAATATGCTTGCTAGATCATGCTTTTGACTAACCTCATGGATAATGGCGCATGAGCACTTTGTGGTGCGCCTAGAGTAATGTGTTCTCTGCATACTGTGCTAAATATACACAGCCAGTTCAGCCTAAATGATTTGTTACTTTGGAATCTTGGGCATTATTTACCCCTGTATGTGATATCCTGATTGAACTGATGGATGTGGAAATTGTGCTGTGTAACTTTTGTCTTAATGTTGTTTCAAAATATTTTATCAAAACTTTAGCATGCTTTGCTCCAAAGGAAATAATTTTAGTATTATTCTAGAGAAGATGTACTAGCGTATATATGATATGCATGCTAATGTGTAAACTCATTTGTACTTTCTAGAAAATTTTGGATCTTCTCTACTATAATTGGTTTATTTTGTAAAGTTCAAATTTTCCATGTTTAAATGTTATCCACAAGCATCAAACTCATTCTTGATAAATTGTTGTCTTCTTTGCTTCTTGTGCCCATCCCCTTAGTTTTGTATATAGTTCTTGGTATTGAGAGTTTAGTACAGGATCTGCATTGGTAGTTGACTAGAATGAAGGACATGATGCCCAATGATTTCTGCATCATTGCTGAGTTATACTTTTAAGTATCAACTCCATTTCGGATGTATAAGATGTATATTTGCAACCCAGCAAGTGCAGCTCAAAGTAACAATGTGCTGTTTGATATTGTTTTCCTTGATCAGAGCTACAATCGGGACCTCTTCCTCTTTCTGTATTGTCTTCTGATCATAGTTTCAGCAATGACTTCTTTCAAGAAACACAACGACAAATCAGCATTATCTGGAAAATCCTTGCTTTATCTTAACCGTCATCAGACAGAGGAGTGGAAAGGATGGATGCAGGCAAGTGTTTTCTATCACGTTTTTCTTGATCTACTTATTCTTCAGTTTTGTGTGAAGTAAATCTGGACAGTTCTTTAGGGAAATACCTTCCATTTGCACCCTTTGTTCCTCTGTCTCTCCAGTGAGTGTGTTACAAAGTAGTTACTTGATTCTTGCACAACTTCTTTGTTCAATGTGTGTTATATTAAGAAGCAGTAAATCATGCAGATACTCTTTTGAATACTCAGAATTTTCCTGTTCAAGTATCCCAACATTTCATGTGTATATTTTTATTTCCTGTACATTTGAACTGCTCTTTGTAAATACTCCTACAGTATGTAATGTTCTCCACATTTGCACAGTCTAAATAATCTATCCTTTTGTTTGCAACAGGTCCTCTTTTTGATGTATCATTATTTTGCTGCAACAGAGATATATAATGCCATTCGTGTTTTCATTGCTGCATATGTTTGGATGACTGGTTTTGGGAACTTCTCCTATTATTACATCAGAAAAGATTTTAGTCTGGCTCGATTTGCTCAGGTAACATTATGTGTTAATACTTTATTACCTTAAATCAGAAGACTCTTGGTGGTATCTTACATTTCTTAGGTTCGGTGTTGTTAATAGGGTAAACTTTGTCTTGTGTGCAGATGATGTGGAGGCTGAATTTCTTCGTTATATTTTGTTGTATTGTTCTTAACAATGACTATATGCTGTATTACATCTGCCCAATGCACACACTTTTTACGCTCATGGTATATGGAGCCCTTGGCATTGGCCACAACTACAACGAGAAAAGATCAGTGATGGCTCTGAAGCTAGTTATGTGCTTTGTCGTGGTTATCCTGATTTGGGAGATTCCTGGAGTTTTTGAATTTCTTTGGGGTCCTTTCGCATTTATGTTAGGTTGGTTACGGTGTACTTACTCTTTTCCTTTCTCCAAAATCACTTTTAATATTTACTGTTTTGTGTGCTTGGACAAGGAACTTCGGTTTGCAAGTCTCTTCAACTAAGTTGTGGAAAATGCTACCCACTCTTTCATGCCATTTATGCTTAAGACAAATATGTATGGCTCTAAGTAATGGCAAATGCCATCATTATAAGTTCGGTTATAAGTAGTTCTCAAAACTAATATCACCATAAGTGACATGGTTCAGAAATAATTGCAGAATTTGATTTGATGTCTTCATGAAAATCACCTATATGGAACAGAATTATGGACCAATATTCATGCTAAGAGGTGCTTATCTTAGGTTCATTCATTATATGCAAGAAAAGTCACATATGTAATTGTAGTGTCAATGCTAAACAACTGTCTCAAGTGTATTTTGTGTTTCAAGTAATAGTATGAGCACTAAAGAATCTTTCCCCCCTTTTTCTTGTCATCCTTTCTTTTTGTATCATTCTATGGATTCTTGCGTAAGCTCTTATCACCTGATTATAGTTTTCTACTTTCTCAAATTGTAGGATACAGTGATCCAGCCAAGCCTGATCTCCCTCGCTTGCATGAATGGCATTTCAGATCTGGACTGGACCGCTATATATGGATTATTGGCATGATATATGCCTACTTTCACCCTAATGTAATGTTAATAAAACTCTAATTCCTAGTTTTTTGTCTTTCACTTGTTCTGTAAGACTTATTTTTGGAATATCTTATCCTTTCAGGTTGAGAAGTGGATGGAGAAACTGGAGGAGTCTGAACCTAAGCGGAGACGAACAATCAAGTCATCAGTTGTTGCTGTTGCTGTAGCTGTGAGTAGGATTTATCTTGTTTCTAACATAACATCAACTATATTTGCTGCTGCAGCGTCTCTTTTTCCTTTTTTTTTTTCCCTCCAATTTGTAAAGTTTTCATTCCGTCTTCCTCAGGTTGGGTACTTGTGGTATGAATACATATACAAGCTGGACAAGACCGCATACAACAAGCTCCACCCCTACACCTCGTGGATTCCCATAACGTGTGTATTAAACTTTCTTAAAATTCTACTTTAGCCCTTTATTTCTGATGTGAACTTGTATACAACACCAACTATTGCTTGCCTACAATATGCCAAACCAAAGAAAGTATGTTGTATTTCTCTCCTGAAGTCTTGTGCTACTTCCTCATTAATTTTCCTTTTTTCAGTGTTTACATCTGCTTGCGGAATTTTACTCAGGAGCTACGGAATTTCTCTTTGACTCTCTTTGCGTAAGATTCTATTGACCCATTTGGATTTTAGTGTTGGTGCTCATTCATAGACCTTAATACCTTATTCCTTTTCCTGTCCAGCAGATTAATCTTTTCGTTTTTTGTTTTAAACATGTTGGAGCTGTGTTTATTTCCTCTTCTTTAACGGTTAAGTGCTCAATTTTTCTAGGTGGCTAGGCAAAGTCACATTGGAAACGTATATCTCCCAGTTCCACATCTGGCTGAGGTGTGTGGATTTTACTGTTCTTCTAAATATAATGATTGTTGTTTCAGACTGAAATAAATAATAGAAACTGTCCCACAGTTAATAATTGAGCTTTTACATGGGCCAATTCGCACAGTTTAATGTGGGTATTTATGAGTTCCTGCATTCAAGTCTCACTGTCACCCATCAACACGTTCCACATGCTTGGCCTAGAAAAGGAATCAGCTTGCACATAAGGGGGTACATGTCAAACCCAAAAATATATCAACAGAAGTTTCCCTCTCTTAACAATTTAAACTTTTAAATGGAGGCTGTTCGAGCAATTCAATAGTTGCCCCCTCAATTTAATCATTTCTGATCAATCCAAAACATTCTATCACCTTGTGATGTTTCCCAAGTAATATGCTAACTTAAGCATTTCCTGTGTGGTTAAAATTCACAGGGGTATTACTGTTCCAATTCCATAGCTGTAAAATGTAAATGACTGACATCCTTAATCTTACATAATGTACTTTATTTCCCAGCCTGTCTCTAAAGTTTCCTTGTAATGATTTCTTACCTAGTTTCCTTTTAATATCTCTTAGAGTAATTTTTCTTCAATTCTTGCATCTTGTCAGAGAATGTTTAATAGATGTTGGTTGTGTTGATAAGGTCAGCATGCTTTGAGTTCTTAGTGTTTCCTGATTTCATGTGCAGAACAAATATGCCGAATGGACAGCCGAAGTGGCTCCTGTCCTTTATTCCAGACTATCCTATGCTTAATTTTATGCTTGTCACTGCAATTTATGTTTTGGTAAGCTTATGGTTCTCTCTTTTCATTTGTCCTGAACTTTTTTTGGCTATGATCTCATCTGATCCATTTTCTCTCCATCTGTGTTCTCAATCGGGCCTACAACTTCCCTTCTGCAGATATCGTATAGGCTTTTTGAACTAACCAACACACTCAAGACAGTTTTCGTACCCACCAGAGACAATCAGAAGCTGCTTCACAACTTCATTGCTGGGGTTGTGATTTCTGTGTGCATATATTGTCTTTCCTTTATTCTTCTTCAGATCCCTCATTGATGTGTAAGTACTTATCCAACTTATCAAAAAAAAAAAAAGTGTGGTATGGTTAGTATGATGAAAAATGTTTTTGCTAAAAGTATTTATCTAAAGAAAATTATGTAAAAGTGTTTGGTTATCTTGAATTTTTAAAATGTTTTTCTAAGGACACTACTTTCTACTAAAGGGAGAAAATGTCTTCTTTTACTTAAAGATATGTCATGTTCTGCTCCATATCATTTGTTTCATGCCAACCAACACTTGAATACTGTTATCAACCTTTAGTACTCAAATATATTATCAAAACACTATTTATACCTTTCTTATACAGTTATCATATTTTACCGACTCTTATATTTTATCAAACATTTAAAATGATCCAGAAATCATTTTTCAAGGTAAAATATTTACCCATCGAACCTTTTTAATGGAAAATATTTTCCTCCATGCCAAGTTCTTATTCTTTTTGCCAATGCATAGTTGATGCCATCTGCTCTGTCACCTCATTCCCCTTCCCCAACAAATAGTGTATAAGATCGCTTGCATGCATAATCACATGAATCATCCTAGTGTGTACTTTCCTTCTTGGAATAATTTGGTAGAACCATTTGTCTGAACAGCTTCATTCTGAGACAGGTTGTATGGCCACGACTCGGATGAGACAGTCGTAGATTACTCTAGAAAGATATAAACTAGATGAGAAATCAGTCATATTATTTCTTGGATGGGATGGAGATGTTGATATTCAGAGCCAGCTTGCTAAGCATGCGAACAGTTTTGAGGAGTATCATTTGCAGTTGCTAAATTCAAGTATACAAGGAATTATTTTCAGAATTAAAACCTGCGTCTCCAAGGGACAACCAGCTGTATGATATCAATTGCCAAGTGTATACAATTTTTCTTCTCTTTGCCGTTGCCTTTTATGTTTCCACGTTAATCAGTGTAAGAGAAAGAAATGTAGGCGTGATAAGTGTACTTGTGTTCTCTAATCAGCAGACTTGAATGATTCATGGCTAATGCAATTGTTTTTTTCTCTTTGAGCTCTTTTTTATCGTTTGTGAAGTCTTGAAGGAGACATTTTTTAAGTTCTCAGATTGCTATTCCATGGTCCGAAATTGTAGAGGATTACAGAGATATTGTCTTTGATTCAACATGCTTGCTACAATAATATAATGACAGTGAAAACTCTTTAACAATTTACAACTACGTCAAAATTGGGAAGTACACATATAGCCATTTTCAGGATGCTATTTAGGAATTAGCCAATATTTATTTTGTCCTAAAATTTTAAACTAAAAATTTTAACTTCAGGACAACTCACATTTTTGTCCAACCGAAAGACTAAAACTCAGGATACTTGGCTATTCCCTAAATAGCAGGTAAAAATAGTACGGTATAGCCAATTTTCGGATTGGTCAATCAAAAACAGCCAGCGTTTACCAAGTCAATGAAAAATAGCCACTATTTTGCTGCAATAGAGACCGGTCCAGCATAATATACTGGAGTTTGGTGCACTTGTGTATGAACTCCAGCATATTATGCTGGACTGGTATACTTTGCTGGCTCCAGTATAATATACTGGAGATTGGAGCACCGGTGCTCCAAAGTCCAGTATATTATACTGGACCAATATACTTGCTGGAACTCCAGTATATTATGCTGGAGTTCTAGTGTACTTATGCTGGAACTCCATCATATTATGCTGGAGTTCCAGCATACTTATTCTGGAACTCCAGTATAATATGCTGGAGTTCAAGTATACTTATGCTGGAACTCCAGCATAATATAGTGGTGTATTTTCCGGGTTTTGAACAGTGTTTTCGCTCAGATTTATTTTTATATAAAAAGTGGCTAAATTTCGATTACTTTTAAAATTGGGCTATTTTTGAACGATCAGTTGTAAATCTAGCTATTTTTAAAATTTACCTAAATAGCAGCCCTTTAGAATGGCTACCTGGTGTTGTTTCGATGTACCAACTCGCTAATTGGGCTACAGGCACTTTCTTTTGTAACTTTATGGGTCAATTATGAACCGATTGAAGCCCAATGTTGTATAAAGCCCTCTGCCAATTCCCACAGGCCACAACTATACTAATCACTCTTCTAGACTATTTGCCAACTGATGAAAATCAAGATAATAGATTGTTAACTAGAAAAATCTGTGGGAAGCAATAACACACACTGGATGACTGTACAATAAGATCAAAAGCACATGATGTAGACAAGTTATTAACCAAATATGAAATTAAATTATTTTGACTAAGCTAGTTGCCGTATATCAGAAAGCAAACAAATCAAGATGAAGATTAGTTCTATGAATCTGATGTTACTTTCAGTTTCTTTATTAATTCACATATACTTGATGCCGTATTAAAATTACGAAAAACATATCCTAACATTGATAATCAGCCTCATATTTCGGCAGAATTTAGTGGAAAGCAACAACATATACCAGCCTGTCCATGCAATATTGTATTTTTTAAAGAGCACTATATTAACAAGAACTTCAAAATAATACAAATAATTTGCCTTCTTTCTTATGTTACGCATCTGTTATAAAAATTTCCCGTTGGGAAAAAGAATATCTCTATTATCATTCTAAATTGTTTTGGGATAGGTAGATCGAGGAAATGAAAAAAGGGAGAAGGATAATTTATGATGCTAATTGAACTGGAGAAATTTAAAAATAGTCAGATTTATAAGTGGTAATTGAAAAATAGCCACAGTTTCAAAAGTAATCGAAGTTTTGCCATTTTTCATGTAAAGATAAATCTGATCGAAAACACTGTTCTAAAACCGAAAAATATTCCAGCATAATATATTGGAGTTTCAGCATAATATACTGGAGTTCCAGCATAATATACTCGCCCAGCATAATATGCTATAAGTTCATACACAGGGGCTCCAATCTCCAGTATATTATGCTGTAACTTTCTGTGTGCTGGAGTTCCAGCATAATATGCTGGAAGTTCATACGCAGGTGCACCAATCTCTAGTATATTATGCTGGAACTTTTCATGTTGTAGCAAAATAGTGGCTATTTTTCAATAAATTTGCAAACGCTGGCTATTTTTCAATTACCAGTCCGAAAACTGGCTAGCTTGTGCTATTTCACGAATTGAACTTCGTAATTATATAATAGACCTTCTAGTATGATTTTCTGTTTCTGGGGGTCTTCCAAAACAAATATAATAGTTATAATATCAACAACAACTGTTAACATTGGTACTATAGTCCAGGCCCAACACAAGCAAAAGCTGCACGGCCCATTAGTGGATCAGTCCGCCAGACCATCAAGCCCACAGTTTTTTAATTAGATCTTTAGCTATTTTTAGTTACATTTTAGATATATTTTGTAATAAGACAGCTGAATGTTCTACACTAACTGACTCTCTCTCTTCTCTCTCTATCTTCAGAAACCTTAGGGTTTTCTCTCAACTTCTTTTGCTCGATAATGGAAATTGATGATGTTATCATGGTATCAGAGCAGGGACTCGGTATCATCTCGTCTTGAGCTTCACTCCGATATTACCCTTGACCGGAGTTTTTGTCTTTTTCATTTGGTTCCCTGATTTTGGGGTTCTCGTTTGAAACGTGAGTTCTTCGAAGAAAAATTGGGGATTTCTATAATTTTGTGTTGAAGTCGTCTCTCCTGGTGTTGTATTGCTGGGATCCAGTGGTTATCGATATTTTCTGCTCCATTCGAGTGTCGTCCTAGGATTTTCGCATTTTGCTCAGAATTACTTCTCTATTTCAGAAGGCTGGTAACATTCTTCCTATCTACAACTTTACAATCTATTTCTCTCCATGTTTGAGGCACATTCTGTGATTTTGCATGTCGTATGGTAGAGATTGTTGTTCATCTCAAGTCAACTCCGATTTCTGGTGATTGTATACATTATGATTGTGTGATTTGACTATGTATGCTGCCATGGGTAGTATCCATGATAATGTATATATTACCACTACCTCCACCCCTGGAGGTTTTGTGCCTTTCTCCCTAGATCTCTCTCACCCTCTGTATGTCCACCCTTCGGACAATCATGACAGTCAATTGGTTTCAATACCTTTTAATGGCACGGGATTTGTTCTTTGGAGAAGTAGCATGCTCACTTCCTTATCTGCCAAGAATAAATTAGGGATCCTAGATGGAAGAATATCTCAACCTAGTGCAGACTCACCCTATTACGCCTATTGGGAAAGATGTAATGATATGGTCAGAATTCAGTCAAATTTTTCTTACATTGAACCATTCCTATATCATATATGTAAGTCCTGGATCATAAACTCTATGTCTAGAGAAATTGCCACTAGTGTAATGTGTTTTAAGACTGCCAAGGAGGTGTAAGATATTAATGAGAGGTTTGGGCAGTCACATGGGTTGAAATATTGATCACGCCCAACTATGCCTTATAAAAAGGACTAAGCAGTCGTTGCAAATATAATCCGGTTTACAAGTCCGGAGTCGAATCCCACAGAGAACTAAAGCTTAGCTACAGTTGTTCACTATCACCGAGAATACAAGCTTGAACAATTCCTAACTTATAGATATTAAGATTCTTGTGTTTAACTAACTAACTAACAAATTAAAATAATAAATTAACACTAAAGATACTACAGGTTGGAGAAAAGATTAAGGAGGTCTAGAGTTATGATTTCCCCAATTGTCGGAGTCCTTCCCGCTATGTCTTCTATAATTTTCGCCTAAGTATTCTCTACCGATCATGAGCGCTCCACGCGTTGTAATTCTCTCCCGAGTAATTACGATAATTTACTAGACATACTCTCCCGAGTTACACTAGCTGGCTTTAATTACAGCTCACTTAGATCACACCCAAGGTTTCGTTATCCCTAATCCCACCTTTAAACCCTTGGTTATTGATTCCTCACATACGTCGGGAGTGATGTTGTTCAACAACTACCTAAATATGCACTCTCTCCCGAGTAATACATACTAAATAGGCACAGCTAATTGAGGGCCCTTCAGTCAACCATAAGAATAATATAGTTGAACAAATAGAGAAAATACTACGGCTCAATTATATAAAAACATAACAAGAACTTATCCTACAAAAGGTTCCATCAAAACCCTAGATAACAAATTAGCTATTCATAATAGTATGTAAAACTACAATACTAATAGTCATCACCAACAATGAAAAATAGGAAGAGGAAGGAAAAACTCGTAGAAGAATTCCCCGCCTTGCTCCTATTGTGTCTCTGCCTCCTTAGGTCGAATCTGTGTCTCAAATCTGTGCAACCTCCTCAAAATACCGTTTTTCCATGTATATATACCAAGTAGGGTTAGGCCCAAACAATTATACCTTCTCCAATGTGAAAAAGGACAAGTTTCCAGGCCTGGACTAGCGCGGGCGCGCTAGTGGCCGCGCATATTAACAAGTGCACTGCCTCAGTCCGCAACTAGGTCCGCGATCGCGGTTTCGAACGCGTTTTTTACCCTGTTCCCTTTGGAATTTGGGAAAACATAAAACATGAAAGTTGTAGCCCTTTGAGTTAGCTTTCCAATCATATATTGTGGATCCCAAATGGAGTTCTGAGAGAAAAGTTATGTCTATTTTACTAGACAGTGCACAATATGCCTACTCGAGTCTTCGTTTGTTCTTAACTATCAAAGTTGACCCCTGACACGATCCCGACTTAATTCCTTGGACTTTTACTCAGACTTCAAAGCTCCAAATCACTTGAATTCATTCCATAACATCTATATAGCTCGGAATCACTCCTACAAGGCATAAAACACACAGTTAGTGCAAAACACTAGCGATTAAAGCTCAAACTCAATTAAAGTGTAGTAAATTTGAGTGTAATAAGCGACTAAAATACGTAATTATAGCCTATCATCAACACCCCACACTTAAACCATTGCCCGCCCTCGAGCAATCAAACTACACTTTATATAGACACGACCTTTTTTTTAAACAATTCTCCTAACTCGTCACACCAAGAATATTTAAAATAGACTAAGCACAAAAGCGTAACATCTTCACCTCAAGATTTGACTCACAAGTGCCACGCATTATTCACAACTCACCCACTTACTCTAACATAGAGGTCACTGACATTACCTCTCCTTCATGAATCAAGTGCCCTCACACAACAAAAGAGAGTAGTTCCACACAATAAAATTTAAGAGCACTTAGGAACTCAAGATAGAAAGAATTCACTCACTCTCAGAAATAACATTCATATGCCACAAAAGATGCACCATAGGCTTGCCCGTAGTGTACTACTCTACTAATCGAGCTTATTCAGTCTAGGATCAAGTAGGACTTTATTTGGTTGTAATGTAGGCTGCGGGACGGGTAGGATACATTTAGATATAAGAGTGACTACACCTCCCTAAGCACTTTAATACATATACTTTAACATTCAAACCCCATACTTATGTCAAACCAAACTCCACCTTCACATCAATGTATATTACCCCATACTTCTTTAAGCACAATTACATCAAGAGTCACCACTTATCAAGGAATACTATTTTTTCACAACAATACACCTTTTTTTCCTTTTTTTAAAAAAAAAATTCATGTGGCTCTTACTTTTTCAAAATAGTGCACCTTTCTCCTTATTTCATTAGTTCCATTCAAAAGCGTAACCAACCATCCCATACTTTAACTTTTACACAGCTCATAACAATTCAAGTGCTCATGAGAGGTTAGAAGGTCCAAATAGATGGTTAATTCAAACAAATGGGTAAGGCTTGTAATGTGGTTGCCAAAGAAACATGATTACAGGCTCAAAGGGGTTAACTACTATACATAACAATTAGGCGGGTCAAACATACATATCTGGCTCAACAAAGAAATGCCTATATCACTTCTAAGACTGAACAAAACTACTATTTCGCTTTGCAAACATACGGAGCAAGTTCTAGGCATCAAATGCAATGCACAGAATAACACCCAAACCTCACACACACATGGCACATAACTCACTCAGGATTGGATTCATCAAGATACTCTAGTCAAAGCAGTTAAGCAAAGTTAAAATCATACAATTTAAGGTACTTATACAAGAGTCAAAAACTGAGCCTAAGCGTCACAACCAAAGTACTTACTATTCTCAAGGCATAACAAAGTTAAGAGATATTGCTTCAATTCAAAACACAACACAATGGCTCCTACTCCCCCAAAAAAACCATCTACACCCGGTTCAAACAAAACCCTTGGAAAAGAACCGCGGCACAAAGAAAACCAAGGGGTAATTGCTACACTACCTAACAAAAAAATCTTTTTGTTTTTTTTTCTTTAGACTTAAATCCCTCAAGAAAATTATCTAATAGATCCATCGTCGGGAAAAGTCCAATCTTTTCTATTTAAAAAAAATATTCAATTAAATTAACATAACTAACATAGCATAAAAAGTCACACAGACAATCTTCTCACCCCACACTTCAAATTGTGCATTGTCCTCAATGCACACCCATATATACAAGAGGGTAAAAGAAACTCCCTGGTAGGCCAAAGGCCGAAGCAGTAGCATCTCATAGGGTACTCAGACTTCTCCCAAGCCTGGTCCTTCGTGCGGGTACCTTACACTTTGTTCCAACCATCTAGTTTGCTGTTGCATTCTTCCAATAGATTTGCTTTCCATGCTCCTGGTAAATAAAAAATCGACACTACAAACATAATACAATTAGAGAAATACAAAAAAAAAAAAGCAATAAAGCCGGGTTGCCTCCCTGCAAGCGCTTGATTTAACGTCGCAGCACGACGCGAGTCACTTTTTGCCTCCACCTCGAGCTTATGAATTGAACCCCCAATTTGACATCACGTTTTCGGCTATGCTACAGGGGTGGAGGAACAAATATAATTGGCCCAAGCAACCATTGTACTATTCTACGCTTCTTGGCTTTTCGATGAGGTATGTAGTCCTGTCTTTCTGGCAAGAAAAATTCCAGAATGTAGGCCCCTTGTTCCTCATTCCTTGACTTCTCAATCGGTTCGGATGACTCTATTTCTATATCGTCATCCAAGCACGATGTAGAAAAATGTTTGGAGTGAGGACCAATGCGCTCACACACATGAACTTCAGGACTTTCAACAACCTCAACGTCAATGATACTAGAGTCAACAAAATTTATATCCTCAAAGTCCTTGGCTGGCTCTAGTCTCACTTCTTCAACATTGACATCCTCAAATTGTAGTTGGCTAGGTTGTTGATGTTCTACTCTGACCTCCCGAATTAACACCTCAAATTGATGCTCTTCTTGGCTACTATCCTCAATATTGGCTTGTTGAGCATTAAAAGCTCCAACCACTTGACTCAATTGAGCCACCAACTTGTGAATAGTTGCCTCTTGCCTTTCTATCTGCAATTATTTTTCATTATTTTGTTTCAGAAGGCACTTTAACATATCCTTGATCTCCTTCAGGTATGCATCCCCAGGTTCTTTGTTCCTGTTAACTTCACAAGAAAAGGTAGAACCATCATAGTAAGGGGTTGGGGGAAGATAAGAAATATAAGCACAACCATAAAAGTGACCATTTTTACCACCGCACACATCACACACATTCCACAAATAAGATTGAGTTGGTGCACATAACTCGCTCTCAGGAACGTTTTGAAAATTTTGCCACGGGTGGTTTCCTTCACAATATGTATGGAGATCAATAGTAGAATTATCTACACCTAAATTCCCATAATTCCAAGATGTCATGTTTCTCAAATCAACAGTTATACAAGAAAAAAAAACAAAATAAAAATTCAAACTTGAACCCTAGCAATATATACAACTATAACTACACCGTAGTTCCCCGGCAACGGCGCCAAAATTTGATCACGCCCAACTATGCCTTATAAAAAGGACTAAGCGGTCATTGCAAATATAATCCGGTTTACAAGTCCGGAGTCGAATCCCACAGAGAACTAAGGCTTAGCTACAGTTGTTCACTATCACCGAGAATACAAGCTTGAACAATTCCTAACTTATAGATATTAAGATTCTTGTATTTAACTAACTAACTAATAAATTAAAATAATAAATTAACACTAAAGATACTACAGGTTGGAGAAAAGATTAAGGAGGTCTAGAGTTATGATTTCCCCAATTGTCGGAGTCCTTCCCGCTATGTCTTCTATAATTTTCCCCTAAGTATTCTCTACCGATCATGAGCGCTCCGCGCGTTGTAATTCTCTCCCGAGTAATTACGATAAATTTACTAGACATACTCTCCCGAGTTACGCTAGCTGACTTTAATTACAGCTCACTTAGATCGCACCCAAGGTTTCGTTATCCCTAATTCCACCTTTAAACCCTTGGTTATTGATTCCTCACATACGTCGGGAGTGATGTTGTTCAATAACTACCTAAATATGCACTCTCTCCCGAGTAATACATACTAAATAGGCACAGCTAATTGAGGGTCCTTCATTCAACCACAAGAATAATATAGTTGAACAAATAGAGAAAATACTACGGCTCAATTATATAAAAACATAACAAGAATTTATCCTACAAAAGGTTCCATCAAAATCCTAGATAACAAATTAGCTATTCATAATAGTATGTAAAGCTACAATACTAAAAGTCATAACCAACAACGAAAAATAGGAAGAGGAAGGAAAAACTCGTAGAAGAATTCCTCGCCTTGCTCCTATTGTGTCTCTGCCTCCTTAGGTCGAATCTGTGTCTCAAATCTGTCCAACCTCCTCAAAATACCATTTTTTCATGTATATATACCAAGTAGGGTTGGGCCCAAATAATCATACCTTATCCAATGTGAAAAAGGACAATTTTCCAAGCCTGGACTAGCGCGGGCGCGCTAGTGACCGCGCATATTAAAGTGCACTGCCTCAGTCCGCAACCAGGTCCGCGATCGCGATTTTGACCGAGTTTTTCACCCTGTTCCATTTGGAATTTGAAAAAATGTAAAACGTGAAAGTTGTAGCTGTCTGAGTTAGCTTTCCAACTATATATTGTTTAGCCCAAATGGAGTTGTGAGCGAAAAGTTATGTCTATTTTACTAGACAGTACGCAATATGCCTACTCGAGACTTCGTTTTTTCTTAACTATCAAAGTTGACCCCTGACACGATCTCGGCTTAATTCCTTGCACTTTTACTTAGACTTCAAAGCTCCAAATCACTTGAATTCATTGCACAACATCTATATAGCTCGGAATCACTCCTACAAGGCATAAAACACAGAGTTAGTCCAAAATACTAGCGATTAAAGCTCAAACTCAATTAAAGTGCAGTAAATTTGAGTGTAATAAGCGAATAAAATACGTAATTATAGTCTATCATCAAATATCTACAAATCTATAGAGATAAGTACAACTGTGCAAGGCTCTTAAGACATAGCTAATTATCTACTAAGCTTAGAACACCTTGGGACGAATTGAATTCCTCTTATATGGGACATGTCTGTTCATGTGGGGCTCTTCCCAAGTTCATAGAAGATCATCAGTTGTTTCAATTCCTCAATGGGTTAAATGAATCTTATTCTACTGTCAAAAGCACCGCCATGATGATGAATCCCTTACCACCCATAGGTAAAGTCTATTCTATCCTACGACAAGATGAGAGCTAGAGAGAAGCACCATATGCTCCTAGTTTTTCTGGTGATTCTGCATCTTTTCTGGCCTCTCCTACTTTTTTCAACAATAACAACAACAAGAACTTCACTTAGAGAGTCAACTTTGACTCCAAAAGGAATGTTAATTCTGTGTCTTGCAAGTACTGCGAGAAAATTGGACATACTGTGGACAAATGCTATAGCCTGCATGGATTCCCTGCTGATTTTAAGCTCACCAAGAACAAGAAATCAGCCTCTTGTGTCGAGACTGAAGTTCCATATACCTCTCCTCCTTGTTCTTCTGCTGCCTCCTCTGATAATTCAGCTTATGGTTTTACTGAGGAGCAGTATCAACATCTCCTGAGTATGTTTTAGCAAGTTCAACTCTCTATTGGATGTCTCCTGGTGTTTCCTCCATAGAAGACTCTGCCTTTGCTCATTTTGCAGGTTTGTTCAGTGCTTATGCTGCTGATTATCCTGTTTCTCATGCATGTGCAATCTTCAAATCTAGGTGTACAGCCTTGGATTTTGGATTCAGGAGCCACTAACCATATAACTCCACACAAGCATCTACTTCAAAATCTCACACATTTACCTAAACCCTTGTTACTTTGCCTAAAGGTTATAAAGTAAAAGTTATATCAACTGGATCACTACACCTTAGACATGATATAATATTGCTCAATGTTCTTCTTGTACCTTCTTTCTGCTTCAATTTAATTTCCATTCATCAACTTATCTCACAATTGGATTGCATAGCAGTAATTACCAAAACCAATTGTCTTTTACAAGGCCCTTATCTGAAGAGGCCACGGGTAATTGGTAAGGCTGTTAGGAGATTATACTATCGACATCTAGATGTTGATCTACTTCCATCTTCTTTTACTGCCTCTATAGTTCAACCTAGTTCAATTTCTTGTAATAAGCCAAGTTCATTTACTTGTTATTTCAATCCACCTTCAATTGCTGTTAATTCTGCTTGTAATCAAACATCTTCAATTGCTGTTGATTTCGCATGTAATTAAACATCCACCATTAATAAAATAGACTTGTTTTGGCATTAACGGTTAGGTCATATACCTTTTCATAAAATGAGATCTATTTCTCACTTGTCTGACAAAATTTCTTCTAAACAATCTTTCCTTGTCCAATCTGCCCAATGGCTAGACAACAGAGGTTACCTTTTCATGACAGTTCTATACATTCTACTGCCCCTTTCCAACTAGTTCACACTGACATTTGGGGACCCTATAAAACTAAAACATATAATGGATTCAGGTATTTTCTAACTTTAATGGATGATTATACTAGAGTAACCTGGACATACGTTCTCTCTTGTAAGGGTAATGCCCTATCTATCCTTAGGGACCTTACATTGATGGTCAAAGTTCATTTTCAATCCAATGTTCATACCATTAGGTCAGATAATGCTTTTGAATTAGTAGTAGTGCTGAAGCCATTGATTTCTTTAGCAATGATGGTATTCTTCATCAAACAACCATTCCTCACACCCCACAACAAAATGGTGTTGTGGAAAGTAAACACAAACACCTTTTGAAAGTTGCCAGAGCTCTTCCCTTTTAGTCTAAGCTCCCTTTCAAGTTTTAGGGTGAGTGTATACTTACTGCTACTTACCTTATCAATAGAATGCCTTCACCTCTTCTGCTCAACTTCTCTCCTTATGAAAAATTACATAGCAATCCACCCACTCATGAACACTTAAAATTCTTTGGCTTCCTTTGCTTTGCCACATCCCCTAAGGTGGGTAGGGACAAATTCCAGTTAAGAGCCATCTCCTGTTTATTTTTGGGTTACCCCTGTGGGAAGAAGGGTTACTAATTGTTGAATCTCTCTGAATTTTCTGTTCTCTACTCTAGAGATGTAGTGTTCCATGAACATATTTTTCCTTATAATCAGCATCTTCTTCTTCTCATCCTTTCCTTATTTTGTGCAACCATTTGTTGAATTCCCGTCTTCTGCTTCTGCCACTCTTCCTGGTACTGAGAATCTTCCTCCTCCTATTACGAGTCCTCCTGTGTCTCCTTTAGTACCTACCCCTCCTCCTCTTAGTCATGTCACCTCCAATCTACATTATCCTAGTTCTACTGTTTCTACTTCCTGCTCTAACATTCCTTCTTCTTCTTCTTCTTCTTCTTCTTCTTCTTCTTCTTCTTCTTCTCATATTTCCCCTGTTCTTAGGAAATATCTTAGAACAGTTACCAAACCTACCTACCTAAATGACTATGTTTGCAATTCTGCTCTACTTCCTGCTCCTCCATGGTTTCTCCTAGTGATCCTCATATGCATGAGCCTCAGCTTTACCAGCAGGCAGCATCAAACCCTACTTGGCAGGAGGCTATGCTACAAGAATATAGGGCTCTTGAAGCAAACTAGACCTGGGACATTGTTCCTCTACCACCTAACAAGAAAGCCATCCCTTGTAAGTGGGTCTATAAGATCAAACAAAGGACTGGTGGTTTTGTTGAAAGGTATAAAACAAGGCTGGTTATTAGGGGTGATGCTCAAAGGGAAGGCATTGATTTCACTGAAACTTTTTTCCCTGTAGTCAAACTAACCACTATTAAATGTCTACTGGCCTTGGCTGTCAAGAGAGGTTGGACTGTTTTTCAACTTGATGTAAACAATGCCTTTCTCCATGGTAACCTAAGTGAGGAGGTCTATATGAAGGTTCCCCCTGGCCTTTACATCTCTTCTTGTTCCACTTCTTCATTACCGGTTTGCAGGCTTAAGAAGTCCCTCTATGGCCTCAGGCAGGCTTCCAGACAGTGGTTTTCCAAACTGTCTGAAGCCCTGCTCTCTAGAGGCTACATTTCCAGTCTTAATGATTATTCTCTCTTCACCAAATCAACTTCTGGTTCTCTGGTGGTTCTTGCTATATATGTGGATGACACCCTCTTAGCTGGGGATGATGTATCTGAGTTGAACTCTTTAAAGCCCTTCTTGGACTTTATTCAAGATAAAGGATTTGGGTACAGTACACTATTTATTGGAGTTGGAAGTTTCCCAACATCCTCAAGGCTACCTTATGACTCAAAAGAAGTATGCCACTGATCTTCTTGTTGAGTTTAATTGCCAGCATTTCACTCCTATTCTCACTCCTTTGGACCCTTCTTCCAAATTGGTGTTGGACACGGGAGAGCCGCTCACTGATCCCAGCACCTATAGGAGATTGATAGGCAAACTTAACTTCTTGTAACACATCAACCAGATATTTCCTTTTCTGTGCAGCACTTGAGTCAATTCCTTCAGAAGCCTCAAGTGCCCCACATGCATGCTGCATTACATGTTCTGAGGTACCTTCTGAATGATCCAACCCAGGGTATTCTGCTTTCCAACAGTTATGATTTCTCTCTTCTTAGTTATTCTGACTCTAATTGGGCTGCTTGTGCTGTCTCTCGCAAAACTATATCTGGTTTCTATATCACTCTTGGTGGCAGTCCTGTTTCATGGAAAAGCAAGAAGCAACACACTATATCCTTGTCTTCAGCTGAAGTTGAGTACAGGGCCTTAAGGAAAACTGTTCCTGAAGTTTCTTGGTTAGTTCGTCTTTTGGGTGATCTTGGTCTACCCATTTGCAGCCCTGTTCCTATTCACTATGATAGTCAAGCGGCCTTGCACAAGTCGATGCCCCCTTTTTCTAAGGCAAAATCGAGTTTACGACCCTTGGGAGGACAACTCTCTTCCCTTTTGGGAATTGGGTTTTGGAGTTTGAAGAGTCGCCACCTAATGATTAAAGTGCATTAGGACACTAAAAGGGTTTGAGTTTGAAGAACCAGAGTTTGGGTAAGGGCTAGAAATTATCTCGAGGGGAAGGTGTTAGGCATCCCTCAAGATCCACTAGTGTGGTTCCCGGCCATGTTATAATTGTGACTTCACATATTCAAGTAAGCAATTAAAGGGCTCAAATAGAAGAGGTTTGCATATAACATTACAAATAAGTTGAAACTGTGAGGAAAAGTAAAGAGGGCAGAAATTTATGAAAGATTTAAAAAATTCCTAAAGAAAGCAGATAAAAAAAAGAAAAGTAAAGGGGAGGGGGTCCTAAGTTTATGATTAATATGGATCAAGTCAATGCAATATCCAGTAATCACTCCTCAGAAGAGGGTCTACATGAGATATTAGTGCATCGGTCATCATCTCCATATTCTACCCTTCCCACCCCGTAAAGGTTATTTAAAATGCGTGGGTTGGTCACGAATGCTTATTGCATGCTATTACCCGTCCCGTCCTATAAGTCTTGGAGGGTATTTAGGACCACTATTCCTACAAGGTAAGGACTAGGCTGAACCCTTAGGTTTAAAGGATAAAATGATAAGCGACATACATAACAAAGAGGACCGCACATAAGGGAACATACAAAGACAAATAAAGGCTCACAGATCCCTCCACAAGTGAACACATAATTAGCACGTCTCAAACACATTTAAGGTCTCAAAGATGGGAGTTTAAAAAAAAGGGAATAGGTAACAACAGTTGAGTTAGTAAAAGAATCGTTAAAGCATGGTTTTTGAAAACAAAGTAGCGACAATATCTTAACGAGATGCAGGACAAGTATTCAAAACAACACGATTCTGGGCAGAGAATGGTAACCCAGTAGTTTGAAAACATAATAGAACAAGAATCAGAAAATCACTGAGAGTAAATAGATGCACAATTTCAAGATTTGTTTCCAGATAGAGCGGGAGTTTTAATAAAAACAGAGTGAACTTCAGGGAGTCAAAGCAAGAATGGGAGCGGCAGAGTTCAAAATTAAAAGAGGCTGATTAGTCCTAAATCGGTAAAAACATGGTTAATCAATTCTTATTAGGCCTAAAGTTTGCCTAGGCGTCGTACGTATTGCCTAATTATCTTAAAGGGTGAACATGCATATTTGATTTCCAGTTTTAAAAGGGGTACACATACAGTTAACCGTACTTGTGTTATTAGATTAAGCATGCTAATGAGGCGTTTAACAATTGCAACTCACACAAGTATAAAACCCTAAACAACAGGATGTCTAATGCACATAGGAGTTCCTAAAACATGATTTCTAAATGCTAATGATTATGAGAATGCAGCAATAGCCTTATAACAGTTATTTGCTTGTTATTAACTGATCATGGTTACGAAATGAGTTTAATAACAAGCTGAAAGTAAAGAACCTAGAGCAGGATCTCTAATGTATGAGATGCATGTCCTATATAGGTTATCTATTGCGCAGATAAGTAAATAAAATCCTATAAGCATGTTTTCTACCCATTACTTAAACTAAGCATGCATAACCCCCCATATTCACTATCCAAACCCAAACCATTCATTTACAAATTATTAATAACCAATGATAGCCGAATTACAGTAATAAAGAATAAAATAAGAAGTTATTCTATAGGGAGCCTTGAATCAGGCCCAATCTTCCAACCTTTCTCCTTTCGAGTTTCACAGCCTTGACATGGTCAGGGTGCGGCAAAGCTCCCTAGGGCCCCCATTGGGTCCCTGGCCAATACCAGCACCCAAACACCTACCAAAATGTTGGACAAGCGCAGTGAAGAATTACCATCCTTGTGTGTCAAAGTTCAGTGAGTACTCGGGGGTACTCAAGGCAATGCTTACACGAAGGGAGTAGAACCTAATCTCTAAGAGTAGTGTGAAGTGCAGGAAGGAGAGGAAAGCTTGTAGTTTAAAGAGTTTACAAAAAAGTTGGAGAGTTGCACACAAGGATAATGGGCAAAGGGGACAAATAGGTCACATAAATATCACCAAGGGATACAGAGACTTATGCAAACTCACTAAGCATGAGTACACAAAATCAAAAGAGTTTTAAGAGACCTTGAAATAGTCGAATTTAGACACAAAAGTAAGTAGTAACAGAATATAGTCATAACAGGTAAGATCAAGAGCAAACAGTGGTCATGATCATGCAAGTGTCAACAGGAAACCAAGGAGTCAATTACGTGTTGCACAACATAAGCATAGGTAGAAAACAATTAGGAATATAACACACTGAAGTAGTAATAACCACATTGGTTTGGAACTTTGAAATTAATCAGGATATACCAGCAACAAGAGAGCACAGCAGAATGCAAGAGCCAAATATGAGCACAATATTAGCCTTGGCTTTTCAGCCGGCTAATAATAGTCAGGAGCAGGGAGCAATAACAGAGCAAAAGAGAGAAGTAGCCCAAGAGAGAGAGCAATGTTTATTGCTGTGTGTCTGTGTGATATGCAATGTGTTGGTGTGTATCATGCAAAAGAGAATGGGGGGTACTTATAGTACTGAAGACGAGCAAACAAACAAGGTAGCAATCCATAATTAAGGAACTGAGTATAAATCATTATCAAACCAGTATATGGACTCCCCTTTAATTAAGGAATCAAAGTCAAACGGTAATAAGCAGTTATTTAAAAGGAAAGAAATCACAAAGCATGGTATGATCACATAAGGAAACAGAATAGTATATGGTATACAATAAAGACTAGGTACATGATACTTAATTAGGGAAATATGTCAGACAAATCAATCAACATATTTGTGCACACATATAGGGAAAAATAGTACTTTAATTCTGGAAAATAGTTTTCAAAATAATGAACGAGATTGAAAACCTAGGAGATCAGTATTAATTGAGGAAGGTATCCCACGGATTGAGGAAGAAATTCGGAATCGATACCAAACTATAAGGAAAATACACAAAATCACAATTTTTAAGGCAAGTATCACAGTCTTAAAGGGAGCTTGTAAGAATAAATATAAAATTACCCATGTAAACAGTCAGCGAAACCTTAAGCGAAGAACACAGAATGGCAGGGGGAATGAAACACTAGCAACAAAAAGCAAAGCGCACGGAACTCAGAGAAGAATCCAGAAGAACACACAAACAAGCAAACACGACAATAATACAAATATAAACCCAAAAGCTAGGGTTTCATCAGACTTGAGCAAAAATGTTTAGAAATAGTACTGAGAATCATGACTTAGTACTCAAAATCATAAGATAAAGTATTTTCGAAAAGGGGTTAAGAAACCTTAGTTTCAAAAGGGAACAAAAACGTTTAAAACTTGAACAACTGAAAAGATCGAGTAGAGAGTAGTAAAAAACATAAATGTATGAATTGAAAATCGTTAAAAATACAGAGATTTAAGAGGTTTGAGTCGAAGTTAGGGTTTCATAGGAAACCAGTGAGAGAAGTAAGAGAAACCTGGCTGTGAAACTTAGGAATAATGGTGTTTATAGCACCATCGAACCAAAACCCATCGGAGAAAGGCCGGAAACAAACCTAGGAAAAGCTTCAGTGAACGTCTTGCATGGTAGAGACTCACGGGGTCTCAGGGACGGAGGAAACCGGTGAGATAAGGCTTCAAGGACGCTGGTGGTCGAAAGAGGCGAGGCTGGAGGTGGCCGGAGAGATGGTGAAGGCCATCGGAGAAGAAGAACCAGAAGGTTCTAGAGAGAAAGAGGAGAGGAAGAGACAGATAGAGAGAGAGAGACCGGTCCCGAAAAGGCAGGGATCAGGGGGGGTAGGTGAGAGTTTAATTAAGGAAAAGGGATCTGGGCCGTTGATTTTATTTGATCAACGGCTCAGATTAGTTCGGAGTTGGGCCGGGTTAGTTTAGGGATTGGGCTGTGGCGAATTTGGTTAGGTTTTGGGTCAGTTGGGTTTAATTAAATCTAATGGGGTGGGGTTAGATTGGGGCTAAAACTGAAACAATAATGGGCTATGTGTTAAATAGCCAATTTCCCTTTTATTTTATATAAAATAGTTAAAATAATTTTTAAAACAAATTTAAAGCACTGAACTAATTAATAATATATAAATATTAATCTAAAAATACTAGAAATAATTTTATAATTGTAAAATGCTATTAATCGTAAAATAAGTTAGAATTGCAATTATATGCAATTCGCTTTCAAAAATACCAAATAAATTTGTAAAAATATGCAAAAATTACCTTAATTACACTTTGGTGTAAATATGAGAATGGAAATAAATTATTCACAAAAATGATAATTTTGAGAGCAATTACTGGATTTTGTACTGCTAAAATAGATAATAAATTGATTTTAAAAATCTTAAAAATTAGGGAAAAATACCAAAACTCTTGGGCACGCTTATATATGCATACACATGCTATTTTGAAAGTATTTGAGTATAAAAAAAAGACATAGGGAAAAATTGGGTATCAACAGCTGCCCCTCTTTACCCGAGAAGGATGAAAGAGTTGTCGGGTAAAGATATGATGGCCAATTTTGACCGAAAGAAACGATTTGAAAAGATTTGACCGAGCTCTGGTTCTTGAGCTGCCTACATATCCCTGGTCTTACAGGAATCAGGCCATATATAGTTCAGGGTCCATTGACGGAATATGCCGATGGAGGTTTTTTGAAAAAAACGGACGCGATGTTTAGGTTGAGAAAAGTGGTTGAAGTCTGGTAGGCTGCGGGAACTAGAGCGGGATCGCTCCCGCTGAGACGGCTGTTGATAGCCGGTGTACCTGCAAATGAATAATACCAAAATATGTTGTGCATAAATTTAAACATGATGCAAGTTCCCATTGGACCATGAATGCTGTCTTTGGACGGTTAGGATGACGTCCTCAGACCATGACGTCCTGGGCCATGAAGCGTATAATAAAGGATTCACAGGCTATGAAATGATGTTCTCGGGCTATGAGAATGATGCCTCCGAACCATGATGCTTTTGAATAATGATATGCAAAAGGTAAAATGAGGTCCTCAGGCCATGGCATGGCGTTCTCGGGCTATGAAAATGGTGCCTCGGGATAATGATGCCTTTGGACAATTTGGCGATCTTCCAGCCCAGAAATGCAGAAGGTGGCGATCTTTCAGCCGATGTAAGATGTAAATAAAAGGTGGCGATATTTCAGTCGTGCAAGAAAGATAAAGTGGCGATATTTCAGCCGGTGCAGGGTTTAAATGAACTGGCGATATTTCAGCCATGCAAGAAAAAATAAAGTGGCGATATTTCAGCCATGCAGGATGGAGACGGAGCTTAGTCTCGGAAGGCAGAAAGGTAGCCTTATGCAATGCAGAGAAATGCAGATGGAGACAGAGCTTAGTCTCGGAAGGCAGAAAGGTAGCCTTATGCAATGCGGAAAAATTCAGATGGAGACAGAGCTTAGTCTCGGAAGGCAGAAAGGTAGCCTTATGCAATGCAGAGAAATGCAGATGGAGACAATGCTTAGTATCGGAAGGCATAAAGGTAGCCTTATGCAATGCAAAGGAATGCAGATAGAGACAATGCTTAGTCTCGGAAGGCAAAAAGGTAGCCTTATGCAATGCAGGGAAATGCAGATGGAGACAATGCTTAGTCTCGGAAGGCAGAAAGGTAGCCTTATGCAATGCAGGGAAATGCAAATGGAGACAATTCTTAGTCTCGGAAGGCAGAAAGGTAGCCTTATGCAATGCGGGAAAATAAAAGGCGAATAGTAATGAAATCTCTTAGCTGATAGATGACGACTGATAATTGATTGTGTGGTTTTGGCTGCTGGGGATGCCGTGTGCGGATAGAACTTGCAAATAGGTGATTATTCTGAGAAGTTATATTCCTGAAAAAGTATGAGTGCATAGATATATCTAATGATTTTGCGACCTGAGTGCCTGCATCCAAAGAAAAATCGTGAGTTTTGTAAAAAGGGGGGAAGGTTAGTTCGTCTTCCCGTGGACTTCGCTTGTCCTGCTCGGCTCTTGTTTTCATTGGGGTAGCGTCGCTAAACAAAGCAATTTTGATGATAGCCATGCATGATTTAGTAAAAAATGTAAATACATAACTGAAAATAATAGTTTTCTTTTAGATGAACCAATGACTACGAAGCGATTCAAGACATTGCAACCTCTCTCGCTTCGGAATTTTGAGGGTCCTCCTCAAAATTCTGCCCCAGTTTACTGGGTTGATGCCTCTGACGGCTGCATGCGATGAATGGCCGAGAATTAACTTCAGAATTTTGAGGGTCCTCCTCAAAATTTTGCCCCAGTTTCCAATATCGGGGGAAATAAAAATTTTGTTGAATTGTGACCGAACCCCATAAGGTTGCCTACGTATCCCCTCTTAAATGGGAATCAGGTCAGACGTAGTTCAAATTACATAAGGAACTCTTAAATGCTACACATAGTATCGCTTGACTGCATCTGAATTGATCGGCTTCGGCCAAACTTCTCCGTCCATTTCTGCGAGTATGAGGGCTCCTCCTGTCAGAACCCGATGAACCATATATGGACCCTGCCAGTTAGGAGAGAACTTCCCTTTGGCTTCATCTTGATGTGGAAAAATCTTCTTTAACACCAGCTGCCCTGGTGTGAATCGTCTTGGTCTGACTCTCTTGTTAAAGGCTCTGGCCATTCTGTTCTAGTAAAGTTGACCGTGGCAAACTGCAATCATTCTTTTCCCATCTATAAGAGCCAACTGCTCGTAACGACTCTTTACCCATTCTGCATCGTAGAGTTCCGCTTCCTCCATGATCCTTAGGGATGGAATTTCTACTTCGCCAGGGATGACTGCTTCCATGCCATAAACCAACATATAAGGAGTTGCACCAGTTGATGTGCGTACTTTGGTGCGGTATCCCAATAAAGCAAATGATAGCTTCTCGTGCCACTGCTTATGTTTTTCTATCATCTTCCTTAGTATCCTCTTGATATTCTTGTTGGCCGCTTCTATAGCTCCATTCATCTGAGGTCTATAGGCTGTTGAATTCCTGTGTTTGATTTTGAATGTTTCACACATTGCTTTCATCAGGTCACTATTGAGATTGGAACCGTTATCAGTAATGATTGACTCAGGGATGCCGAACCGACAAACGATACGGTCGCAGACAAAGTCTGCCACGACTTTCTTAGTCACTGCCTTGTAAGATGCCGCTTCAACCCATTTGGTGAAATAATCAATTGCCACTAGAATGAACCTGTGTCCGTTCGATGCGGCAGGCTCAATAGGTCCGATGACATCCATTCCCTAAGCGGCGAACGACCAGGGTGAACTTGTTGCATTAAGCTCATTAGGAGGCACCTTTATCATATCTGCACGTATCTGACAGCGATGGCACTTTCGAACATACTGGATGCAGTCCGTTTCCATAGTCATCCAGAAATAACCTGCCCGGAGTACCTTCTTGGCTAAGACAAAACCGTTCATATGTGGACCACAGGTCCCAACATGAATTTCCTCTAGCAGTTTGGATGCTTCCTTTGCGTCAACACATCTTAGCAATCCCAAATCAGGAGTTCTCCTATACAGGATTCCTCCGCTGTGGAAGAAATTGTTGGATAACCTTCGCAGAGTGCGCTTCTGAATAGCATTTGCAAGCTCTGGATATTCTCCTCCGGCCAAAAATTCCTTGATGTCGTGGAACCAGGGCTTTTCGTCTGCTTCTTCCTCGACACGAGCACAGTATGCTGGCTGATCATGAATCTTTACTGGAATAGGGTCTGTGAAATTCTTATCTGGATGCCAAATCATGGATGATAGAGTGGCCAATGCATCGGCAAACTCATTCTGGACTCTGGGAACATGCCGGAACTCTGTCTTTATGAACCTTTTCCTCAACTCCTGTACATGATGCAAATACGGGAGTATCTTGGAGTTCTTGGTCGCCCATTCTTCTCGGACCTGATGTATAAGCAAATTCGAATCTCCAATTACTAGCAAATCTTGGACGTTCATGTCAATGGCCATCTTGAGCCCCAAGAGCAAGCTTCGTACTCGACCATATTGTTGGTGTATGGGAACCTGAGCTTGGCGGATACCGGATAATGCTGACCGGTTTCTGATACTAGGACTGCTCCTATGCCAACTCCCTTGAAATTTGCTTCTCCATCGAAAAACATTCTCCAACCGTCATAGGATTCTGCAAGGTCCTCTCCTATGAAGGATACCTCCTCATCAGGAAAATACGTCTTCAGAGGCTTGTATTCTCCGTCCACAGGGTTTTCAGCGAGGTGATCCGCTAGTGCCTGTCCTTTGATTGCTTTCTGAGTCACGTAGACAATGTCAAATTCACTTAGCAGGATCTGCCACATGGCCAGCTTGCCAGTGGGCATGGGCTTCTGGAAGATATACTTTAGCGGATCCATTCTTGATATGAGATAAGTGGCATAGGCACAGAAATAATGCCTCAACTTCTGATCTACCCAAGTCAAAGCACAACATATGCGTTCTAATAGAGAATACCGGGCCTCGTACGGGGTGAACTTCTTGCTGAGATAGTAGATGGCCTGCTCCTTTCTCCCCGTTTCGTCATGTTGTCCCAAAACAAAATTGAATGCCCCATCCAACACTGCAAGGTAGAGCAATAGCGGTCTACACGGTTCGGGCGGAACTAGAACTGGCGGCGTTGACGGGAATTCCTTGATTCTGTCAAAGGCTTTCTGACAATCATCAGTCCATTTGGTAGCGGTGTCCTTCTTCAACATTTTAAAGATCGGTTAACAAATGACAGTGGACTGAGCTATGAATCGGCTGATATAGTTGAGTCTCCCCAGGAAACTCATCACGTCCATCTTGTTCTTTGGCGGTGGCAATTCTTGAATGGCCTTAACCTTTGATGGATCCAGTTCTATTCCTCGGCGACTCACGATAAACCCAAGTAGTTTTCCGGCGGGAACCTCGAATGCACACTTGGCGGGGTTCAGCTTCAGATTGTACCTTCTCAGTCTATTGAAGAATTTCCTCAAATCTCCCAAGTGATCAGCTGCTTTCTTGGATTTGATGATGACGTCGTCTACATACACCTCGATCTCTTTGTTTATCATGTCATGAAAAATTGTGGCCATGGCCCTCATGTGGTGGCCCCGACATTTTTTAAGCCAAACGACATCATTTTGTAACAATACATCCCCCACTGCGTAATGAAAGCCGTTTTCTCAGCATCCTCTTCATCCATCCATATCTGATGGTACCCAGCAAAACAATCAACGAATGACTGCAACTCGTGCTTGGCGCAATTGTCAATCAAGATGTGTATATTCGGCAAGGGGAAGTCGTCTTTCGGACTGGCCTGGTTGAGATCCCTGTAGTCGACACAGACTCTAACCTTCCCGTCCTTCTTCGGTACTGGCACAATGTTGGCTAACCACGTCGGATATTCCACCATCCTGAGAGCCTTAGCTTTGACCTGTTTAGTAACTTCTTCCTTGATTTTCAAACTCATAACTGGCTTGAATTTCCTGAGCTTCTGCTTTACCGGGGAACATGTTGGATCTGTTGGCAACTTGTGAGCTACAATAGATGTACTGTGACCATCATATCATCATACGACCAGGCGAATATGTCCTCATATTCTCTTAGGAATCCCGTGTACTCCTCATTTTCTGATGGTGACAGATGAACACTGATGCGCGTTTCTTTGACATTTTCTGTGTTTCCCAAGTTAACAACCTCAGTCTCGTCCAAGTTGGATTTAGGTCTATTTTCGAAATCCTCAACCTCTTTAACAACCTCTTCCGGTATATCATCTTCTTTTGAGTCTATATCCGTTTGTTGCGTTGTCTCGTTGCAAGTCACAATCGTCAGTTCATCAAGATAAGTAATAGTAATGCGTAAATAAAGTAAACGTGAAAAGTAATAAGAGCGGGATTTAGGAGAAACTAAAATGCTTTGACAAATTTCATAATTGTTTTGAACATTGGAGCTCTTATTTCGAAATTAAAAATGCGGAAAGAAAATTGACTAGTAAAATAAAGATGATGCATGGTGCTTTGTTCAGCCTTGCTACCCCGAAGCTTTCTGGGCCTTGGTGGTTCAGATGGACCAATTATTGAGGCGCGCTCCTCGGCTCACAGCTTGTATGGAAGGGCTTTACTCCCCTTCCTCCTCGAAAATGACGCAACAGTCCATGTTATCATCTTCCAAAAACAAATTCCTCATTGCCGCCAGTGCTTCTTCTTCTTCCGACCCATATATGACATCGGCTGGCTGGAAATTCTGCTCCAGGCGAGGTATCGGATGCCCCAGTAGATAGTAGGGACTTCGCTATGGTGGCGACCAGTGGTTGAACTCCTCCCAAGTGTATTCATATCCCAGGCCAAAAGTGGTACCATGTTTCTTCAGCTTGATAGGTTTGGTAATTCCCTGGAGGTTCTTACCGAGCCCCTTGCCAGGTTCATATCCGCTCCAATTCAGTATACTTTCAATCTTGTTATCCCACCATTTATCCTTGTCCACGACGTTGACTCGCTCAATGTGATGGTAAGTTTCTCCGCCTATCTTCCTTCTTCCTTCGATTGCCGGGATAGTCTGGCGACTGTATATGGGATTGCTACCGTCGCCGTAAATAATCACCTCTTGGTGATTCCATTCAAACTTCACTGCCCGGTGTAGGGTTTATGCTATAGCTCCAGCGGCATGAATCCAAGGTCGTCCCAGAAGCAAGTTGTAAGATGCTGGGACGTCTATTACTTGAAAGTCAACGTCGAACCAAGTCGGTCCCATTTGTAGACATAAACTGATTTCCCCAATAGTGGACCTTTGGTAACCATCGAAAGCTTTGACATTGATGGCTCCATCCCTGATCTCATGCAGGCTCTTCCCCAATGTTCTGAGAGTCACCAATGGACAAAATTGAGGCTGGACCCTCCGTCAATCAGAATTCTAGTGATGAAATGATCCCCGCACTGCACAGTGATGTGCAATGCTTTGTTGTGGCTCAACCCTTCCGGTGGCAGCTCATCTTCGTGGAAAGTGATTTTGTGACTATCCAATACTTGCCCTACCATGTTCTCCATTTCTCCTCCAGTTATGTTGCTGGGTACATATGCCTCACTCAGTATCTTCAACAAGGCATTCTTATGTGCATCGGTGCTTTGCAACAGAGCTAGGATGGAGATTTGTGCTGGTGTTTTATTCAGTTGATCAACGACTGAGTACTCTTTTGCTTGTATCTTCCTCCAGAGATCATCGGGCCCAGTTTCAATAGGCCGTCCAGAAGCCTGCTTACTTGATTCACCTAAATGCTCCGGAGTATAAACCCTGTCGGTTCTTGTCATACCCCGCGCCGCAACTGCTTCTCCGGTTTTGGCTTTTCCTTTTCTCCTCGCCTCGGCCATGTAATCCCATGGTATAGCTTTGGAGTGAATAACGTTATAGCTGTCATTGCTACTGGGATGGGTGCCCTTGCTTTGGGAGGAAACACAGCAAACTCAAATGGCACATGTGCCTTAAAGGACCCGAACTCAACTTCAATTGGTCCTGGCGTCTTTTCCGAAGATGGTGTTTCAAGATCGAGCGGTAGGGGCATGTTCACTTCAGCGTCTTTAGAAGGCTGAATCTGGACTACAATTGGATTAAGTGTGACCGTTGGTTTCTTTGGTTCGTCACCTTCAATGATTAATCCGATCGACCCTTTGGGGTCCCAATCATCCTCTATCTCGATCATGTGAATGCCTCTACCTTTTGGTCAGGTAGAGGGTTGCTCCGGACATTCGGAGCAGGCTCCTTTGCCACAATGATCTTGTTGTCAATCAAAGCCTGAATCTTGTCTTTCAGGGAGCGGCACTCATCGATGGTATGCCCTTTCATGCCGGAATGGTATGCACATGTTTTGTTTGGGTTGATCCATTGGGAAGGATTTTCTGGAGATATGGTAGGGATAGGGGTGACGTAGCCAGCAGCTTTAAGCCTTTCATACAGCTGGTCGATTGGTTCGGCAATGGCGGTGTATTGTTTGGGAGGTCTGCGGTCGAAGTTTGGTCGGGGTCTAGGAAAATTTTGGCGGGTGGGAGGTGATTGGTAGTGAGCTTGTTGGGTATTGTAGGCTTGGTAGACAGGTGCGGGTTGAGAGTATCTGGGTAAAGTGGGCTGATATGTGGGAGGTGGAGATGATTGGTAAGCGGGTGGTGGAGCTTGGTATGAGGGCGAGGGTGCTTGGTAGTTTGGGGTAGGCTGATATGTGAGTGGAGGTAATGGGTAGGTTTGATCTTTGATTGGGGATTTTGTTCTCTGTGCAACCATCACGGCACTCACATCCCTTTTCTTGGACGCGCCACCAGACTGTAGAGCCTTGTTGGTAGCCTGTAATGCTTCAAAGTTGGTGACCATACAAGTTTTAATACCTTCCTCGATCCTTTCTCCTAGCTTGATGATGTCGGAAAATTTCTGGCCCTCAATCAGCATCAACCTTTCATAATATTGTGGGTCCTGAGCTCGGACGAAAAACCTGTTCATATGTTCTTCTTCCAAAGCCGATCTGACCTTGGCAGCCTCTGATCTCCAACGAGTAGCATACTCGCGGAATGTCTCGGTAGGTTTCTTCTTTAAATTCTGGATGTAGAATACATCTGGCGCATTCTCTATGTTGAATCTGAACCTGTCCATGAAATCGGACGCCATACCTACCCAATTTGTCCACTTCTTGGGGTCTTGGCTAATGTACCAAGATAGAGCATCCCCTTTCAAACTTCTCATAAAGAGCTTCATGCGAATCTTTTCATCTCTTCCGACTCCAACCAGCTTGTCACAGTATGTCCTCAAATGGACTCTGGGATCCCCTGTGCCATCAAACATTTCGAACTTGGGAGGTTTGTACCCCTCAGGAAGTTCGACATCTGGCTGAATGCAAAGGTCCTCATAATTCAGCCCCTCGATACCTTTGTTTCCTTCAACACCCTGGACTCGGCTAGTTAGCTTCTTGAGTTCTGCAGCCAGGTTCCTGATAAGAGAGTCTTTGTCATCAGACTCAGGTGTGCTTGAAATTGGTTGAGTATAGTGTGGTATGGTTTCCATATAGATGGAAGTGTTGTGGAGATGATCATTTGTGGTGTTTAGCTGTTCAGGGATGAGTAATGGGGTGTTGTTTGAAGTGTGGCATGTGTTGCAGTGTTGAGCATGAGTGGGTTGTTTTTGTGGTTGCGGGATGTTTTGTGGAGGTGCGGGATTTTGAGTGTTGGGAAAGTTGACATCTGGAGTAGTAAGAGAAAATGACAAGTTTGCCAAGTTCCGAACTTGGTCCAGTTCTTCCTGAAACTTCAATATCTTCTGTTCAAGCTGGGAGGCACTTTCCTTGGAAACCTGAATACCCTGAGGAACCTCTACCCTTTCAACTGAGTTCTCCTTTTTGTTGCTCAAATCTTCCATTTTCCCCTTGTTCTTGTTTCTGCTAGGACTCAGAGGAGGAGGAGGTGGGGGGCCCTTGGATCTTGTGGAGTAAGAAGATGATGCCAGAGTGCACGAACTAACCTTTGGGGAGGGGAATAAAACAAAAGTAAAAACAAAAAGGTAACAAGTTAGTGAGGATCATGAGGAGAAAACATTGCAATATTTAAACACATAGTGCAAGAATATAAATCGTGTCCTAGTTTGGGAGCCTCGTTGTGCCCGAGGTAGGCCTAGCGACAAGTTAATTTGGAGAACTTATAATGCTAAATGCCTCATTTTATTGATAAAAATAAGTCGAATCCCAAAACGACGCTAAAATAGCAAAAAATAAAAATGTCACTAATGGCCCTTGGCCTTATTACATTTTAAAAGCAAAAGAAAAGACTCCTAACTACTTGGTCCCAGAAGGACTTTCCCCAGACTCGGCATCTTTAGCTCCATCTAACAGCTTCACCATCTCACGAAGTCCTAGCAGTAAGTAAGCTCGGGCCAGATGTCCGCCCGCATTTCCTTCAGCATTTTGGCAGTCCTCAATCCTTTTGATGAACTTCCCTTCCAGCTCCACTAAGCCTTGTTCCAAGTACCCCAGTCGCTTGTTGGCGCGGACATCCATATCTTTCCATTCTTCAATCAGCTTTTGATGGGCTTCTTGAATTTCCTGATGCTCACTTTCGCACTCCCGAATCCTCTTACGCAGCTGGTTATACTTGACCTTTGCTTCAGCCTTTTCGTCGATGATCCTATGACATCGAACAAACCCGGGTTGACGTAACCCATCCCGACCGTCTTCTAACCAATCCAGATAGTATGGAGTATAGCCAGCCTGGTACCTGTCTGGTTCAATGGAATCCTTTCCCAGGACGATTTTGCAATGCCACAAGTGTTGAGCTTGGCACTCGTAGAGACTATCGTCATCCTGAAAATCGGCCCTGAACTGGCTCATCTTATCGACCCTCGGTATAATCTGCTTCCTCCCTGCCTGTCTCATAACTTGGAGAGGAACATAAGGGTAAGTTCCCCTCAAACTGATAAGTATCAGGACCGGTGCATCCCTGGATCGGGTAATGAACTCTCCAGTAGGGAACCATTCAAACATCCACTGCACTTGGTCCTCTTTCATATTTTCGAACAACTCTACCCACCCTTTGGCATCTTCGGGCTGAGCGAACATGTTAGGCATATAGTTCATTCGCCTTGGTTGATGGAAGGCGATACGATCGTCCCAGTCTCTGCGAAGAATCTTTTGTCGATACTCACCCTTTTGGAGGTGCTCCATGAGCCAGAGTTGGAGCAGTAATTTACAACCCTCAAAGTGCTTGGCCCCTCGTTGACAGTTCTCCAAGGCTCGATATATTTCTGCGATGATCATAGGTACTATGCTAAAGGGATGTCCATCAATCCCTTCCATTAGTGTTTTAGTGACCATGGCCAGTCTGGTATGGATCCTGGCTTTCTTCATAGGAAATACTATCATCCCCAAAAAGCAGAACATAAAGACGAAGACCCTTCTGTGGATATGCCCCAATGATGTGAGGACATATTCATCCGAGTAAGTGCGGTAGGACTTGCTATAGCCGTACCTCTCGTACAGATAGTCGAAAGGAATGTAAGAATCCTTCAAACATGTCAAATCTAGGTTCTTCTTTAGTCCCATCATCTTGAGGAAACCCCTACCCTTGCGATTTTCTGGCATAAGCAACCCCAGAGTATCCCATGGAATACCAGCTAAACCTCCTATTTCTTCTAGCAAAGGAGTCATTTCAATGTTCCCAAAGCGGAATACCGACCTATTGCCATCCCAAAACAAAGTAGCAGCCTCTATGATTTTGTTGTCGGGTTGGATTGTCAGGAGAGAGGCAAATTTCCCAAATATTTGCGGACGAGAGTTCGATCACTTGCATGAAGATCTTCCCACCAGCTTAGCAACCTTGGGTCGATGTTGGTGACCATGCCGAATCTGGGGACGTCGTGCCTCATTTTCTGCAAGACGAAGATGTTAGACCCTTACCCCGCCGGACTCGACTATTAAATATCAACAATTAGCATAAAAAGCATTTAGTTCTCCAAATAAATGCACAGAATGTGGTAGTGTCCGTTTGGGTTTCAAGGAAACCCAGTGGACTTTGGACAAGGCTATCTTAAAGAGTCATTATGTGGACAACATAACTGACTCGGCTAGGTTTGACCATGATGCATGCACAGTTAAACAGAGTAAGGTTTCTATGGGGTATTAGACTGGTACCCTTGAGCGGACAACTCAAGAGGGAAAGGCACTGAACCGTCGACTGCACCGCTGATCGACTGGTTTTACCGCAAATACGCCTTTGCCAAATTTAGGGGTGATAATATCGGAAGGGCGCAACCACTCATTATAAGCGTTGCTATGGTATTTTGTTTGGCACGAGTGAAATATGATGTTGAAGAAGCAATTACAAGAATGAAATAGATTGTCACGTATTTGCACGTTCATAAAGTAATGATTACAATAGTTACAACAATTACAACAGTATTGAAGGAAAGCGGTAAAAGAAAGCATTAAAGAAAAGAAACAAAGAGCCAAGTCAGTTTCGAAGTAGAAAAGAGATATAAGACATTAAATAAAAGCAATAGTGAAGCAGTAAAGTCACAAGTAACATGAAATGGTAAAAGCCTAAAGAAAATCTCCAGCAGAGTCGCCATGCTGTCGATGCCCCCTTTTTCTAAGGCGAAATCGGGTTTACAACACGTGGGAGGACAACTCTCTTCCTTTTTAGGAATTGGGTTTTGGAGTTTGAAGAGTCGCCACCTAATGATTAAAGTGCATTAGGACACTAAAAGGGTTTGAGTTTGAAGAACCAGAGTATGGGTAAGGGCTAGAAATTATCTCGAGGGGAAGGTGTTAGGCATCCCTCAAGATCCACTAGTGTGGTTCCCGGCCATGTTATAATTGTGACTTCACATATTCAAGTAAGCAATTAAAGGGCTCAAATAGAAGAGGTTTGCATATAACATTACAAATAAGTTGAAACTGTGAGGAAAAGTAAAGAGGGCAGAAATTTATGAAAGATTTAAACAATTTCTAAAGAAGGCAGATAAAAAAAAAGAAAAGTAAAGGGAAGGGGGTCCTAGGTTTATGATTAATATGGATCAAGTCAATGCAATATCCAGTAATCACTCCTCAGAAGAGGGGCTACATGAGATATTAGCGCATCGGTCATCATCTCCATATTCTACCCTTCCCACCCCGTAAAGGTTATTTAAAATGCGTGGGTTGGTCACAAATGCTTATTGCGTGCTATTACCCATCCCGTCCTATAAGTCCTGGAGGTATTTAGGACCACTATTCCTACAAGGTAAGGACTAGGCTGAACCCTTAGGTTTAAAGGATAAAATGCTAAGCGACATACATAACAAATAGGACCGTACATAAGGGAACATACAAAGACAAATAAAGGCTCACAGATCCCTCCACAAGTGAACACGTAATTAGCACATCTCAAACACATTTAAGGTCTCAAAGATGGGGGTTTAAAAAAAGGGAATAGGTAACAACAGTTGAGTTAGTAAAAGAACCGTTAAAGCATGGTTTTTGAAAATAAAGTAGTGACAGTATCTTAACGAGATGCAGGACAAGTATTCAAAACAACACGATTCTGGGCAGAGAATGGTAACCCAGTAGTTTGAAAACATAATAGAACAAGAATTAGAAAATCAGTGAGAGTAAATAGATGCAGAATTTCAAGATTTGTTTCCAGATAGAGCGGGAGTTTTAAATTAAAACAGAGTGAACTTCAGGGAGTCAAAGCAAGAATGGGAGCGGCAGAGTTCAAAATTAAAAGAGGCTGATTAGTCCTAAACCGGTAAAAACATGGTTAATCAATTCTTATTAGGCCTAAAGTTTGCCTAGGCGTCGTACGTATTGCCTAATTATCTTAAAGGGTGAACATGCATATTTGATTTCCAGTTTTAAAAGGGGTACACATACAGTTAACCGTACTTGTGTTATTAGATTAAGCATGCTACTGAGGCGTTTAACAATTGCAACTCAGACAAGTATAAAACCCTAAACAACAGGATGTCTAATGCACATAGGAGTTCCTAAAATATGATTTCTAAATGCTAATGATTATGAGAATGCAGCAATAGCCTTATAACAGTTATTTGCTTGTTATTAACTGATCATGGTTACGAAATGAGTATAATAATAGGCTGAAAGTAAAGAACCTAGAGCAGGATCTCTAATGTATAAGATGCATGTCCTATACAGGTTATCTATTGCGCAGATAAGTAAATAAAATCCTATAAGCATGTTTTCTACCCATTATTTAAACTAAGCATGCATAACCCCCCATATTCACTATCCAAACCCAAATCATTCGTTTACAAATTAAAACAAACCAATGATAGCCGAATTACAGTAATAAAGAATAAAATAAGAAGTTATTCTATAGGGAGCCTTCAATCAGGCAATCTTCCAACCTCACTCCTTTCGAGTTTCACAGCCTTGACATGGTCAGGGTGCGGCAAAGCTCCCTAGGGCCCCCATTGGGTCCCTGGCCAATACCAGCACCCAAACACCTACCAAAATATTGGACAAGCGCAGTGAAGAATTACCATCCTTGTGTGTCAAAGTTCAGTGAGTACTCGGGGGTACTCAAGGCAATGCTTACACGAAGGGAGTAGAACCTAATCTCTAAGAGTAGTGTGAAGTGCAGGAAGGAGAGGAAAGCTTGTAGTTTAAAGAGTTTACAAAAAAGTTGGAGAGTTGCACACAAGGATAATGGGCAAAGGGGACAAATAGGTCACATAAATATCACCAAGGGATACAGAGACTTATGCAAACTCACTAAGCATGAGTACACAAAATCAAAAGAGTTTTAAGAGACCTTGAAATAGTCGAATTTAGACACAAAAGTAAGTAGTAACAGAATATAGTCATAACAGGTAAGATCAAGAGCAAGGTCATGGTCATGCAAGTGTCAACAGGCAACCAAGGAGTCAATTACGTGTTGCACAACATAAGCATAGGTAAAAAATAATTAGGAATATAACACACTGAAGTAGTAATAACCACATTGGTTTGGAACTTTGAAATTAATCAGGATATACCAGCAACAAGAGAGCACAGCAGAATGCAAGAGCCAAATATGAGCACAATATTAGCCTTGGCTTTTCAGCCGGCTAATAATAGTTAGGAGCAGGGAGCAACAACAGAGCAAAAGAGAGAAGTAGCATAAGAGAGAGAGCAATGTTTATTGCTGTGTGTTTTTGTGATATGCAATGTGTTGGTGTGTATCATGCAAAAGAGAATGGGGGGTACTTATAGTACTGAAGACAAGAAAACAAACAAGGTAGCAATCCATAATTAAGGAACTGAGTATAAATCATCATCAAACCAGTATATGGACTCCCCTTTAATTAAGGAATCAAAGTCAAACGGTAATAAGCAGTTATTTAAAAGGAAAGAAATCACAAAGCATGGTATGATCACATAAGAAAACAGAATAGTATAAGGTATACAATAAAGACTAGGTACATGATACTTAATTAGGGAAATATGTCAGACAAATCAATCTACATATTTGTGCACACATATAGGGAAAAATACTACTTTAATTCTGGAAAATAGTTTTCAAAATAATGAACGAGATTGAAAACCTAGGAGATCAGTATTAATTGAGGAAGGTATCCCATAGATTTAGGAAGCAATTTGGAATCAATACACTATAAGGAAAATACACAAAATCACAATTTTTAAGGCAAGTATCACAGTCTTAAAGGGAGCTTGTAAGAATCAGTATAAAATCACCATGTAAACAGTCAGAGAAACCTTAGGCGAAGAACACAGAATGGCAGGGGGAATGAAACACTAGCAACAAAATTAAAGCAAAGAGCACGAAACTCAAAGAAGAATCCAGAAGAACACACAAACAAGCAAACACGACAACAATACAAATATAAACCCTAAAGCTAGGGTTTAATCATACTTAAGCAAAAATGTTTAGAAATAGTACTGAGAATCATGACTTAGTACTCAAAATCAAAAGATAAAGTATTTCCGATAAGGGGTTAGGAAACCCTAGTTTCAAAAGGGAACAAAAACGTTTAAAACTTGAACAATCGTAAAGATCGAGTAGAGAGTAGTGCAAAACATAAAGGTATGAATTGAAAATTGTTAAAAATACAGAGATTTCAGAGGTTTGGGTCGAAGTTAGGGTTTCATAGGAAACCAGTGAGAGAAGTAAGAGAAACCTGGCTGTGAAACTTAGGAATAATGGTGTTTATAGCACCATCGAACCAAAACCCATCGGAGAAAGGCCCAAAACAAACCCAGGCAAAGCTTCAGTGACCGTGTTGCATGGTGGAGACTCATGGGGTCTCAGGGACGGAGAGAACCGGTGAGACAAGGCTTCAAGGCGGCTGGTGGTCGAAAGAGGCGAGTCTGGAGGTGGCCGGAGAGATGGTGAAGGCCATCGGAGAAGAAGAACCAGAAGGTTCTAGAGAGAAAGGGGAGAGGAAGAGACGGATAGAGAGAGAGACCGGTCTCGAAAAGTGAGGGGTCGGGGGGGGGGGGTAGGTGAGAGTTTAATTAAGGAAAAGGGATTTGGGCCGTTGATCTTATTTGATCAACGGCTTAGATTAGTTCGGAGTTGGGCCGGGTTAGTTTAGGGATTGGGCTGGGGCGAATTTGGTTGGGTTTTGGGTCAATTTGGGTTTAATTAAACCCGATGTGGTGGGGTTAAATTAGGGCTAAATTGAAACAATAATGGGCTATGTGTTAAATAGCTAATTTTCCCCTTTTATTTTATATAAAATAGTTAAATAATTTTAAAAACAAATTTATAGCACTGAACTAATTAATAATATATAAAAATTAATCTAAAAATACTGAAAATGATTTATAATTGTAAAATGCTATTAATCGTAAAATAGGTTATAATTGCAACTATATGCAATTAGCTTTCAAAAAATACCAAATAAATTTGTAAAAATATGCAAAAATCACCTTAATTATACTTTGGTGTAAATATGAGAATGGAAATAAATTATTCACAAAAATGATAATTTTGAGAGCAATTACTGGATTTTGTACTGCTAAAATAGACAATAAATTGATTTTAAAAATCTTGAAAATTAGGGAAAAATACCAAAACTCTTGGGCATGCTTATATATGCATACACATGCGATTTTGAAAGTATTTGAGTATAAAAAAAAGACATAGAGAAAAATTGGGTATCAACAGCACATAGCCAAGAACCATGTCTTCCATGAATGTACCAAACACATAGAAATTGATTATCATTATGTACGTGAGTGTCTGAATTCTGGACTTATTTCTTTACATTTTGTTCCGAGTTCTGCCCAGCTCGCTGACATCATGACTAAAGCCTTACTGGGCAGCCTCAGTATGGTATTCTTCGCTAGCTTGGTGTGTTTTCACCCTCCAGCTTGAGGGGGGTGTTAACATTGGTACTACAGTCCAAGGCCCAACACAAGCAAAAACTGCACGGCCCATTAGTGAATCAGCCCGCCAGCCCATCAAGCCCACAGTTCTGTGATTAGATCTTTAGCTATTTTTAGTTATATTTTGGATATATTTTGTAATAAGCCAGTTGAATGTTCTAGACTAACCGACTTTCTCTCTCTTCTCTCTCTATCTTTAGAAACCTTAAGGGGTTTTCTCTTAACTTCTTTTGCTCGATAATGGAGTTTGATGATGTTAACAACAACAACAACGACCCAGTAAAATCTCGCAAGTGGGGTATGAGGAGGGTAGTGTGTACGCAGACATTACCCCTACCCCGATGGTCAGAAAGGCTATTTACGATAGACACTAGGCTCAAGAAGACCGAAAAGACGAGAAGAGACAATATATCAGCACCATACTAGCTATAATACGGAAGAATAAAATCTATAAGTGTACTTTAATTACCATCTGATATTTCCAAATGAACACTAATGAGCTAAAAACTTTTTTAAAGAGGTAGTTTCTAGATAAAAAATTAATGTGCCCGATATTTACCCCAAATCAATAAAAGGTCTTAATAGTAATAAGAATTGCGTGGGAGGATGAATGCAATTATCTTCTCATGATACATGTATTGTCATCTGGTAGTCAGTTGCCAAATCTTGAAAAAACAAATGCCTTGTGCTTCTGCTAATATATTTTTTCCTACCATATGTAATACTTTAATGTATTGCCCATGCCAAATCTATGATATCGCTGGTCAATTATTCTCTCTATCGATAAATACTAATACTAATAATAACAAAATTGACCACTGTTCTGTTTGGATCTTCATAGTAATTCCAATTTTGCCTGATCTGGCGGATGCTATTTGAATTTTGACTTTTTAGAGTGTTTCCATGTGCTTCACCTAATTTAATAGTATTTGACATCTTCAATATTATGTCAATTGTCAGCCAATGTTTGATTCACTCAAACCGATACCCCATCTGCAATTATATTATATTTAATTTTGAATCCAAATATTAAGTCCTGCGTACAAAAAGAAATACTTATGATGTAGTTTTTTCATGGGAGAATTATTGGTGTCAACTTAGTCTTACATAATATACCTAAACATTTAATTCCATGAAAGGAAAGATCAGTCTCATTTTTGTACGTCCAATTCAAAAAAAACAACCACTAAAAATCAACAAGAAATTTAAAGCTAAATTTCAAATTGTATTTCTTAGAGAGATTTTATAATTTGGTCTTGTTAGAGAATCTATTCCACATTGATATATATTGTGGATTATTCCACTTATTACCTTAAAGTTTTGGATACGTTATAGATTATCAAAATAATTTTCACTTTTTATGAAAGCCAAATTACTTCATTAAGATTATTATCTCTACTAATTATTTCTAGAGTGACAGATCAAAAACAGTCCACTCATTGTCTTTTGATGATGTGGATTGGATGTTTAAACGTTATTGAATAAGTAACTAATATGTTGTAAAAGGCGGGGCGTGAGGCGAGGCGTTTTACCTCTGACGAGGCGAGACGTAAGTCCTGAGACATGGGCCGTAAGTCCCACGGATCTTTAAATTTTATTAATTTTAAGAATTTTTAAAATAGTATAAAATTAAAAATAATTAATAAACTACATTAAAATCACAAAATATAACAAATAATCTATTTAATTATTTATGAATTATAATTCAACTATGAATAATACGAAAAGTATGTCATATATCATAATATGCAAATTAGCTGCAACGTCTTACAACTCAAACATCAAAAGTAATGTATTCGATATAAAATCTTATATGTATCTCTTAAGGAGTAATGAATCCTGAATGAATTTCGATATTATAATTTGATTTTTTGAAATACTCCTTTTATTTAATATGCTTTCTATTTGAAAGAGAATTTATATAAAAACATAATTCACAATTTAAATACGATTCTTTAGCATCATTTATTTTTAAATTTCAACAAGTTAATAAAGTGACACATAATTCACCATACAATACCATGATAACTAATTATTTGTAAATAGTTACTAGATAATACTGAGCTATTAAATTAATAAATATTGTATCTCGTAAACGTGAAAAAATAATATTTAGAAAAATAATTATAAAAAGTTATGGACTATTATATAATAAAGACATAACAAAAGTTAATAGATAAATACTTTTTAAATGAAAGATTTATTAAAATTTACTATCGTAGCAGTCTTAGTGGATAACATGCAATAATTTTTATTTTAATTATGACATAAAATAGTCTCAACTTAATGATTTATGATTTTAAAAAAAAGTAATTTTAAATAGTCAACGATTTATTAAGAAAATTTGAGGATTTACAAGGTTAGTTACACGCAATTGCATAAAGTTCTATTAGGCGAGCCCAGTACATTTGACGTTGGGCGTGTCCGGAACGTAAACCCCAACGGCCGAGGCGTAAGTCTCACGGATCTAAGCCCCATTACGAGTGCTTCGCCCTGGGACGAGCCCCGGGCGAATCTCAATTCTGCTTTTTAAGACAGAGGACTAACTATTAAAATTGCAAGCATTCTCTAAAACCAAAGGTGTCAATATGAACAGTGTGTACTCGACTAGCAGTATATATGACCGAAACAATATAATGGAATAAGACCATTGTTTTTCACGAAAACTCCAGTGCTTTCACACCAAACAGTGGAGTAATATATTTCGAATGATTCTTTCGTTAAGCTAAAAACAAACAAGGAAACTTTCTAATATTTTACGGAAAAGTTTCTATGAAAAACAAATGTTTGCCTAAACTTCTGCTGGAACTTGTATTTTTATGAACTTAGTTTTGAACATATATATATATATATAGAGAGAGAGTTAAGTCAAATAACCATTGGTTGACCGTTGAGCCTTTCCCATGAAAGGCAGCCGAAATTTTTGGTTACCTTTTTGTTTTGTGGTGTCTTTGACTTTTGCTTTTCTTCACACGACGTTAGTATTTTTGGAGTATATATATATAATCAAAGAAATTAAATGAAGGTTTCTTTGATTCCATGGGGCTGTTAACTAACTAACGTTCGATATTAAAGCGCCCATTTAGTTTGAATTTCAATGCATTTAACTAAATAGGTTTTTTTCTTCTTCATAAATGTCAGTTTAGTCATCCAACAAGTATCATTATACCCTATTTCTTGTGAACTCATGAATATATTTACGAAATCATTATGAATCATTCTTTTCTCATGTCTTAATTCCAGACATGTAAAGGCCAAAAGGGTAACGTTTAAACGAGTCCAAGAATCTGTTCCATACTAGAAAAAATAACAAACAGCTTATCATAAAATAATTAAAGTCTTACTAATATATTTAAATGGAAATGAGAATTATCACTAAAGTTCATATACCCTTCCCCTCACATATCACATCAATTATAGAAAGTCCTTTTGCCATCGAAAAGGAGGAGAAAGAGAACTGCGGTCAAACCACGTGATTGGCTAATTCAACAAATATTACCTTGCATAAAATGAGTTTAAATGAATGGATAGTCATTGCTTTGCAAAATCTTCCTTAAAAAGGGGTTTTATACATAGAACTTTCTTTAGAAAAGCTAATTGATGACTTGTTCTATTTCCAATAAGAACGTAAATCAAATTATTAGCTTACAGTCAGTTGATATCGTCTTAAATATGTAATTAACAATTTTTTCATATAGGAGCAAAATATTCTAACAAGCAAAGCTTTAACATCAAGTACTCTTAACTTTTTTTGGTCATCTCTACATGTGAAAATGCACATATATTGCATAAGATGATTCAAACAAATCCAACATGATAAGGAATTCATGCTTTAATTTAATTACCTCATAAAATGTTGATCAAATCCACCTCAAGAGGAAAGAAGACTCGTTGCTTCCTCCAATAAAAGAAACACCTCAAGTAAAAAAGAATTCAAAAGATAATCTATGCAATATCAAAGAAGAGAAAATTAGATATATATAATGTGAAAGTACTAAATATATGAGATCATAAGTAAGAGATCGATTCATGGTCCATCTACATCTCTAAATTACTAGACACTACATCTTACAAACCAAAAAAAGAAAGAAAAATAAGCTATAAATAAATAAGGTTCAAGTAGGGTTAATAAAATTATTAGAGCTAGAGCACAAGAGTCTCAAAGCCTCAAGACTCTCATGGCTCTTGTTTAAGAAACATAGAGGGAACCATGTCTTGGAGTAGTCCATAGTCAGGAGAAAACTGCAGCTGTTGATGAAGCTCATGTTGAGTTATTACATTTTGATTATACATATTGGAGCTGCTGTTCGTAGGGGGATTAATGCCAAAACCACTACTGCCATAGAATTGATGAGGCATTTGTGCCATATTCATAAGTTGTTGATGAAAAGCCTGTGGCGCCGCCATTAATGGCGAAGGTGAACTTAACATGGAAGGATTCAACATTCGAGCAACGTTTCCACGTAGAGTAGATGGCAAATGATGGTTGTGTTGACCCTCATATGTTGTGATTACAATTGATGGATCTTGATATGACCTCTCCACACGTTTCTTTACTGGACATTTTTGACTTGTGCACCTATAATAGCTTCTACAATCACAAATAACAAGAGTACTATTATGACATATTCTAGATCAAAACCTAAAAAGGAAATTTATGATAACATATATAGTTCAACTATAACTATATGTTAAACATTGTAAAAAAAGACTAATGCTTTCGCCTTACAGGAGAAGATCATGATGGTAGTGAGAGATGGAAAGATTGAACATTTACCACAATTAGGAAGGATATCATAGAAGTATAGAATTCCGATTGTTCATAGAATAAGATTGACCAGTCTAAAACTTAGAATCTCAGCTTTCTTCTACAAGAAAATAGAAACATAACTTAGGAAAGTGGAAAGTGGGAAGTGGGAACACAATCTTTATGTATAGTCCTATTTCAGTTTAACTAGTTGATAACCATGTGGACTAAGAAAAAGAAAAGGCTGGCTAACAATATCATTAGTTAAATACTATATATTTGACTACCTTATAGTATGAACTCTTGATAGAAGAGAACTACATGTTTTATTAGGGTTTTAAAGAAATGAGGGAAAAATCACCTTGGATAAGGGCTATTCTTAACAGCCTTCTGTCCATATTTCCTCCATCTATATCCATCTTCAAGATGATCAACCTCACTCTTTGTCATGAATGCAAATTTTTGTGGCCTTTGTGTCTTCTCCTTCTTTTTTGCTTTGTTCCTATTTATCATCATTTCCATGAAATAACCCATCAAAAAAATAGAAAGGGAAAAAAAAGCAGCTAAACTTTTCTCATAAAGAAATTAGAAGAAAAACACAAGTACTAGTATGAAATATTCAAGTACATACTCTTTTTTAGATGCATCTTCACCATCTTCTAAACTTTCCTTCACTTCCTTATCTTTCTTGGTATTATTAGTATTCTTGTTTGAATCCTGATCATCACCAGCAGCTTCATTGGAAGAAGAATTAGAGATTGAAGAGTTTGGTGTAACTGGAGTTTCACTTCCTCCTCCAACAATAACATCATTATTATTAATAACATCCAAAACAGGTTTTACATCATGATCTTTATTGATAATAGAAGAAAATGCCTGATCAGAGGGTGTAGATGGAGCTGAAAATCCAAAGGGTTTTCCAAGTGAATTAGCATAATCACTACTTGATCCATGTAAATACTCATGAGTATAGCTCATAAAAGAAGGATCAAGCATATGTATATTCTGAACCGTAGAAGAATCATTACTATCTCCAACCCTAGTTTGAGAATAAAGATTATTATAACCAAGCCTAATATCTTCTTGAAATGGCTGGTGATAATAGAAATCTCTTAGTTCATCAGCCATGGAAAAAGAAGAAGAAGAAAAGGGAGTTTTTGGGGGAGGGGGAGGGGAGGTTGGGGTTTGACAAGAGGTTGATAATGTGTTTGTATTTAAACTTTGACAAGAAGATTTTGGTTTGAGCTAGCTTTGCTAAGGTCTATTTTTATCTTATTTTAATTTTAAATGGTGAAAAGAGATTATATTTATAAGTTTTGATAATACAATGTAGACCCCACTTCTGTAAAGAAGGTTTGACAAAGTTTAAGTCTCATTGTTAGGGTCTAGTCATCTGTCACTATGAGCATCTACCATAAGCATTTTCCTTTATTTTTCTTTACATTGGATTGGAATTTTTCTTTTCTTTCTTAAAGTATTGTTTTAAGGTAAATTGTACTTTCTTTAACTACATACTACTACGTAGTTAACAAAAAAAAAAAAAAAAAAAAAAAAAAAAAAAAAGAAAACTTTGAAACTACGATGATTATTAATGAAAAGAAAAGGTGATAATTGTTCGAACTAAATTTTGGTAGTAGGTTGTGGTAATTATCTACTTATTGTTTAACACTGAAAATGAAATGTGGTCAAATTTGTCACCCTCAGATACCAAGTTCCTGTCTCTTTTTACTGAACAATACGTATATTATTGAAAGCTAATTTGCTTTACAGCTTGTTCTACTATTGTTAAAGCAGAAATAAGGACGAATACAAGTTTGTTGATTTGGAACGGAGATGAATGACTCACGACTCGATGCATATTTTTCAAATATACAGAGATTAGGGTCTCTTGATAAATTTTATGCACTATAAATAACCATATGTATGCAATCATTTCATCATTTAAAAGGTGATTCCAAATAAATTTTATTTTTCAAAATGGTATTATTAACTTGTTATATATTATAGCTTCATTTACGTTGACAAGGTAAAGAAATTCCTTACATAGTCATTGCATATAACTTCAATTCTATTTAATGTGTTTGATAAATATATATGTAAGTAATAGTGATATTGAGACTTGAGAAATGATGTTGAACCAGTCAGAAAGTTATTTAACTATATATATGTTGAAATTATTGTCAAATAGTATATTGAATGTTAATGGAGTGTCTCTTCTTTTACGTTATATCTTGCGTAATAAGAGTCAATGAGAAGAATGTTGTTGAAATTGTCAGAATGAAAGTTGTTATTTTTCTTCAAATATTGCTAATTATGCCTGAAGTTCCCTCCAGCTACGCCAATTTTTTATTTTATCAATATAGCTTCAATTTTAAGTTTTTAACTAAACCTCGATATTCTATCGAACCAAATTTTATCAAAAACATACATTGTTCATCTATAATACATTAATAATAATAATAATAATATATTATATTTTAATCGCAAAAAAAGGAGAAAACCCCATAATAAGCTATTATCAGCATGAATGAGGGGTGGGAAAGAGTGGAGAACTTGAACAGCAAAAAGGATTGGGATTAGCAACAGACAGTCCCGGTCCGGTCCGTTCCGTAGTTATTTGAGTCAAACATTTGGGCATTTGGAACGGAGTATAACAGCTACTTAGTTGGGTACTGAAACACGCGTCCCTACTTGGCACCGGCATTTGACCGTAGCCGACACATGTACTTGGCACGTGGGCGCTGCTCTTTGGTTTTTCCCTTCCCTTCGTAGCTGTCCCTCTTTGTTTTCTTGCTGATTAGCAACCCACGTCATTCTCTTTCTTTTTTCCCACAATGTGCGCCTCACGTGCCTCTTTTTTTTTTTTTTTTCTTCCTCCGCTTTCTCATTAGATATTCGGTATCTATATCTGACTAATCAGATTTATTCCCTATAAGGCCCATTAAAGAAAGAAGTACTTTACTTATTTTTCATTAATTCTCAGGGGTTCAACGTGAAACTACTAATTAATGGTGAAAGAATCTTATTCGTCGCACACAATCGTTATGGTGTCTATTCATTTCTATAGTGGTAACAGATCTTAGATTTTAAAGCTGTTAATTGTGTAGAACTTTTACCCAACGAAGAATAGCTAGCATACATGTTGGAAAAAAAAAATAGGAAAAAGAATAGTATACATGTTGGAAAAAGTATCACTTTGTAATAATCTAGCAAGGAAAAGAGGATACAACATCTGCGAAGAAGTCCGACTCGTCGAGATTTTGTATGGATGGAGTCAGTGGACAAGATTGATTAAAATGGATTCAAGTATGAATCAAATTTATATCGGCGAGTGATGGAAAAAAGGTTTTTCAGGACCACGTTTGACTTAGTCTTTGGCTCCTTATTTTTTTTGTTGGTATACTATCGGGAGTTTTAGCCCTCTAGTTACTTTTGTCCTATGGTCCAAACTTTGCAGTCGAATCTACAAACGTATACTTATGAAACAAGGGTAAAACGAATCTACAAAAAGTATACCCAAAAACCAATTAATAACATGGCCCATGACCTTTACGACATGTTGTATAACTTTTAAAAGGTCAATGTTGATCTAAAATTTTTACCCTAGTGAATAATAGTATAGTATATATGTAGAATAACACTAGCATTTTCTTTACACCCTAGTATTATACGGGGATGGACATCTGTCCAAGAAGACCGACTCGTTGAGAATTGAATACGTGGATAAGATCTATTTAAAATGACTTGAAGTATGAAACCGATTTCCAAACCTAAACATCAGTGAATAACTGGAAATAAAAATTCAGGACCATGTCGATCTCATTTTTGGTCCTTAGGGTCCTTATTCCTTCTTTTAGTTAGAATGCTATCTAAAATTTTGTCGTGGGTAGGCATTCTCATAATTATGCGGCAAAAAAGTTTATTTGTATTAAAAAATATATACATAAAACTATAATCGAAATCTTTTTATTTCTTAAAATATGTATCCATGAGATATTATTGTCCTAAAGTGAAAAAAAATTAAGGACAAGTAGACCATCTCATATTGTAAATGCCCAGCCCTTAAAATAATTCACGTCTTTATGACTTTGTCTTTGTATCAACACAAAAAGGAACTCTTTCTTTGACCTTTAACCTAAGCACCTTTATCTAAATAATCGTACGTTCAACTAAATTAATTAAATTATATAATTGACCTCTTTGATTAGAGTTGAAGGTTGTTCCATTTCTTTACTCAATCCAATGAAACGTCCTCCCAAATGGCGCTAGAATTGCGGCAAGATTTTGACTATATTTTATTTAAAAAATTATTTTTTATTTTGGGTGCGTGTGCCATGATAATTTGTACTCCCGTGCTATTACCCTAACCCTATGTATATCTATTAGTCCGACATACCCCAACGAAGCAAAACCCTTAGCTTTAGATTAAGTTAGGCACAAATTGCATGTTATTATACCAATAAAAATACTGTAGACCAAAGTTAGACCTGGTAAAAGAGAATCTTTTCTTCTATAATTATAGAGTTGAAATGTTGACTTTTTTCTTCTATCATTCCGATGTAGCAATAGTGGTAGTACTCTTGTTCTCAATCCAATATAAGTTTAATTAACATAATGTGAAAATCTCCTCTTTATTTTATTCCATATTTTCATCATTCACGTAGCTAGCAAATATTGAAGGGAAATGTTCTACTGATTTGTTCTTTTGTTGACGAATCCACACATGAGATCCTCATGGTAGAATTATCATTTTCTTATATTTCATGATTTATGTTCCATTTTTAGCTTCTTAAAAATTTAGGATTATTTCAATCAATATTCATACGTAATGATGATTACTTTGAAAGAAAGGGAAATAACTTTAATTTTAATAAAGTTGAATATTGACAAGGAACAAATTATTGAAAGGATGGGAAACAACCTTGGCATCACCTTAAAATGACGATGAATTCTAGAAAAGAGGTCTGGTCAAAAGAAAAAACCAAACAGTAGTAAAAGCTAAAGACTTGGAAAAAAGTATTGCCTTATCTTATCTACCCACCCTTCCCACCCTTTCTGTGCTTTGACATACATGAAAACTACTTAAAGGAGGTAGCTAACTCCATTGTACTTTTAGTTTTAGTATATTTAGCTGACTACTACTAGTAAACAATTCTCCCACTAGCTTAAGCCTCACTATAATATTTTAACTCTTTATGTGGTCATCAACTTCTAATATGTATATATGACACTCAGATAATTTTGTGTACTTAGCAATTCCTCTACTGTTTGTTTTAGTAGCTTCTTTGAAGCAAATAAAGTATTTTCTTTTTCTTTTTCAATTTTTGTTGAAGGGATTACTGTTGAAGATAATGATTAGGCTAACAAATCTGACAACTATGCGATCACTTAGCACTACTAGAAATACAGACTTTTCCCACGGAAGAATCGGCGGGAATTTGTGTGAAAATTTAATATTCCCACGACATTCCCAGTGGAGACGCTCAGTGGGAAAATGGTTGACGAAAACTTGGTGGGGTCACTAGTGTAATTTCCTACGAACTTCGTGGGAAAAGTAAGAAAATATAATAATTTAATTTTCTTAAGTTTCCCACTGAATCTGTGGGAATTATTAAAAATAATTTAGATACTCTTTTTTTTTACCCACGAAAGCAGTGGGAAATATTCATAACAAATTCTGGAAAAAATATGCACAAAATTCTCACGGAGTCAGTGGGAAATCGGAATATTTTCATGGCCAAATCTGTTTTTAGAACTACACCACCCGCCAAACAGAAAGTACAACCAACAATACAAGACTAAATACAATTAAGCATTCAAATACCAAATTCAGCATGCAATCCAATTCATTTTATAAACAACAACTAATCAATCCTTTTCATAATCAATATCCAACTAATCAGAAAGTAGAACAAAAACTCAAAAAATCCAACATTCAACATTCAACATCCAGGTACCATCCAAGACAAGCTAATAAAAGAAACTACTCCTTAGTTATCATCAGATACTGGAGAACGGGGCACAGGAAATGCACCAGATGCTAAGAGGGAGTTTATCTGAAATTTGAGGCTTTCAACATCACTAGTGACAAGTCTTAATGCCTCGTCCTTTCGCCTCATTTCTTCCTCCCTTTGCCTTTCTTCTTCCTCTCTTCGCCTATCTTCTTCCTCCCTCCGCTTCGCCTCTTCCTCCCTTGCAGCCCTTTTTTGCATATACAACTCAGTAATGTTCGCCACCTTTCTATTCAATTTCTCAAACTCATCCACATCAACCGAGCAATGTGAGGAAGGATAAGAACCACACAATCCAGAAGTACGATGACTAAGACTAAACTCTGATCCAAGGCCGTAGACTCTCCTCTTATGCACGCCACCAGCTGCCTTAATCCATATGTCCATGAGCTTCTCTTGGGTTAGTTGGATTGGCCCACCTTGATCATCAATCGACTGACTTTGAATGAACTCCTCCAAGATTTTTTTAAAATTATTCTGTAAAAATATTGCAATTATTATAAAAGTAAATGTTATTAAAGAAAATTATGCAAGTAAGTATCTTTATTTCTCAAGCTTTAAAGTAAACATGAGAATAAGTGTTATGCTGTATTTAAATAAGTAAGCAACATTTAATTCACAGAACGACTTTCGCCTTTTATTTTCCCATGTATTTTTCTTTTTCTTCATAATACACTCATTCCATCAAAGTACAATAATACATTCATTCCATCAGATCCAAAATCTTATACAAAGGACTGTAAATACAGTTCCATTAATAAACTGAAGCAAATTGAAGTGATAGGTTGAAATTGATCTACTTAAACATACGGAGGTGCCAAGGCAATAAGGAAAGTGATGTATTAATTTTTGGTAGAATCAAGTTGCAATAATGTTAGGTATTCGCCTAATAAGTACATATGTATTTAGTGCTCAATTGAGCATGCCCTAAAAGTGTTACAAGGTTATCAATAATTCTGCTGAGGCCGGTCAATTTACTGTGGGGAATTTTATTGAAGGAAAAGAATGGCTACCAGATGCAAGAGAAAATGGAGTTGATCTAGGCGAAGGCATGGAAGAGTGCCCAGTAGGCTGACCAAATGATGAGGGCATGCCAGAGGAAGATGATGAATGAATGATTGGAGAAAATGATGATTGAACGGCAGAGGAAGATACTGAAAAAATGACCAGAGAAGATGATGATGATATGACAGGGTAAGATGTTGATGAGGGTACGTCAGGCCTAAATGCAGACATGTGCTGGGAAGATGTAGGATTAAAGAAGGGGGTAGATGAGGGAACGATATACCCTAGGTGAGGTGTAGAGAATAGGGGAGTGGAAATGATAAAGAACATTTAGGTGGAGGCACATGCGAACTAGAAGGTGCATGTGGGGGAGAGGTAGTGATATCTAAGTTCCCAGAAATTTTTGTTTTCTTCCTTGTTTTACCCTTCTCAGATGCAGTACTCTCCGGACGACCTTTACCTCGAGGAGCCATCTAAACAATATAAGCATAAGAAAAAAAAATGTTAATATGTCACGACCCCGGTTCGCCCTCCGTGAACCATTGTGGCGGCACCTAGTCTCTACGACTAGGTAAGCCTAACAATACGGAAAATAGACAACATTTGCGGAAGAAATAATTAAAAGTCAAAATAGTGAAATAAAACAGTGTTTGAAAGGCCGCTTGGCATACACAATATCAACTCACGAAACTAATAACATTTCCCAAAACCCGGAATCTCATGATCACAAGCTTTTGAATGTCTAATAGTATCTAACTCCAGAATATCTAACAAAGAAAGGAAATACGGAAGGGCTAATACTTAAAGCAAGAATAGAAAGGGACTCTACGGTCTGCAGACGCGGCAGATATACCTCGGAGTCTCTACAAGCGCCTCGCCTCAAGCGTGGTAAGTCTGAGTCGCAGTACCTGGATCTGCACATGAAAAACATGCGCAGGAAGGGCATGAGTACACCACAGCGGTACTCAGTAAGTGCCAAGCCTAACCTCGGTCGGGTAGTGACGAGGAAAGTCAGGGCCCTACTGAGATTAAATGAAATCTAAGGTATAACAGTGTAGAATAAGACAATATAATTAAGTGCAACAGTAAGAAATAACATAGAATAGAAAGAACAGCAACAACTATAACAGATACAAAATAATCACGGAAAGGAGTACAACTCAACACAAAGATAACGACCGGAGATCTCCCAGGATACCCTCCTGTAGTCCCCAATATAAATATCCAGTGGATCTCCCGGGTGCAGTCCCGTAGTCCAACTCCTAATGCTCGGGGATCTACCGGAAATTCGATCCGTAGTCCCAAATGTAAATATCCAGTACAGGGGGAATCTACCGGGTGCAGTCCCGTAGTTTCAAAGTAAATGCAGGGGGATCTACCGGAATACAAATCCGTAGTCCCAAAGTAAATATGCAGGGGGGATCCACCGGGATACCGTTCCGTAGTCCCAAAGTAAACACACAGCAACAACACAAAGAAATACACAATTCAATTCAAATACCATATTAAGGTAAAACAGGTACTTCTAGCCTAGCATGTTGCACATAATCCAAATAAGTCAGTTTGGGAAAGTAAAACAATTAAGTCAATTAGACATGCGTCCCTAAGCTAACAACAGACTTAAATTGCAAGTAGTATAAACAGGAAAGAGAAACACAATTAAAATTACTTAAAGAAAACCGAATTTCCAACAATTAGCACAAGTACGCACTCGTCACCTCACGTACAAGGCATTCCAAATATCAATAATACCAAATCCTAAGGGGAGTTTCCCCCACACAAGGTTAGGCAAGCCACTTACCTCGAACCGACTCAAAATCAATCCGAAACCATGTTCTTGCCACGAGTACTCGACTCCAAATGGCCCAAATCTATTTAATCCAATTTCATAATGTAAATAATGTTCAAGTAACTGATTCTATAAACAAATTCTAAGCTAATACGCGAAATTAGGTAAAATGACCAAAATGCCCCTCGGGCCCACATCTTGGAATCGGGTAAAATTTACGTTTTCAGAATCCTCATACTCTCACGAGTCTATAGATATCAAGAACACTGAAATCAGAGTACAATTGACTCCTCAAATACCCATTTTAAGGTCTCTTAATCTCAAGCCCTAATTACCCATTTTGCACTGACTTTTCCCTAATTTTTCACCACTAATTAGACCTTTAATCACATATAAATGAGTTATGAAGTCAAGAATATTACCTCCAAGTGATTCCCCTTTGGTTCCCTCAAAAATCTCCCTCAAAAGCTTCAACCCCGTTCAAAAATGGTGGAAAAATGAAGAAGGGTCGCGGATTGGGCTATTAAAACACTGCCCAGCTTTATAAGTTTGTCACGCCCCAAAACCGAGGGACATGACCGGAGCTGGACCGGGTAGCCCCAGTCAAGCAGACCTGGGTGCCTTTCCTATCCCACGTGTTACCCGCGTTTTCATTACTCATTAATCAAAAGATATAGCCATTATACTTAAAGCACCTTTTTACGAATTATACAATAACAAACATGATTACTTAGTGTGGTTTACAACTTACATCGCCCAACATACAAAATACATATTACATAAGTTCGCAACCCACACTTACTGTCTACGGAGCCTCTAAGGATACAAAAGGATAATACAATACTTGCCGGTAACAAGGCTCCGGCTATACCTTACACAAATATTAAAAAAACATGACTCCGAAACAAAAGCGGCATGAGCCACGCAGGGCCACGAGAGGAAAGGGGGCACACCAATTCAGCTAACGGGAAGTGAAGGGGAGTTACGGTTGGTGGACTGGAGTACCTGCTATGGATCCACCTACAAACATAACACGAATGTAGCGCCCCCGGCAAAAGGGACGTCAGTACATTTGAATTGTACTGGTATGTATGAGCAAATTTTGCCCTAAGTAAACTCAAACCATACACAAATAACAAGTAATAATGGAATCAACAATCAAATACACATGAAAGGAAACAATCAAGCCAAACAAGTTTACAATCTCTCCATTTCCCCTTCAACATTTTTCACATCAATGATTTCGCAACTTTCTCATATTTTCATTTCAATAGTGATTTCGATCACTTTCCACCCTTATTACCTCGGCCACCCTTATCACCACAACCCACACCTTATTACTTCGTGTTGCGGCGCGCAACCCGATCCCACCGAACAATCACAATTCACAAACAACACAACAACAACAACAACAACAACACTTCACTAGGAACGACAACAACAACAATTCTCTAGGAATAACAACAACAATTCACAAGGAATTTCCATAACCAACAATACCATTTCCATCATATTCAACAACTCGTATGCATTTTATGTCACAACAATAATTGTCCACGACAAGCCATATATGTTATTACCACAGTCGTTCCAATTGCATCATTTACGATTTCCTTCCATCATTTGTTTCTCAGCTCTTACGACATAACACTTTCACAATCACACATTTGGTTTATTGCCAATTACTTACACCATTATATCGGGAGACTTAACCACGAACACTCAAATCATACCAATCACAAGAATTTCACACATAATCCACGTAGATATCACATACCAAATATTCGTACACCAAACAAGGTGATTTTACGAAAGTCAAAGTTAGCCATACATACCTGAAGCCGAATTCCCTTTTTAACTTCTATTTTCAATTCAGTCTAGCAACGTCAATCTAGTGCACAAGTTAACACATATGACTTAGAATTGAAGTTCACAATTGCCACTCAAACTTATTTAGGTTATTAACCCCTTTTGTACAATCCTTTACTCCTACCCAATTCCTCTTACTAGATTTTAGGTTTTAAAAGGCATGCATGTATGTTTTCAACAATTATTTTCAAGAATCAATGCATGAGACTCCCCCCTTAGTTTAAACCTGAAAATCAATGAAAAGGGGTTAGGGATTTTACCTACAAGAATGGGGATGAAGATAATCACTTTGAAATTTCCTGGCCCGGATAGTTTTGAAGAATCAAATTTGATGAAGGTGACTTTCTCTCTCAAGAACCCTCTCTTCCTCTCTCTTATTTTGTTCAGAAAGGTTGTAAAAATGGGGGGGGGGGGGGTTATTAAAAAGGGGGTCGGGTTTAAAATTTAGAAAAAAGGTACCCGATTCAGATATGCGGTCGCACTTTGCGATCGTAGAGACGAAATGCGGTCCGCAGAATGGACCGCAAAAGTGCTCCAAAAATCTGATTCTTCTGTTTGGGTTTGCGGCGGAAATGCGGTCCGCATACACGATTTGCGGTCGCATAATGCACCGCATTTTTGACCACAAATTTGCCTGCACATGGAATCATTTTGCGATAGAAATGCGGTCCGCATATCAGTTATGCGGTTGCATAATGGACCGCATTTTGACCTTAATTTTAACCAAACCACTGACTCATTCTGCGGCAGAAATGCGGTCTGCATACTTGATTTGCGACCGCATTTTGGACCGCAAAATAGCACTTTTGTGAAAAAACTTGGTTCTTTGATTTTTAAATACTTAGATCAGTGCAATGGGTTCGAACCGTGGCTCACAAGCTCGCCGCGAAGAGTTTTACACTTTCCCAACACATATTCGGAACCTGACCCTACGAGCTACTAGGTTTTGAGCATAAATTTTTACGGGGCCTTACAAATTTACTTAATCAAGATAGCGAAAAACCCCTCGCGATCGCGAAGCACAAACTCCGCTGGCCCCAAATTTTACTCTACGTGATCGCGTATATACTCACGCGAACGCGATGCTCAAAGTCTTACACCTACGCAATTGCGAATGAGACCACGCGATCGCGATGCACAGAAACCTACACTCACGCGACGCAGCCTTGTCTAAGCGAACGCGAAGAATAACCTGGATGCCCCCCTGAGAAAGCTCTACGCGATTGCGAGCCTCCTCACGCAATCGCGAGGAAGAAAAAAACCTGCAACAGAACTGAAGCTAAAACCTGCAACTTTTTAACATGCAATTTGATCCGTTTAACAACCCGAAACTCACCCGAGGCCCTCGGGACCTCAACCAAATATGCCAACATATCCCATAACATCATTCAAACTTGTTCCAACCTTCGAAACGCTAAAAACAACATCAAAACACCAAATTTGCATCGGATTCAAGCCTAAGAACTTCAAAAACTCTCAAATTACGCTTTCGATCAAAAGGTCTATCAAACCTCGTTCGAATGACCTGAAATTTTGCACACACGTCACATTCAACACTACGGAGCTACTCCAACTTCCGGAATTCCATTCCGACCCTCAGATCAAAATCTCACTATCGAACCGGAAATTTTAAAAATTCAACTTTCAGCATTTCAAGCCTTAATTAGCTACGGACCTCCAAAACACAATCCAAACACGCGCCTAAGCCCGAAATCACCCAACGGAGCTAACAGAACCATCGAAATTCCATTTTGAGGCCATCTTTACACTACTCTGACTACGATCCAAATTCTAAAACTTAAACTCTCATTTATGGACTAAGTGTCCCAAAACTCTTCGAATTTCCTAATAAATTTTCCTGGCAACTCACAATAGCAGAAAAAAACATGGGGAATGCAGTTAATAGGGGATCGGGGCGTAAATTCTTAAAACGACCGGTCGGGTCGTTACATCCTCCCACACTTAAACATTCGTTTGTCCTCGAACGAGCATAGAGACATACCTGAAGTAGTGAAAAGATGAGGGTAACGACTGTGCATATCCTGCTCGATCTCCCAGGTCGCCTCCTCGACCGGCTGACCCCGCCACTGAACCTTCACTGATGCAATGTTCTTTGACCTCAGCTTTCGAATCTGCCTGTCCAGTATCGCCACTGGATCCTCAACATAAGATAGATCCTTATCCAACTGGACTGAACTTAAATCCAACACGTGCGACGGATCACCGTGATACCTCCGGAGCATCGAGACATGAAATACCGGATGAACTTTTGCCAAGCTGGGAGGTAGGGCAAGCTCATAAGCAACCTCCCCAACACGCCTCAATATCTCAAAAGGGCCAATAAACCTCGGACTCAACTTCCCTTTTTTCCCAAATCTCATAACGCCCTTCATAGGCGAAACCCGAAGCAGAACCCGCTCTCCAACCATGTAGGAAACATCATGAACCTTCCGGTCCACATAACTCTTCTGTCTAGACTGGGCTGTACGGAGTCTATCCTGAATCAGACCTTTTCCAAAGCATCCTAAACCAGGTCTGTGCCCAATAATCTAGCCTCACCCGGCTCAAACCAACCCAGCGGGGATCTGCACCGCCTACCATATAAAGCCTCATACGGCGCCATCTGAATGCTAGACTGATAGCTGTTGTTGTAGGCAAACTCCGCCAATGGCAAGAACTGATCCCAAGACCCTCCAAACTCAATCACACACACACACGGAGCATATCCTTAAGAATCTGAATAGTGCGCTCGGACTGTCCGTCTGTCTGAGGGAGAAATGCTGTCCTCAACTCCACCCGAGTACCTAACTCATGTTGTACGGCTCTCCAGAACCGTGAGGTGAACTGAGTACCTCTATCTGAAATGATGGAAACTGGAATACCATGCAGACGAACAATCTCCCGCATATAAATCTCCGCCAACCGCTCCAAAGAATAGGTAGTACACACAGGAATGAAATGCGCGGACTTGGTCAGTCGATCCACAATAACCCAAATGGCATCGAACTTCCTCAAAGTCCGTGGGAGCCCAGATATGAAGTCCATGGTGATCCGCTCCCACTTCCACTCCGGAATCTCTATCTGCCGAAGCAATCCACCCGGTCTCTGGTGCTCATACTTCACCTGCTGACAATTAAGGCACCAAGCTACAAACCCAACTATATCTTTCTTCATCCGCCTCCACCAATAGTGCTGTCTCAAATCCTGGTACATCTTCGCGGCACCCAGATGAATGGAATACTGCGAACTATGGGCCTCTTCTAGAATCAACTCCTGAAGCCCATTAACATTGGGTACACAAACTCGACCATGCATCCTCAATACCCCGTCATTACCAATGGTCACATCTCTGGCATCGCCATGCAAAAACTTGTCCTTGAGGACAAGCAAATGAGGGTCATCAAACTGACGCTCCCGGATACGATCAAACAAGAAGACCGAGAGACCATGCAAGCTAGAACCCGACTAGGCTCCGAAAGATCCAATTTCACAAACTGGCTGGCTAAGGCCTGAACATCCATCGCCATGGGCCTCTCCGCTGCTGGTAAATAAGCTAAACTCCCCAAACTCTCTGCCCGGCGGCTCAAAGCATCGGCCACCACATTGGCCTTGCCCCAGTGATACAAAATAGTGATATCATAGTCCTTCAGCAGCTCTAACCACCTCCTCTGTCGCAAATTAAGGTCCTTATGCTTGAACTGATGCTGTAAACTCCAGTGATCCATTAAATCTCACAAGGCACACCGTACAAATAATGACGCTAGATCTTCAAGGCGTGGACAATAGCAGCTAACTCGAGATCATGGACAGGATAATTCTTCTCATGAACCTTCAACTGTCTGGATGCGTAGGCAATCACCCTACCGTCCTGCATCAATACCGCTCCAAGGCCAACCCTCAAGGCATCACAATAGATGGTATAAGACCCCGAACCGGTAGGCAATATCAAAACTGGGGCTGTAGTCATAGGTGCTGCAATAGATGAAAACCCCTGAACGAATCGACGATAATAACCCGCCAAGCCAAGAAAACTGCGGATCTCTGTAGTTGAGGATGGTCTGGGCCAACTCTGCACTGCCTCCACTTTCTTCGGATCCACCTGAATACCCTTACTCGAGACCACGTGACCCAAGAATGCCATGGAATCTAACCAAAACTCACATTTCGAGAACTTAGCATATAGTTTCTTTTCTCTCAAAATCTGGAGCACTGTCCTCAGGTGCTGCTCATGATCTTCCCGTCTCCGAGAATATACCAGAATGTCATCAATAAAGACAATAACGAATGAGTTGAGATATGGCCGGAATACACTATGCATCAAATGCATGAAAACTGCTGGGGCATTGGTCAGCCCAAAAGACATAACAAGGAACTCGTAATGACCATACCGAGTCCTGAAGGCAGTCTTCGGGATATCTGGCTCCCGAATCTTCAACTGATGATAGCCTGAACGCAAGTCAATCTTAGAAAACACACAAGCACCCTGTAACTAGTCAAACAGGTCATCAATACGAGGCAAAGGATAACGGTTCTTCACTGTAACCTTATTCAACTGGCGATAGTCAATACACATACGTATAGAACCATCCTTCTTCTTCACGAATAAGAAAAGAGCACTCCAAGGTGATTCACTGGGCCGAATGAAACCCTTATCAAGTAATTCCTGTAACTGTTCCTTCAACTCTTTTAACTTAGGAGGAGCCATACGGTACGGAGTTAGAGAAATGGGCTGAGTGCCCGGCAACAAATCAATGCCAAAATCAATATCTCTATCGGGCGGCATGTCCGGAAGTTCAGTTGGAAACACATCAGGGAAATCCCGTACCACTAGGACTGAATCAACTGTAGGGGTATCAATACTGACATCTCTCACATAAGCTAGATACGCTTCACACCCCTTCTCAACCATACGCTGAGCCTTAAGGAATGAAATACTCTACTGGAAGTATAATCTAAGGTATCCCTCCACTCAACACGCGGTACACCTGGCATAACCAGCGTCACGGTTTTGGCGTGACAATCAAGAATAGCATAATGGGGCGACAACCAGTCCATGCCCAAAATAACATCAAAGTCTACCATGCTGAGCAATAATAAATTGGCTCTGGTCTCAAAACCACTTAGAGCAATCAAACACGACCGATAAACGCGGTCTACAATAACAGAATCTCTAACAGGAGTAGAAACATAAACATGAGAACTCAAAGAATCCCGAGATACTCCCAAATACGGGGCAAAATAAGAAGACACACAAGAATAAGTGGAGCCTGGATCGAATAGAATCGATGCATCTCTGTGACAGACCAAGATAGTACCTGTGATGACAGAATCGGAGGCGACAGCCTCAATACGGGCATGAAGGGCATAGTATCTGGCTTGGCCTCCCCATCGAGGGCGACCTCTACCTCCCCGACCTCCACCTCTAGCTGGCTGAGCAGGTGCGGTAGCAACTGGTGATGTGATCATAGCCTGAGAACTCTGCGGGGCATGCTATGGCTGAGAAGCCAGTGGAGGTGCACCCCTTCTAAATCTGGGGAAATCCCTCACCATATGGCATGTGTCACCACACTCAAAACAATCTCCGGGAGGACGCGGCGGCTGTGACTGACCACTTGAAGCACCCCGCGCAGGAGGCGCACTAGATAGTGGAGGTGCATAATAAGGCTCCTGAGGCCTAGGTGGAGCTGGAATACCACTGGCTGCTGGAAGAGCTGAATTAACAGAGCGACTCATATAACCCCTACCATGACGACATACAGTTGTGGCACGGGCCCCAGAGTAATGGCCCAACTCTCGAGACCTCTTGGCCTCCTTTTCCTCTCTATCCCTAGCATGCATACCCTCAATCCTCCTAGAAATGCTCACCACCTGCTAATAAGAAATATCCATCTCTAACTCAGGAGCCATGCTAGACCTGATGCTGGGAATAAACCCCTCAATAAACCGGCGAACCTTCTCGTGAATCGTATAAACCAAGGCTGGTGTATGTCTAGCCAAGTCGGTGAAACGGAACGCATACTCCGAGACAATCATAGTACCCTGGTGCAAACACTCAAACTCTGCGCACCAAGCGTCACTGAGACTCTGGGGAACATACACCCTGGTGAACATATCTGAAAACTGAGCCCAAGCCAGGGAAGCTGCCTCATCCAGACTGTCTAACTCATAAGCACGACACCACTGATAGGCGGCTCCTCGAAGCTGGAAGGTAGTGAAGGAAACCCCACTCGATCCTGATATACCCATGGTATGAAGGATACGGTAGCACTCCTCAAGAAATCCAAGGGCATCATCTGAGGCTAGCCCGCTAAATGTAGAAGGCTGATACTTCTTGAACCTCTCAAGCCTCTTCTGCTCCTCCTCTGAAGCTACCGCCCTCTCCTCGGGCTGAGCTGGGGCTACCGGCTGTGCAGGGATAATCTCTGGAACCTGATCAACATGCACTCGCTGCTCAAGAGTGCGGGCGGTGGGAGTCTGTGCTCCTCCCCTGGCCTGGGATGTAGCTGCAGCAAGGGAAAGCAACCCTGCCTGAGCCAGAGTGGTGTACATAGTCATAAACTGTGCTAGAGCTCCTGGAGTGCTGGAGTAGTAGTAGCAAACGTATCAGGTGTCTGGACTCCGGCTGGAACTGCTGGTGGCACCTCAGTGGCAGCTCACACGGGTGCTCTGGCTGCACCACGAGCGCGTCCTCATCCTCTACCCCGGCCCCGGCCTCTAACGGCTCCAGTAGAGGGCGCGGGTGCCTGATCGTCTCGGGTAGCATGTGTCCTCACCATCTGTGAGAGAATAGAAGACAGAAATTTAGAATTGTGATATCAAAATCTCGCACGACAAGGTTATCAAATGAAGTGGATTTTTTTTCCTAACAGTTACATACCCTCTCGTAGATAAGTACAGACGTCTCCGTACCGATCGGCGAGACTCTAATAAACCGGCTTGTAATTCATGACTCCTATGATCCTAGAGCTCTGATACCAACTTTTCACGACCCCGGTTCACCCTCCATGAACCATCATGACGGCACCTAGTCTCTACGACTAGGTAAGCCTAACAATGTGAAAAATAGACAACATTTGCGGAAGAAATAATCAAAAACCGAAATAGTGAAATAAAACAGTGTTTGACAAGCCGCTTGGCATACACAATATCAACTCTCAAAACTAATAACATTTCCCAAAACCCGGAATCTCATGATCACAAGCTTTTGAATGTCTAATAGTATCTAACTCCAGAATATCTAACAAGAAAGGAAATACAGAAGGGCTAATACTTAAAGCAATAATAGAAAGGGACTCTGTGGTCTGCGGACGCGGCAGATATACCTCAGAGTCTCTACAAGCGCCTTGCCTCAAGCGTGGTAAGTCTGAGTCGCAGTACCTGGATCTGCACATGAAAAACATGCGCAGGAAGGGCATGAGTACACCACAGCGGTACTCAGTAAGTGCCAAGCCTAACCACGATCGGGTAGTGACAAGGAAAGTCAGGGCCCTACTGAGATTAAACAAAATCTAAGATATAACAATGTAGAATAAGACAGTATAATTAAGTGCAATAGTAAGAAATAACATAGAATATAAAGAACAACATCAACTATAACAGAGGCAAAATAATCATGGAAAGGAGTCACAACTCAACACAGAGATAACGACCGGAGATCTCCCAGGATATCGTCCTGTAGTCCCCAAGATAAATATCCAGTGGATCTCCCGGGTGCAGTCCCGTAGTCCAACTCATAATGCGCGGGATCTACCGGAAATTCGATCCGTAGTCCCAAATGTAAATATCCAGTACATGGGGAATCTACCGGGTTTAGTCCCGTAGTTACAAAGTAAATGTGCAGGGGGATCTATCGGAATACAAATCCGTAGTCCCAAAGTAAATATGCAGGGGGATCTACCGGGATACCGTCCCGTAGTCCCAAAGTAAACACACAACAACAACACGAAGAAATACACAATTCAATTCAAATTCCATACTAAGGTAAAACAGGTACTTCTAGCCTAGCATGTTGCACATAATCCAAAGAAGGCAGTTTGGGCAAGTAAAACAATTAAGTCAATTAGATATGCTTCCCTAAGCTAACAACAAGCTTAAATTGCAAGTAGTATAAACAGGAAAGAGAAACATAATTAAAATTACTTAAAGAAAACCGGATTTCCAACAATAAGCACAAGTACGCACTCGTCACCTCACGTACTAGGCATTCCAAATATCAATAATACCAAATCCTAAGGGGAGTTTCCACCACACAAGGTTAGGCATGCTACTTACCTCGAACCGGCTCAAAATCAATCCGAAACAATATTCTTGCCACTAGTACTCGACTCCAAATGGACCAAATCTATTCAATTCAATTGCATATTGTAAATAACGCTTCAAGTAACTGATTCTACAAATAAATTCTAAGCTAATATGCAAAATTAGGTAAAATGACCAAAATGTCCCTCGGGCCCACGTCTCGGAATCGGATAAAGTTTACATTTTCAGAATCCTCATACTCTAAATCGGAGCTCAATTGACCCCTCAAATACCCATTTTAAGGTCTCTTATTCTCAAGCCCTAATTACCCATTTTGCACTGATTTTTCCCTAATTTTTCACCACTAATTAGACCTTTAATCACATATAAACGAGTTATGAAGTCAAGAATATTACCTCCAAGTGATTCCCCTTTGGTTTCCTCAAAAATCTCCCTCCAAAGCTTCAACCCCGTTCAAAAATGGTGGAAAAATGAAGAAGGGTCGCGGATTGGGCTATTAAAACACTGCCCAGCTTTTCTATTTACCTAATCGCGATCGCGGAAAACCCCTCGCGATCGCAAAGCACAAACTCCACTGGCCCCAAATTTTACTCTATGCGATCGCGTATATACCCACGCGAACGCGATGCTCAGAGTCTTACACCTACGCGATCGCGAATGAGACCATGCAATCGCGATGCACAAAAACCTACACTCACGTGATCGCAGCCCTGTCTACGCGAACGCGAAGAATAACCTGGATGCCCCCTTGAGAAAGCTCTACGCGATTGCGAGCCTCCTCACGTGATCGAGAGGAAGAAAAAACCTGTGACGACCCGGCCAGTCGTCTCATGAGTTACCGCTCCGTTTCCCCCATTTCTGCTTCTTTATGTTCTGTTTATCCGTGTTTTGTGGTATCGGGTTGGTCGGATTGAATCCGGAATGATTTTGGTGAAGTTTGAGACACTTAGTCTCTTTTAAGAAGGCTTAAGTTGGAAAAATCAACCGGATGTTGACTTATGTGTTAGAAGGCTCGGATGTGAGTTCCGATGGTTCGGTTAGCTTCGGGAGGTGATTTGAGATTTAGGAGTGTGATCGGAATGGGTTTTGGAGGTTCGGAGAAGATTTAGGCTTGAATTGGCAAAGTTGATATTTTGGCGATTTCCGGTTGGTAGGCGAGATTTTGATATAGGGGTCGGAATGGAATTCCGAGAGTTGCAGTAGCTTCGTTGTGTCATTTGGGATGTGTGTGAAAAATTTCAAGTTATTCGGACATGGTTTGGTTGGGTTTTTGATCAAAAGCGGAATTCGGAAGATTTTAGAAACTTAGGCTTGAATCTGATGTGTTTGGGATGATTTGATGTTGTTTAGGGTGTTTTGATGATTGGAACAAGTTTGTATAAGGTATTAGGATATGTTTGTGCTTTTGGTTGAGGTCCGGGGGCCTCGGGGTGATTTCGGATGGCTAACAGAGAGGTTTGGATTTTGTTGCAGCTGCTGAATTTGCTGCTTCTGGTATTTTCGTACCTGCGGATTGGGGACCACATGTGCGGCGCCGCATGTGCGGTTGATTGGTCGCAGAAGCAAAAAAGGGTTTGAGGAGCAAGAACCGCAGGTGCGGCGCCGCATGGACTACATCTGTGGAGTCGCAGATGCGGAAGGTTGATCGCAGGTGCGGTTGTTGGCCAGTTAAGTGATTTCCGCAGAAGCGGAGGAAAGACCGCATATGCGGTACCGCAGAAGCGGGTATTGTGCCGCAGATGCGGAAAATCTGGGCAGAAGATATAAAAAGGGGTCCTTCACGAATTTTGGGTTATTTCACCGTTTTTGACTTCGGCTTTGGAGCTTTTTGGACGATTTGGAAGAGGGATTTCAAGGGAACTTCATTGAGGTAAGGATTTTAGACCTAAAACTCGTTCCTATGCTATTATTTCATGGATTAGAGCTAGAATTTATGGAAATTAAGGGTGAAAATTGGGGGAAGCTAGGGTTTAGGATTGGAGACCTATGATTGAGGATTTGATGAACTATTTGAGGTCGGATTTCTGAACTTTTGGTATGTATAAACTCGTGGGGAGATAAGGAATCTATTGGTGTAAAAATTATCGAATTTTGAGACGTGTGCCCGGGGGTCGGGTTTTGGTAATTTTGGGATTTGTGTTAACTATTGATTGTTTTTGCTTGGGCTTCGTTCCCTTAGCCTATTTTGACGTCCTCGTTCTAATTTTGGATAGATTTGACACGAGTGGAGGCCGATTCGAGGGGCAAAGGCGTCGCGAGCTAGAGATTTGACCGGTTCGAGGTGAGTAATGATTGTAAATGATGTTCTGAGGGTTTGAAACCCCGGATTTGCACATCGTAGTGCTATATTGAGGTGAGGCACACGCTTGATGACGAGCGTGGGGTCGTGCACTATTGGGGATTGTGACTTGGTCCGTCCCGATTGATGATTTTACCGCGTATTTGACTGAAATCTATTTGATATCATCATTATTTGGGCTGAATGCCATATTTGGGTTTCGTGCCAACTATTTGAGCCCTTCGGGGATTTTTATCGTTATTTCCTCACTGTTTTGACTTTATGCTTGAACTCAGTCATGTTATTTTCCACTGTTTTTCATACTCAACCATGTTTACTCAGTTTTAATACTTAAATGATGTTTGGGCTGAGAAACACTGTTTTACTATTGCCCGAGTGGCTTGTGAGGATTTTTGACTGAGTAAGGCCGAGGGCCTATGTTGTGAGGAAACACCGATATTGATTTGAGGCTGAGGGCCTGAGATTGTGTGCCACGAGGCGGCTTGATATTGATATGAGGCCGAGAGCCTATTTATGATGCCACGAGATGGCTTGATATTGCGCTTGGGCCGTAAAGGGCCCCTCTAGGAGTCTGCACCCCCAGTGAGCGCAGGTACCCATTGTGATGTGAGATTGAGCCCAAGGGGCTGGTATTGTTCTGAGATGTTGCCCGATGGGCGGTTTTGTTGATACAGTGCCCGAGGGGCGAACCTTTTCGTGTTTATTTTTCGTATTTGCCTGTCAATTATATGCGTACTTGATGTAAAAGGATTTCTACTTATCTTTTAACTGGTTTACTGTTTAAGAATGGTTTTACTGCTTCATTATAGAATGCCTTGTGCCTTACGTGTTTTCATGCTTTCAGTCATTAATTATATTTGTTACTCACTGAGTTGAAGTACTCACTTTACTCCCTGCACCCTGTGTGCAGATTCAGGAGTAGCTGGTTTCGCTCCCGAGTGCTGATCCTTTCAGCTTTAGGCGGACATTTGGAGTACACGAGGTAGCTGCTTGGCGTCCGCAGTTTCCGTGTTTCTCCTCCTTTATCATTTCTATCTTGTTTCAGATAGATGTACTTGTTTACAGACTTAGCAGACTTGTATTATGACTTATAGATGCTCATGACTAGTGACACCCCGGTTAGGGCTATGTTTGGGTTATACTTCCGTATTGTTATGATACTATCTGCTACTTAGTATTATTAAATCATGTTTTAGACCCTTTTCTTGCTGTTTAGCTTTTTAACTTCGAATTGGGAATAGTCGGCTGGCCTTGTCTTCACGAGAGGCGCCATCACGAACGGGTCCGTGTTTGGGGTCGTGACAATACCTGCAACAGAACTGAATCTAAAACCTGCAACTTTTTAACATGCAATTTGATCCGTTTAACCACCCAAAACTCACCCGAGGCCCTCGGGACCTCAACCAAACATGCCAACATATTCCATAACATCATTCAAAATTGTTCCAACCTTCGGAAGGCTCAAAACAACATCAAAACACCAAATTTGCATCGGATTCAAGCCTAAGAACTTTAAAAACTCTCAAATTACGCTTTCGATCAAAAGATCTATCAAACCTCGTCCGAATGACCTGAAATTTTGCACACACGTCACATTCAACACTACGGAGCTACTCCAACTTCCGGAATTCCATTCCGACCCTCGGATCAAAATCTCATCAAAATCTCACTATCGAACCGAAAATTTCAAAAATTCAACTTTCGGCATTTCAAGCCTAAATTAGCTACGGACCTCCAAAACACAATCCGAACATGCGCCTAAGACCGAAATCACCCAACGGAGCTAACAGAACCATCAGAATTCCATTCCAAGGCCGTCTTCACATTGCTCCGACTACGGTCCAAGTTCTAAAACTTAAACTCTCATTTAGGGACTAAGTGTCCCAAAACTCTCCGAATTTCCTATAAATCTTCCCAGCAACTCACAATAGCAGAAACATTCACAGGGAATGCAGTTAATAGGGGATCGGAGCGTAAATTCTTAAAATGACCGGCCGGGTCGTTACATGTTTAGTAACAAATTTAAATGCATAACATACAAGTTAGTAAAAAGAACAAACATGTCAATCCTAATCGCTTAGTTCATCTTCATCAGAAATTCCATCCTCCTTGCTTGTTTCATTTTCATCATCATATTCTCCCTCCTCAGTTAATTCATTTTCATCAGCGGAATCTTCCTCTTCATTAGCCATATATGTTCCAGCACCATAGTGTTGTTGAACTGAAGGATGAACTTCTTTGTACATGCCTTCAATATGCAGTTCATGTGCTAATTCATTATCCACAATTAGTTGAACACTTGATATATCATTGAAATATGCTCTATCTAGTGCATCCTCAACTTCTACTCTACCAACCGGCTTAGTTTTTATAACTACCCTCCATTCAGTCTTATTTTTACACAACGACAGATAAGGAGCGTAACACACTTGCTTCACATTTTGTGCAATGATAAATGGATCATATCGTGCAAACTTCCTCGTGTGATTAACTTTAACTATTTTGTAATGTTGGTATACCTTTGTACTTTTATTTGGTGTTCGATCAAACCACTTGCATCGAAAAAGTACCAGCCTTTTCTTCAGCTAACCAACATACTCTATTTCTAAAATATCCTGGAGTACACCATAATAATCCATATCTCCATCTTGGTCACCATCACCACCCTTCACCCAGACTGCACTATTAATGGTTTTCTTATTCTTAGATCATTCTTCCGTGTGAAACTTGTACCCATTGACAAAGTACTTGGACATAGTTTTGACTTGAGGAATAGGTCCCCAAGCTATATCACACAAATATGATCATCTATACCATTGCCTGGATTATGAACCTATATAAAATTGAAGGAAATTGAGAAGTTAGAAAATACAACTTGTGCAATAATGAGAATTTGGTAACATATTAGTTAACACTTACATAATCTCTAAACCACTCTGAAAACCTTGGATAAACAACATCTTGGCCAAACACACTCACAAAATAACTGTCCGACATATTTATAAAGTTTATTAGCTCAAATAAGGATAGATCATGCAAGTAGGTCAATAACATAATATCAAACCTACTTGTAAAATTGTTGAACTTCGTGGCAATGGAGCCTTACATGTGTTGTAGCTGACTTTTTCTCCATCCCAGTCCAATTTCTTTTTTGATACTATTTAGAACTTCTATCGGGTTGATTGAATATGGATATCGGCAGTGCCAAAGGATCATTATCACCTTCATCGTCATGCTGATTTGGCTTATTTCTCAAACATGGCACGTGATGCTCAAAATAATATGAACAGAAATGAGAAGTTTCTTTAACTAGATATGCTTCACATATTGATCCCGCAATGTTGGATTTTTGTTTCACCGTTCGTTTACATTTGCCAATAGTCCTACATAGCATAATTTTAGATGGGAAGAAGTGTAATCGGAACACATAAAGGAAAAATAATTAATGATTACCTCTCAAATGGATACATCCATCTACATTGAACAGGCCCTCCAAGTCGTGCTTCTCTTACAAGATGAACTGGGAGATGTTCCATTACGTTGTAAAAACCACATGGAAATTTTTTTGCCAGTTTGTTTATGATTAAATGGATGTTACTTTACATCAAAACTAGTTCCTCACTCAATATATTGGAACATAGGTCTTTGAAAAATAAGCTTATCTTTGTGATGGATTTTCATATTCTCAAAGGCAATGCACTAAATGCAGTAGGAAGTAATCATTCCATGAAAATATGACAATCATGGCTTTTCATATGCATCAACTTTCCTTCTTTCATGTCAACATAATTGGATAAGTTTGAAGCATATCCATCGGGTGTCGCGCCCTTTTTTCTCACGAAATCGGGCTTCGACGTGTGACAACTCTTTTAAAGGAAGCGTTAAAAGAGAAGAGTCGCCACCTAACAATTTTTAAGGTGCGTTAGGGCACCTATTTGCAGATAGCTCTGTTTGACTAGTTTGCGTCACCAAAGATCGGGTAAGGGCTCAAAATTACCTTGAAGAGAAGGTGTTAGGCACTCTTCGAGATCCACAACTGTGGGTCCCGGCCGAACTCAATTATATGAATTAGTTTAAGAGATCAAGTACAGGAAAAAAGAGGAATTTGGAAAGTTGATTATTAAACACAAATAATTAATGAAAGACGAGGTGGGGGGGGGGGGGCGTTCCTATGTTTTTTAGCCTAAAAGATCACCCCGTGCAACATGAATAATACTTCGTAACTCCCTCAAGGTGGGGTGTTACTCATATTATTCAGCGGTCATAGACTATCATCTCTTGCTACTCGATTACTATCTTTAAGTTGTTACCTAAAACGCACTAGTTGGTTCTAAACCGTACCCTATGCGTGCACTACCCGTCCCATGCCTATAGTCCAGGAGGCTTTGGACCACTATTTAGGTAGTTCTAGACTTCAACTAAGGCTGCTCAAAATGATAAAACTAATCGTCATGTAAAATAGGCTGGACATCATATAAAAGCAGTTAAGGGATCAAGTTGGCCTCCACACTTAAACAGCAAATGCACGCAACCTAATTAACATTGATAGTGATAGATTTTAAATGAGTTAAGGTTGCAGAATCCTATAGGCAGGATCTCTATTTGATTCTGGATTTTAATACGTGCAGTAGTTTCAGACGTAAAGTCCTCCCCTTTAATACGATTCCTAAAAAAACCTACGTAGTTGCCTACTGATTACAATCATAAGAGATTAAAATCTATTGGCATGATGTCTAGGTGATTCACGTAATAACTAACCGTGGTGATCGCATGAGTATATTCAGGATTGCTTAATCGAGTCCTATGGGCATGGTTTCTAGTGTGATAATTGGCACAGTGTTGAAAACTCTTTTAATGAAACGAGCAGGACAATAATTAAAACTTATTTTAGACCCTATAGACATGATTTCTATAATCATAATTAAACAGGTTTTAGGTCCTATAGGCATGATTTCTATAGTTAAAAAACCGATTTCAAATCCTATAAGCATGATATCTAAATCATAAGTTAAGAAGTGTGTAAGTTAACAGAATCCTATACGCACATTGAGATGTTAATTATTCGATATCCTATAGGCATGATTTCTAACGGGTGAAAGCAGAACATATTTTGAACCAAAATAAGATCCTATAGGCAGGAGTTCTAACACGAAATGACTGAACATGTTTGAGCATAATGACACATTTTGACCAAAAATAGAAGACCTACAGGGAGGATTTCTACCACGGAATGACTGGACATGTTTGAGCATAATGACACATTTTGAGCAAAAATAGAATAGCTATAGGCAGGATTTCTACCCACGAATGTAAGATAAAACCCCTTCCCCAATTTTACTAATGCCCAGAATATTATTACAAGAATTATTACAACCCCAAAATGAATAGAGTAAATTACAGAAATAAACAACGATAGGGTGCCTCCAGCAGGCCCAAAGATACACCCGGCCAGGCCAGGCCTTCATTCCCATGGTTCACAATAGCCTAGAAATTACATCTTCATGGACATAAGGCAGCCAGGAATAAAGTAATTCACCAAATGGGTATAAAACAGAGTGGAGCATAGAGAACCAAGACCCTAGTGTGTCATAGTTCTTAAGGGCCTCAAGAACCCAGGGCAGTGCTCACACTAGAGAGGTTAACAGAGATAACTCGGGGGGGGGGGGGAGGGGGAGGTTAGGGACCGAGTCCTAGTGCGTCAGAGTTCACAAGGGTCTCACATGAACCCTGAGCAGTGCTCACACTAGGGAGTCAAAGATTAGAGCCGGAGTAGCCTTGGCTTTCAGCCGGCTAAGAATTTAAAAGGACCAGACAGTAAGGGAGTAAAATGAGATTAAGAGGACACCACTGAAAGGCAGAACCAAATTGAGCACACAAAAGATAGAAGACATGCTTGGATTTAAGACAGACTTAACCAAGTTTTAGGAAATGAGTTCGATCACATAATGCACATGTTAATAAGCCAAATTGCAAGACAGATTCATGGTGAGAGAAGAAAGAATTCAGATTATGTTAAGTAATGAAAGCTAGTGTCACAAGAAAAAAATCATATCCATTAGCAATAAGACCTAACATAATGAGAACTACTTAGGGTAATTACTGGGCAGTCAGAACAGGATCAAACAAGTTACATCACAACAAATTCAGAAACAGACTGGTTACATACTTGAAGAATACATTCATGCTTAGTCAACTGAAAAAGGATAGGAGGGCTAGCAGCAAACTTAAACTTTCCATCTTGATTTTGAAACTTAGTTGATTTTGTCAAATCCTATGCACCTCACTTTCCGTCTTGATTTTGAAACAACTATTTTCTCCCATAATCATTCCTCTAGGACTTCATATGTCTAAAATATCAAATTAATACCCATTTAACATATCCACACCTAGTCCGAATGTACGGGGTGTTACATTATCTCCCCCTTGGGATCATTCGTCCTCAAATGATTGTCCTGACTGTAACTTCTGCTAACTCTGGACCTTAAACGGGTCTGGTGGAAACATGAACTTTCATTAACACTTTTATACTAAACTGAATGAATACATGATTACTGAACTGTTGCGATACTGAACTGAATGACTACTGCATTGACTGAATACTGATCTGCCCTGGATACGTGAATACTGAACTAACATGGATATCTGAATATTGAACTGGCACGAATAATTGAGTATTAAACTAACATCAATATCTGAGTACTAAGTTGGCATGAATATCTAAGTATTGGACTGACATGAGTAGCTGAGTATTGAACTGACTTGATTATTTGAGTATTGGAAACTTGGATGTTATAATATGACACGTGAAATACTGGTTGTACCACCACTAATTATGGTGGCAACTCCAACTCATAAGCTAATTGACTGATCCTTCGCAAGAATATATATGGCCCAATATAGCAGGGACTATGCTTCCCCCTTATTCAAAAGCCATAGTCTTGTGTTTGTGAATTCCCTCCTGCAATAAGTAGGGATCACTGAACTGTTTTTCCTTCACTTCAGCTACTAAGGAGGATTCAGCCCTGTTCTGGAGAACAACGCCACCATCTTCGGAGTCCAAAAGTCGAACTCCTAGACTTGCTAAGCGGTGGACTTCCTTGATCATAGTTCGCTTGTCTGCCTCAACATGAGCTAAGCTGCCCATAGAACGCCGACTAAGAGCATCGGCTACAACATTTGCTTTCCCCGGATGATAGAGGATATCGACATCATTCTTTAAGTAATTCGAGCCGCCTTCTCTGACTTAGATTTAATTCTCTTTTCTTGAAGATGTACTGGAGGCTCTTGTGATCTGTAAAAATATCAACATGTACCCCATACAAATAATGGCGCCAGATCTTAAGCGCAAACACCACAACTGCTAATTCAAGATCATGAGTCGGATAATTCTTCTCATGAGCCTTGAGTTGTCTCGACGCGTAGGCTATGACTTTACCGTTCTGCATTAATACACACCCAAGACCAACCCCTGAAGCATCACAATAAACAACGAACCCTTCGGTTCCTTCCGGTAGTGCCAGGACTGGAGCTGAAGTCAACCTTTTCTTTAACTCCTCAAAACTTTCTCGCACGCGTCCGACCATTGAAACTTGACTTTCTTCTAAGTTAATCTAGTTATTGATGATACCAAGCTTTGTCATCAATAACTAAGCTCAGTGATCATTCTACTCACTTTGTGTTTCTTACACATGCTGGACATAATCCCTGTGGTAATTATATAATTTTTTTCCCTCATTACTGAACTGATTTTCTTTTTCATATCCCATGCCAACTATTCGGGTTTCAAATCTCTAACTGCACTTACTGATGGTTTTCACATCACCCCTTAGACCAAAGGTCTTATACTTGTGGATCCTTCCTTGTTTTTTTCTAAACTATGTGCATAGATCACACTTAGGGAGACAAAATTAGAATATATAACCCCAAACTTTCTGTATAATACAAAATCATATCATACTATAAACATCCGCGGTGATCACTTAGTCACATAACCAAAGGGGGAACTGCCATATCTTTTATCTTATTTCAATAGCTGCTTCTTATAGTAGCTTACTAACGTGGTACTTCTAGTTTTGATTTGAACAAATCTAAGAAACTTAGAATCATTCCCTGAAATTCACTATTGACTGCTTTTGGTTCTCATTGCATACATCATATCTCCTAGTCATTTGCATGAGTTCTACGAAAAATACATCTCTATTAATAACAATCGTTTCTGACTCCTAGGTATTTTACCCTTAGGCTCCTTTCTGTCCAAAACTATAGTGACCAATATTAGGGTCTGACATCTGAACTATCATCATCCAACTTGTGGCTCTATTTCCAAAAATTAAAAATGAAATTGTTTCATGAGGTAAAACACATATGAATACGCTACCATACACAAACTTATCCTTCAGAGTATATCATCATTTAATAAATCACTTCTTCCGCCATCCGGTGAGTCTTCGGTCTTAATCCAGACCTAACGTATGTGAAGGTTTCTCTATAATGATTGATACTTGCATTTTCTTTGAGAACCCATATGCATCACTGTATACTCACCAGTCACCAGAATTTTGATACACTGAAAATCAGAGATCTGGTAACTGAATAATTGATAATTGGCATATCGAATAACCATAAACTTGCTAGCTGAAAGGCCGCTAACTGGTAACTGAGATAAACTGGTAACCATAAAATATGATAACTTCTTTTGTACTTTCTGATAAGGTTATGCTCTAATCTGTACTACTATCCATTGCATCCCACTTTTAACATACTCTCAAGTCTTATATTTACCAACCTGTACTCCATAATTATACCCCAACGGACAATTATCCTCTCTAGGACCTTAGGTTTCTCCTACGCGTTGCTTGGGCATCCAATGCGTTTGGAATTTGATAGGAAGAGAAGGTTTATTGCTCTAAGCTTCAGGGCACGATCTAGAGTAGAAAGAAATGAGACAATCCTGGATGTCGTGGTAGTTAACCGTTTATATGAGTGGCCGGCACACACATATAAAGGAAACTCCACTAGACACGGCTTCATAGACTCCCTAGGACTCTTGAACCTAGGGCTCTGATACCAAGCTTTGTCATGCCCCGAACCTGGGCCTGGACGTAACACGACACTCGATGCCTGATTACATATGACCGAGCGAACCAACTGGTTAGCTGAATCAACAAGTGGTATCATAACATACTGAATGCGGAAGATAAACTAACACATGCTGATATACTGAAAGTCTGGATGATATAAATCAAAGTGCGGAAATACTAATACAATTCTGAAACATATTTGTAGCCAACATGGCTTAATATGAAAAGCCTGAGACTCTATCTAACTGTTGCTCTAGTCTATGAAGCCTCTAATGGATAAAACACTGACTGTCTGAAAATACTGAGGACTGTAAGGTAATGATAATGCCCCGAGCTAACTGGGGATCACCAGATAGCTGGTACGAGAATCCTAGCGCTCTGAATCATCAACTTGTAAATCTTTACCTGCATTGTGAGATGCAGGCCTCGGGCAGAATGGACGTCAGTACATTTGAATTGTACTGGTATGTAAAGCAACTGAAAGAAAGAATTATAAATGCTAAAACTGAAACTAAGCTGATAACTGGTAACTGAACTGATAACTGAAAAGATAACTGATAACTAATAACTGAACTGATAACTGAAAAGATAACTGATAACTGAACTGATAACTGAAAAGATAACTGATAACTGAACTGAATAAAGGAAGTAAGGATATGAATACTCCCTTTTTTGAATGATGAACAACCTGTTTATCTGAATAAGCTACGGCCTCGGGCCGAATATATATGTGCACAAGCTACAGCCTCAGGCCCAAGTATACGTATACATAACTACGGCCTCAGGCCCAAAAATGCATAAAGCATAAACTACGGCCTCAGGCCCAAATATGCATAAAGCATAAACTACGGCCTCAGGCCCAAGTATGCATAAAGCATATAAACTACGGCCTCAGGCCCAAATACAGGTGTTCAACATTCAGGAATTAAAAATCAGGAACTGAGAATCATACTGAAATACATGATGCTGAAATACTGAACCATAATGAGTTATGTGATATCCGAATACTGGATCACACTGAGTATATAATACTGGAATACTGAATCATACTGAGTTACATAATACTGGAATACTGAATAGGACTAGAATGAGACATGCATTCTTGAACTGATTATGAACACTGAAACTTCAGCTGTTTATGACATGCTGAGTAAACTATATTGAGACTTTGGGCCATCAAACCCAAGTCTATATTGAATACGAACTGAGCTCGCAACGTTCAGAATGAAAGTCATGAACGAGTTATGAAGCTGGATAATAGAAGTTCTACAACTATTCAAGGAACTAGGCCTAACTATATTTCTGAGGCAATTGATACGACGTAAAAGAAACGTAGTGTAGGGAGAATCATTAAAATTCCCAAACATAGAGAGTTAGCCTCACATACCTTAACTTCCTGCTCTTGAGCGTAATACAACATTCGCCAACCCTTTCAACTTTAATCTATATCAATACAAGTCAAAGGGATTCCATATTAGCAATAATTCTCATGTTTTAGTCACTTAAACATTTTCTCAAACACTTGGTGACATAAAGCTTCATAGTCCTTATTAATGGTGTCTCTACACCCAATAACCCATTCTCTTGCTCCTAGATAAATTCTAAAGTCTCAAATGGTCATAATCGATGTCATTCTTCTTCACCCATAAGATAAACAACACCCTTAACTACTAATCAACAATCAACAAGCCATACCTATAATGGTTCATGCTTTTCTATCAAACCCATCAACTCATATCTCATGAACTAGGGTTTATAATCATTAAACCAATGCTAGAGTCAATTAGAGGGTGAAGATATTACCTTCTTGACGTTCAATCTTCTTGAATTCGATTTCTAGGGTTCCTTCTCTCAACAATGATGCCCCAATCAAATATCTAATGATTTTGAGGGTTTACCCATGTTAATAAGATGTTAGGAAATTGAAATTAACTTAGAATCACCATTAAAACTTACCTTGGGTGGTGGAAGGACCCATAAGGAGTTAGGTTTTTGAGAGCTTCCCTTTCTAGAGCAATTTTTTGTGTTTTGGGGGTGTGGGGGACGAAATATAGCTTTAAAACGACTCCCCACTAGCGCTCCCGCGCTACTCGAGGCTTGCCCGCGCTAATGACCGCGCTAAACGGCAGTTACACTGCCTCAAAATTACCGCGGCCGCGCTAAGGGCGCGCTACCAGCGCGCATATCGCGTACTATTCTGTAAAACACGCATAACTTTTTGCACAAAGATCCGTTCGGGCTCCATAATGTATCGGTAGAAAGTATTTCAATGGCCTACAACTTTCATGCTTTGCGTTTTCCCAAATTCCTTACACATTGTCACTAAAACATGCTGGAAGACAGACCTTCTGCAAACTTAGTTGATTTTGTCAAATCTTATGCACCTCACTTTCCATCTTGATTTTGAAACAACTATTTTCTCCCATAATCATCCCTCTAGGACTTCATATGGCTAAAATATCAAATTAATACCCATTTAACATATCCACACCTAGTCTGAATGTACGGGGTGTTACAGTAGGACAGTTAGAACAAGCCAGAAACATGTCGAGCAATAATATTCAGAAGTAAACACACATGCTATTGTCAGGCAAGTGTAAATGAAATGGCAAAAGTTTGTAACTCACCAGTTCAAATGAAACAAGAAAGAAAGGGATCCCACAGTATTGTGAATATCACCAAAAGAGCAAGAACTCAAAATTTCTGGCCTTGGCTTTCAGCCGGCTAGGAACTAAAGTGCAGAACAAGATTATTCAAAAGCAAAGAGCACACAACTTAGTTTTGTAGTTTTCTTAGTGACTTTTTTTCTCTTTTTTTTCCAAGGGGAATGGGGGAAGGGTTTATATAGTGTAGGAATAGAACATATAAATATGGAAAATCACAGTCAAATACTAGAAAGGAATGAAATCAGTAAGGAAAAGAGGAAATTTCAAAACCCTAATTTTAGGTAAAGTACACAAATCAGCAGAAATACAAGGTAAAAAATCTCATGCTGCATAGAATACATAGATAGAAGTACTATTCAAAACTAAAGAATCAAACCAGATTTTGGTTCGATTTAAAAGGATCTGAAACCCTAAAGTAGGGTAAGTAAAAAAATGGCAGAAATAAACAAATTTACACATAATAGGGTGAATATAGACGAGATAATACTTAAAATTAAAGGCATGAACCAATTTTAGTTCGAATCAAAGAAAAATCTGTAAACCCTAGCTTTAAGGTTAAATACCAATCAGCAAAAAATGAACAAATCGGACTCACACAGTGTAAAATAAATGTGTGTGGATGTAATATAATCCATATTCAAGAGATGGAAGTCAATCGGATAGAATCAAAGTAAGAGTACTTGCCATGTTTAGGCAAGTACTAGGTAACACCATAGAGAATCACCCGATAATGGAAATATACGGATACGGTAAGTGAATGGGAAGAAAATCCCGTTAGAAGAGGGATTAAGAGAGGTGTTTTTGAGTGGCGGCGGGTTAGGGATCTTCAGAGAGGAGAGGATAGAGAGGCGGCAGATTTGGAGGGAATGGGGTTAGGGTTTGAGGCTGACTGATATAAGGAAAGGGGGGAGTCGCTTGTGAGCCGTTGATCATTTTTGACCAACGACTGGGATTTGAGGAGAGGTTGGGTCGATTTTGGACTGGGTTGGGTCGTTTAGAATTGGGCTGGGGGTTATTGGGCCAATGTCTGGGTAGTTGGGTCCGAAATTAGGATGAAATTAGGGCCAGATTTTAAATACCCAATTTTAATCAAATAAATAATTTTTAAAAGTAATAAATAAATAGCAAAAATATCATTTGTGCGTAGAGATGATTAAAAATAATTACTTGACATTATAAAAATATAAAAAGTCATTTTCTGCATAAATAATGTAATTATACATTAATATGTGTTATTATTGCAAAGATGTGCAATTTAGCCTTAAAATACAAATGTGATTATAAAAATGCACTGAAAATATTTAAGCATTATATGGGTATAAATAAAAAATTTAGATGATTAAATCGTCATAAAATTAATTTGAAGGATAATTAATGGATATTTATAAAACAAAAATGCAAGAATAAATTGGTTTAAAGCCTTTAAAAACTATGAAAAATGTTTATATATGCTTATAAACCAAATGATGATGCATATGTGCTATTTAAAAGTATATGTATATATATATATTTAAAATATGATGGAAAAATTGGGTATCAACAACTGCCCCTCTTTACCCGGGAATGATGAAAGAATTGACGGGTAAAGAAATAATGATCGATTTTGACCGAATGGAGAAATTTTGAAAAATATAGGCCGAACCCTTGTTTCTGAGCTGCCTACATATCCCTAGTTTTACAGGAATCAAGCCATGTGTAGTTCTGGATCCAACGATGAACGAAACCGATGGAGTTTTTATCGGAATGGTCGTGTATTTCGGAAAGGGTTCTTTAGGGATGGATAGTATCAGGTGGATTTATGTGGAATTATGAGTGTGAATTTGAAACGTAGCGGATGTGTTATAGAGTAAGTATTTGAATAGCGATAGAAAAGGTCAGTAATTGATGGGAGTCGGTTACGTTTGAAATAATTGCCGGGTGTGAACGTTATGAACGGAACTGGAGCGAAGGTTGCTCCCATTTGAAGAACGGTTATCTCTTGGATTCCTGCAAAACTTAAAATACGATGCATGCAAAGCATATATGGGTTATTGTGAGAATTTAAACATGATGCAAATTCTCTTTGGACCATGAAGATTGTCTTCGGACGGTGAGGATGATGTCCTTAGAACATGACCTCTCGGGCCATGAATCATGTAATAAGGGATTTGCAGGCCATGAAATGATGTTCTCGGGCCATGAGAATGGTGCCTCTGAACCATGACGCCTTTGAATAATGATGTGCAGTATTGAGAGATCCTCAGGACATGACATGGTGTCTTCCGGCTATGAGGATGGTGCGTTCGGACTATGGCGCCTTTGGACGAGATGGCCATGTTTCAGCCCATGAGATGCAAAGACACGATGATGGGTCATATAAGAAGCGAAACAAGAAAGAGCTGAGTCTTGTATGAGATAGTGCTAGATATCCAGTAGCATCCGGTATTAGGCAAGGAAAGGCAGAGCTTAGCCTTATGAAATTAGGGAGGCAATGCTTAGCCTCATGCTGGGAGAGGAGACGATGCTTAGTCTCAATACACGGAAAGGCACTGCTTAGCCTTATGCAGTTAGGGAGGCAAGGCTTAGCCTCATGAAAGAAAGGGAGACAGTGCTTAGTCTCGATGCAAGGAAAGGCAGTGCTTAGCCTTATGCAATTAGGGAGGCAAGGCTTAGCCTCATGCAAAATAGGAGACTGTGCTTATTCTCATGCAATTAAAGAGACAGGGCTTAGTCTCATGCAGGGAAAGGCAGTGCTTAGCCTTATGCAATTAGGGAGTCAGTGCTTAGCCTCATGCAAGAGGAACAAGCATGAGGGTCTTGGTAGTAGCAAATTACAACCCTCAAAATGCCTATCATTGAAACAGGCCCTGTATTTATCCTTGCCGGTATTATCCCCTTTAAAGATGTTCCAACATCCATATTTGTAGTAGCAAATTACAACCCTCAAAATGCTTATATCCTTTCTTGCAGCGGTCCAAAGCTCGGTATATCTCTGCTACGATCATTGGGACAATAGTGTAGGTTTGTCCCTTATTTCCTTCCATTAGGGTCTTGGTAACCATAGCTAAGCGAGTGTGAATCCTTTCTCCTTGCATTGGGAATACCAGCATCCCCAAAAAACAGACAATGAACACAAAAACCCAGCGGTGGGTCCAACCCAAAGAAGTAATGGCAAACTCATCATAGTAAAGGCGGTAGGATTTGCTGTGCCCATAGTATTCGTAAAGGAAGTCAAAGGGTATATAAGACTTCTTTAGGCAGACTAACTCATCGTTCTTTCTAAAACCCATCATTTTTAGAAACCCTCGAGAAGTGCGGTTTTCCGGTACCAACAGACCAGGGCTATCCCAGGGAAGTCCAGCAAAGCCCCCTATTTCCTCTAGAAGGGGAGTCATTTCTAGATCACCGAAATGGAAAACAACCCTCTTTTCATCCCAGAACATAGTAGCTGTCTCTTTTCACATGGGTTTTGTCACTTGGGAAGTGATTTTCCCACCAATCCAGCAACAAAGGTGGGATACTTCGAACCATGCCAAACCTGGGGACTTCGTGCCTCATTTCTGCAAAACAGATAAAGTTAGCCCTTTCCCCCTCCAAATTCGAGTATTTACACATTAATGATTAGCATATCGACACGTTTTCTCCAAATAATGCACATAACATGATTGTGCCCATTGGGATTATGGAAATCCCAGCGGACATTGGACAAGGCTTGTCTTAGCGAGTTGTTACGTGGATAGCATTTTAAACCATACTAGGTTTAGATATGATGCATGCACAGTTAACATTAGAGTGGAGTTTCTATAAGAGTCAGACTGGTACCCTCAAGCGGACAATTTGAGAGGTAAAAACAAGGGAAATAGGGAAGAGGATGTGCATGTAGCAATAAAAGGGAAAAATAGGAGCGGGATATTCAAGTAACAGCAAAATAACAAAGACACGCTTATCGGGAGAGACTAATTCATGTAGGACCAAGTTCGCAATGGAAGGAACCTAAAAATATCCCCAGCAGAGTCGTCATGCTATTGTGCCCCTTTTTCTCGCGAAATCGAGTTTCGACATGTGACAACTCTTTTAAGGAAGGATTTTAAACGAGAAGAGTCGCCACCTAACGGATTAAGGTGCGTTAGGGCACCTATTTGCAAATAACTCTGTTTGACTAGTTTGCGTCACCAAAGATCCAGTAAGGGCTCGAAATTACCTCGAAGAGAAGGTGTTAGGCATTCTTCGAGGTCCACAACTGTAGGTCCCGGCCGAACTCAATTATATGAATTAGTCTAAGTGATCAATTACAGGAAAAACAAGGAATTTGGGAAGTTGATTATTAAACACAAATAATTAATGAAAGATGAGGAGGGAGGGGGGAGGGGGGTCCTAAGTTTTTTAGCCTAAAGGATCACCCCATGCAACATAAATAACACTTCGTAACTCCCTCAAGGTGGGGTGTTACTCATATTATTTGGTGGGCACAAACTGTCATCTCCTGCTACCCGATTACTATCTTTAAGTTGTTACCTAAAGCGCACCAGTTTGTTTTAAACCGTACCCTATGCGTGCACTACCCGTCACACGCCTATGGTCCAAGAAGCTTTGGATAGCTATTTAGGTAGTTCTACACTTCAACTTAGGCTGCTAAAAATGATAAAACTAATCGTCATGTAAAACAGGTTGGACATTATATAAAAGCAGTTAAGGGCTCAAGTTAGCCTCCACACTTAAATAGCAAATGCACGCAGACTAATTAACATTGATAGTGACAGATTTTAAATGAGTTAAGGTTGCAGAGTCCTATAGGGAGGATCTCTATGTGATTCTGGATTTTAATACACGCAGCAGTTTCAGACGTAAAGTCCTCCCCTTTAATACGATTCCTAAAAAAAAACCTACATTGTTGCCTACTGATTACAAGCATAAGAGATTAAAACCTATAGGCATGATGTCTAGGTGATTCACGCAATAACTAACCATGGTGATCGCAGGAGTATATTCAGGATTGCCTAGTCGAGTCCTATGTTCATGGTTTCTAGTAGTGATAATTGGCACAGTGTTGAAAACTCTTTTAAAGAAAAGAGCAGGACAATAATTAAAACTGATTTTAGACCCTATAGACAGGATTTCTATAATCATAATTAAACTGGTTTTAGGTCCTATAGGCATGATTTCTATAGTTAAAAAACTGATTTCAGATCCTATAGGCATAATATCTAAATCATAAGTTAAGAAGTGTGTAAGTTAACAGAATCCTATACGCACATTGAGATATTAATTATTCGAAATCCTATAGGCAAGATTTCTAACGGGTGAAACCAGAACACATTTTGAACTAAATTAAGATCCTATTGGCAGGAGTTCTAACACGTAATGACTGAACATATTTGAGCAAAACGACACATTTTGAGCAAAAATAGAAGACCTATAGGGAGGATTTCTACCACGGAATGACTGAACATGTTTGAGCATAATGACACATTTTGAGTAAAAATAGAATACCTATAGGCAGATTATCTACCCACAAATGTAAGATAATACCCCTTCCCCAATTTTACTAATACCCCAGAATGTTATTACAAGAATTATTATAGTCCCAGAATACAACTCAATAACATCAAATAACTCCATAAGAATCAAACCCAAACGATAAAGGTCGAATCTTTAATCAAATATTCAAAGTCAACCAAAAAGTCAACCCTGAGCTTGCACCCCGGAACCTGAGAAAATTCATAGATTCCTACAACCCATTCGTATAGGAGTCCAACCATACAAGTTTAATCCAAATCCGACTCCGAATCATCTTCAAATCTCAAATTTTCACTTTAGTAAAGTTTTGCCAAAAACTCCAAATTTCACTTTACAATTCCATATTTTAGGTGTAGAAATCCATGGAGATTCAGAATATATAATAAAAAAATAAATTAGGAACACTTACCCTCATGATTTGGGTGAAATGCATCACCAAATGTTTCTTGGTCCGCTCCCCAAGCCTCAAATTTTGTAAAAATAAGCTCAAGATTTCGAAATTAGGCATTAAATACCCCTGCCAAGGCTCCTTCTTCGCGATCGTGGTAACCAACCTCGTGATCATGGTTCACAAAATGCCCAACACAATTTTACCCTTCACGATCACGGCCAAGAATCTCCACGATCGTGGTAAACACATTCGAACAAACTTGCTTAATTCTTTCCAGATAGCTTCCAGTATGATGGCTATAACTTTTGGTACAAAACTCCAATTAATAAACGGTTTGATTTTCTCAAAATCATACACAAAAGGCTACAATTTTCTTTTTTTAATCATCTCTAAATGCTATATGGATTGCAAGATAACCTCAAGAAGTAAGCCTAGTGACATCAAAAATTTCTTCTGCGCGATCGCGAACAGGACATCCGCGATCGTGATTCCCAAGACCCAAACGGCAATTTACTCTTTGCGAACGGGGCCAGAGGTCCGCGATCACGATTCATACGCCCGTAGCCAAAAATCAGCAACTGAAAAGGGCCTAAAAATGGTCCGAAACTACCCGATCCCTTCAGGACCCCGACCAATAATACCAACAAGTCCAAATACATAGACCAAACTTATCCAATGGTTCGAAACACCACAAATAGCATCAACACCAAGAATCGAAGATCAAGATCTTTCTCTTAAGTTTCAAACATTTAACCTTCGCTGAATGCGTCTGAGCACAAGTCCCAAATGACAAAACAAACCTATTCTAACTTCCTAAACAACAATCCGAGCCCGATAACATTGAAGTCAATTTCTGGTCAAATTTGTTAACTTTCCAAACCTTCAAATTGCCAACATTCGATAAATAGAGCCAAAACCTTTTAGGAACATCCAAATTCAATTTCGAACATACGCCCAAGTCAAAAATAATCATACAAACCTATTGGAACCATCAAAATGCAAATCCGAGACCGTTTACATAAAAGTAAAATCTTGGTTAACTCTTTAACTTTCATTTTCGAACGTGCCAATAGTCGGTCCAAAGTCATCAAATCACTGTATAAACTCAGTATACCCATACCTAAGTGTGATCCTACATCACCTCAATCCATATAAGACTGTTATCACAATCTCGACTGAAAATTCTAACTCTTTAACTTTCTATACCCATACCTAAGTGTGATACTACAAATAATAGGCTGAAAGAAATAATATATCTGTTTCGAGTAAAATATAACATTCTCTATAAAACTAAGAGAAAACTCCAGGAATCTACGGACGCCAGCAGATATACCTCGTGTCTCCAACTGGTGAATGACCGCTACTAAAGTCTAACACTGGACGGTACCTGGATCTGCACAAAAGAGTGCAGAGTGTAGTATCAGTACAACCGACCCCATGTACTGAGTAAGTGTCGAGCCTAACATCGATGAAGTAGTGACGAGGCTACGGCGGGGCATTAACAATATAACCTGTGAACAATATAAAATAAAGCAAGAAGAAAATCTGAAACAAACAAATAATAATTGTAGCAACAATTAAAATAACTCAGTCACCTTTTCCAAGTCTCAGCTATAGCCAATTCTCACGTAAGTTTCCAAATTTCCAAACGTTAACTTTAAAATAAAAGTAGTGCAAAATATGAAAAAAATATAGTGAAGTAAAATAGTAAGTTTTCAAATCTTTGTTTTCTTTGAAAATCAGTAAAATATTAGTGTCCTCCCTTATTGCTCCTTGTTGCGGCGTGCAACCCGCTCCCACATGTCCACCCTTATTGCTCCTCCCTATATATATATCACCCTTATTGTTCCTGTTGCGGCGTGCAACCCGATCCTACCTGTCCACCCTTATTACTCCTTGTTGCGGCGTGCAACCCGCTCCCACCGGACATATCATATCACTTTATTTATAAAGAATTTCACATTTCAAATCAAAACCTTTCACAATACTTTTTGTCTCAACGATCATAAACAGTAAACAACGATATTTCTCACAAACATCATCAACATTACCTCAAAATGAAACCAACAGAAATGTATATATCTCATAAAAACAATGTCAACCCGTTCAACCTTCATGTGCCACAGTGAAACCAAGGAAACAACCACACTTTACCAAAATAATTGAAACAAGAATTTACAACAAGTTAATAAAGCCAAGTAGTCATAGAAACATCAATAATCATAAAACAATTAAGCCATGAATCAAACAAATTGGAAACAGGGAAGGGATCGTGCTCAACAGACAATTTAGTAGTGAATAGATACTCGTCACCTTACCTATACACCACACATATGCAAATTCACATAACAATTAAGTGGGATTCCTATTCCCTCAAGTCAAGATTAAACCAAACACTTACCTCAAATCGCAGGCCACTCACTGCTCAATTACAACTTTTCCTTTAGAATCTTGCTCTAACCCGCTCGAATCTAATCATAATTAGCATAATATCATTAATTAATGCTAAAGGAACTGACTTTACTGAAAATTACAATTTTTCCTAAGTTTTCTCAAAAAAAGTTAAAACCCGACCCCGGGCCCGCTTGGTCCAAACTCGGGGTTCGGACCAAATTACGTTTACCCATTCACCCCCGAGCCCGAATATGCAATTAATTTCGAAATCCGACATCAATTCGAGGTAAAGATTCGATATTTACAAAATTCTCTATTTCTACCCTAACCCTCAATTTTTACCATGAAAATTCTTACTTTTTGATTGAAAAGTGATGAAAAACATTGGGTAATTGAAAGAGTAGAGTGTACAATTGTTTACCAACACTTCGGAGATGAACTTGGGTGAAGAAAATCGCCTCTAGGTCTTGGTAGTTCGAAAAATAGGGGTTTCCTCCTTTCTCGGTTGCGAAACAGTGATATGCTCTTATTTTTTTTCTTTTGATTTTGTCTTAAAGTCCTCACGTTAAGACATAGTACATTAGTACTATGGTTATGTTATCTATATTCTGATTGTGTAAACTTATATGTATTATACAATTTATATTGCGGCAGTCGACTAAATTTTTTTTTTATCAGATTACTAGTTTACGTTTAGCATTAAAATTTATTTAATTACCTTATAAAATACTCCTTTCTAACTGTATGAATATTTCTAAAACCTTCAGAAAAAAAATCCGGTTTTTGTGACTGGGCAACAGAAACAGAAAAAAAACCAGCAACTTTTCTAAGTGCAAAATATCCCGTGGCCTATCCGAAACTCATCCGAGCCCTCGGGGCTCTAAACCAAATATGCACGCAAGTCTAAAAATATCATACGGACTTGCTCGTGCGATCGAATCATGAAAATAACATCTAAAATTATGAATTTAACCTCAAAACTCATCATTTTTTCTCAAGGACACTTAAATTTCACTATTTCTCAACCGGACGTCCGAATCACGTCAAATAAACTCCGATTCTCACCAAATTTCACAGATAGTACTTAAACATCATAAAAATCATGTATCGAGCTCCGGAACCAAAATACGGGCCCGATACCAATGGTTTCAAACATGAATTCTTTTCTTTATTTCATTGATAATTCAACAAAACGATTTCTTTCAAAAATTGATTTCTAAGGCTTGGGACCTCAGAATTAAATTCCGGGCACACGCAATTCTCATATTTTACTGTGGACCTTCCGGGATCGTCGGAACACCGATCCGGGTCCGTTTACTCAAAATGTTGACCAAAGTCAACTAAAACCAAACTTAGATTATAAAACTCATTATTTCTTAAATTTTCACATAAAAGCTTTCTGGTTTCACGCCCAGACTGCGCACACAAATTGATGTATTTAAAATTAGTGTTTTTATGGCTAATAAACCTAGAACGGAGTCTTAATTCATAAAATGACCCCTTGGGTCATCACAATCTCCACCTCTAAAACAAACGTTCGTCCTCGAACGGACATAGAAAAATACCTGAATTGGCAAACAAGTGTGGATATCTACTCTGCATGTCCGACTCGGACTCCCAAGTAGCTGCCTCAACGGGCTGACCTTTCCACTGCACTCGAACTGAAGGAAAACTCTTAGACTTCAACTGACGAACCTGCCGGTCTAAAATGGCTACCGGTTCCTCCTCATAACTCAAGTCTTTGTCCAATTGGACAGAGCTGAAATCTAACACGTGGGACGGGTCACCATGATATTTCCGAAGCATAGACACGTGGAATACCGGATGAACTGAGGATAACCCTGGAGGCAATGCAAGCCTATAAGCTACCTCCCCCATTCTATCAAGAATCTCAAACGGCCCGATATACCTGGGGCTCAACTTGCCCTTCTTCCCAAATCTCATAACACCCTTCATGGGCGATACCCGAAGCAATACTCTCTCTCCAACCATGAAGGTCACATCACGAACCTTACGATCGGCATAACTTTTTTGCCTAGACTGAGCTGCACGAAGTCTTTCCTAAATAATCTTGACCTTATCTAAGGCCTCCTGAACTAAGTCTGTACCCAATAACCGAGCCTCTCCCGGCTCAAACCATCCAACTGGTGATCTGCACCGTATACCATATAATGCCTCATAAGGAGCCATCTAAATGCTTGACTGATAACTATTATTATAAGCGAACTCCGCTAACGACAAGAACTGATCCCAAGAACCTCCAAAGTCAATAACACAGGCGCGGAGCATATCCTCCAAAATCTGAATAGTACGCTCGGACTGCCCATCAGTCTGAGGGTGAAATGCTGTGCTCAACTCAACTCGGGTACCCAACTCATGCTGAACCGCCCTCCAAAAGTGCGAAGTAAACTGCGTACCTCGATCAGAAATGACAGACACGGGCACACCGTGAAGGCGAACAATCTCTCGAATATATATCTCTACCAACCTCTCCGAAGTATAAGTACTTGCCACAAGAATGAAATGTGCTGATTTAGTCAGCCTATCCACAATAACCCAAACTGCGTCAAATTTTCTCTGAGTCCGTGGGAGTCCAACAACGAAGTCCATAGTGATACGCTCCCACTTCCACTCAGGAATCTCTATCTGCTGAAGCAAACAACCGGGTCTCTGATGCTCATATTTCACCTGCTGACAATTTAAGCAACGAGCCACATAGGCAACAATGTCCTTTTTCATCCTTCTCCACCAATAAGGTTGTCTCAAGTCTTGGTACATTTTGGTTGCACCTGGGTGAATAGAATACCTAGAACTGTGAGCCTCCTCAAGGATCAACTCACGAAGGCCGTCAACATTAGGCACACATATACGACCCTGCATCCTCAAAACACCGTCGTCTCCAACTGTAACCTGCTTGGCACCACACGCCCAACTGTGTCCCTAAGAACCATCAAATGTGGGTCATCATCCTGCCGCTCTCTAATACGCTCAATTAAAGAAGATCGAGCGACTGTACAAGCTAGAACACTGCTGGGCGAAATATCCAACCTCACGAACTGATTAGCCATAGTTTGAATGTCTGAAGCTAACGGTCTCTCACTGACTGGAATAAATGCAAGGCTGCCTATACTCACCGCCTTTCTACTCAATGCATCGGCTACCACGTTGGCCTTCCCTGGATGATATAATATAGTGACATCATAATCTTTCAGTAACTCTAACTATCTCTGCTGCCTCAAATTTAGATCCTTTTGCTTGAATAAGTACTGGAGACTGTGATGGTCAGTGAAGACCTCACACGACACGCCATAAAGATAGTGCCTCCAAATCTTCAATGCATGAACAATGGCTGCCAACTCTAAGTCATGAACAGGATAATTCTTCTCATGGACTTTCAACTGTCGAGATGCATATGCAATCACCCTGCCATCCTGCATCAATACTGCTCCAAGTCCAACTCGAGAAGCATCACAATACACTGTGAAAGAACCCGAACCTGATGGTAACACTAACACCGATGCTGACGTCAAGGCTATCTTGAGCTTCTGAAAGCTCACCTCACACTCGTTTGACCATTTAAATGGGGCACTTTTCTGAGTAAATTTAGTCATTGGGGCTGCTATAGATGAGAACCCCTCCACAAACGATGGTAGTAACCCGCCAAACCCAAGAAACTTCTGATTTCCGTGGCTGTAGTGGGTCTAGTCCAGTTCTTGACTGCCTCTATTTTCTTAGGATCAACCTGAATACCCTCAGTTGATACGATATGACCTAAGAAAGCTACTGAATCCAACCAGAACTCACATTTTTGAGAATTTTGCATACAACTGATTATCTCTCAATGTCTGGAGCACTATACGGAGGTGCTGCTCATGCTCTTCCCGACTGCGGGAGTATATAAGAATGTCATCAATGAACACGATTACGAAAGAGTCTAGATGAGGCTTGAAAACCCTATTCATCAAATCCATAAAGGCTGCTGGAGCATTAGCCAACCCAAAGGACATGACCAGAAATTCATAATGCCCATACCTCGTCCGAAAGGCTGTCTTAGGAACATCAGACGCCCTAATCTTCAACTGATGGTAGCCCGATCTCAAATCAATTTTCGAAAACACCCTGGCACCCTGAAGCTGATCAAATAAATCATCAATTCTCGGCAATGTATATTTATTCTTGATAGTAGCTTTATTCAACTGCCGGTAATCTATGCACATCCTCATCGACCCATCTTTCTTCATTACAAACAACACTGGTGCACCCCAAGGCGAGACACTGGGTCTAATTAAACCCTTATCAAGCAAGTCTTGCAACTGTTCTTTCAACTCTTTCAATTCTGGTGGGGCCATCCGGTATGGAGGAATGGAAATGGGCTGAGTGCCCGGAGCCACATCAATACAAAAATCAATATCCCTGTCGGGTGGCATCCCCGACAGGTCTGAAGGAAATACCTCGGGAAACTCGCGAACGATAGGAACTGACTCTATAGAAGAAATCTCAGCATCGGAGTGACGAATACGAGCCAAATAAGCCAAACATCCCTTCTCAACCATGCGACGAGCCTTGGCATATGAAATCACTCGACTGGGAGAATGACCAGGAGTCCCTTTCCATTCTAATTGAGGCAACCCCAGCAAGGCTAACGTAACTGTCTTGGCGTGACAGTCCAAGATGGCATAATAAGGCGACAACCAATCCATGCCCAATATAACATCAAAATCGACCATGTCTAGAAGCAAAAGATCCACACTAGTTTCAAGACCCTCAATGATTACTACGCACGAACGATATACACGATCTACCACAATAGCATCCCCCACCGGCGTAGACACATAAACAGGAACACTCAAGGAATCACGGGGCACAATCAAATACGAGGCAAAATAGGACGAAACATAAGAATAAGTAGATCCCGGATCAAACAAAACTGAAGCAGCTCTATCACAAACTGAGATGATACCTGTAATAACAGCATCGGAGGACTCCGCCTCAGGCCTAGCTGGAAATGCATATAATCGGGGCTGGGCCCCGCCACCCTGTACCACATCTCTGGGAGGACCTCCACTTCTAGCGGGCTGGCCTCCACCCCTAGCTACCTGACCTCCACCTCTAACATTCTGACCTCTACCTCTAGCTATATGACCCCTACCCTTGGCTGGTTAGGCAGAAGGAGGCATATAAGAACCACGACCACCCGAAGTACCATGTGAAGCCTATAGTGCTGAATGAAATGGCCTGGAAGATTGGCCTCTACTAAATGAAGCCCCGCCTCCTGATGAGGCACCACTGAAACCACCGGAATGGCGAGGTCTCTTGTGAGACCCCTGACCTCCCATCCCGAGAACCGACTCAACTCTCCTAGCCACATTAGCTGCATCCTGAAAAGAAATCTCGGTCCCTGTCTCCTTGGCCATTTGCAACCTGATGGGCTGAGCAAGGCCCTCAATAAACCGTCTGACCCTCTCTCTCTCTCTGTGGGCAATAAAAGAATGGCATGTCTAGCCAACTCCACAAAACGATTCTCATACTGGGTCACAGTCATGCTGCCCTGCTAATGTCGCTCAAACTGACGACGTTTCTCCTCTCGAGTACTGATCCCAAGTCAAGGCAGACGACCCAACTGGTCTAGTCAACAAATAATCCCTCCACCATTTCTTGGCGGAACCGGTCATCTGGAAGGCAGCAAAATCGACCCCATTGGTCTCCAAGATACCCATATTATGCAGAACCTCATGAAAACTATCCAAATATTCCTAAGGATCCTCTGAAGTCTCACCACTGAAATGCACAGGAAATAGCTTAATGAACCTGTCCAATCTCCACAAAGCATCGGTGGACATAGCTGCCCCACCAATGGGCGGCGCTAGAGCAACTGGCTAAATAACCCCAACCAGATTGGCTGCCGGGATCTGAGTCTGAGGAGTAGTCTGAACTGGAATGTGGGTAGCAGGAGTCTGGACCCCTCCTCCAACCTGAGATACGGCTGCTGCAACAGGGAATGTGCCAGTCTAGGCTACACTCTCCATAATACCCACTAAACGGACCAAAGCGTCCTGAAGTACTAGGGTAGCAATAAACCCCTCTGGGACCTGAGTTGGTCCCGCTGGAACGGCCTGAGCTGGAACCCCCTCATTAATCTCGATCTGAGGTTCCACAGCTGGGGCTACTGCCTGAGCAATGGGCTGAGTCCTGCCCCTGCCTCGGCCTCTGGCGCGGCCTTGGCCTCTGCCCCTAGTAGGAGCTGCTGCTTCTGGAGGACCGGAATGTTGGTCAGCGGAAGAGGAAGCACGTGTTCTCGCCATCCGCGAGAGAATAGAATAATTCAATCAGTATTTGAGGTAACAAGAATCGCACGATAGAATAGAAATAAAAAATGGAGTTGTTTCCTAACTCAATAGCCTCTGAGAGATAAGTACAGACGTCTCGGTACCGATCCTTCAGACTCTACTAAGCTTGTTCGTGAATTGTGAGACCTAAGCAACCTGGCTCTGATACCAACTTGTTACGACCCAAATTCCCAGCCTTAGGGTCGTGATGGCGCCTAACACCACACTTGTTAGGCAAGCCAATGTTAGATATTGATTAGCCATTTCCCCTTTGAATAATTATAGAAACACAATAAGACAATTTAAAAATAATTAAATCTAATAGTTCCCATAAATAACTTCATGAATAAAATAATAAACGAATAAATAAACCAAGTCACGAACTAAATATATAACTCTAAGACTACCCAGGGTCTGGTGTCACAATTCACGAACTTCTAAGAATACTACAAATAATAGGCTGAAAGAAATAATATATCTGTTTCGAGTAAAATAAAACAGTCTCTATAAAACTAAGAGAAGACTCCAGGAATCTGCGGACGCCGGCAGATATACCTCGTGTCTCCAACCGGTGAATGACCGCTACTAAAGTCTAACGCTGGACGGTACCTGGATCTGCACAAAAGAGTGCATAGTGTAGTATCAGTACAACCGACCGCATGTACTGAGTAAGTGACGAGCCTAACCTCGACGAAGTAGTGACGAGGCTACGGCGGGGCATTAAAAATATAACCTGTGAACAATATAAAATAAAGCAGGAAGGAAATCTGAAACAAACAAATAATAATTGTAGCAACAATTAAAATAACTCAGTCACCTTTTCCAAGTCTCAGCTATAGCCAATTCTCACGTAAGTTTCCAAATTTCCAAACGTTAACTTTGAAATAAAAGAAGTGCAAAATTTGAAAAAAATATAGTGAAGTAAAATAGTAAGTTTTCAAATCTTTGTTTTCTTTGAAAATCAGTAAAATATAAGTGTCCTCCCTTATTGCTCCTTGTTGCGGCGTGCTACCCGCTCCCACATGTCCACCCTTATTGCTCCTCCCTATATATATATCACCCTTATTGCTCCTGTTGCGGCGTGCAACCCGATCCCACCTGTCCACCCTTATTACTCCTTGTTGCGGCGTGCAACCCGCTCCCACCGGACATATCATATCACTTTATTTATAAAGAATTTCACATTTCAAATCAAAACCTTTCACAATACTTTTTGTCTCAACGGTCATAAACAATAAACAACGATATTTCTTACAAACGTCATCAACATTACCTTAAAATGAAACCAACAGAAATGTATATATCTCATAAAAACAATGTCAACCCGTTCAACCTTCATGTACCAAAGTGAGAAACAACCACACTTTACCAAAATAATTGAAACAAGAATTTACAACAAGTTAATAAAGCCAAGTAGTCATAGAAACATCAATAATCATAAAACAATTAAGCCATGAATCAAACAAATTGGAAACAGGGAAGGGATCATGCTCAACAGATAATTTAGTAGTGCATAGATACTCGTCACCTTACCTATACACCACACATATGCAAATTCACATAACAATTAAGTGGGGATTCCTATTCCCTCAAGTCAAGATTAAACCAAGCACTTACCTCAAATCGCAGGCCACTCACTGCTCAATTACAACTTTTCCTTTAGAATCTTGCTCTAACCGGCTCGAATCTAATCATAATTAGCATAATATCATTAATTAATGCTAAAGGAACTGACTTTACTGAAAATTACAATTTTTCCTAAGTTTTCTAAAAAAAAGTTAAAACCCGACCCCGGGCCCGCTTGATCCAAACTCGGGGTTCGGACCAAATTACGTTTACCCATTCACCCCGAGCCCGAATATGCAATTAATTTCGAAATCCGAATCAATTCGAGGTAAAGATTCGATTTTTACAAAATTCTCTATTTCTACCCAAACCCTCAATTTTTACCATGAAAATTCTTACTTTTTGATTGAAAAGTGATGAAAAACATTGGGTAATTGAAAGAGTAGAGTTTACAATTGTTTACCAACACTTCGGAGATGAACTTGGGTTAAGAAAATCGCCTCTAGGTCTTGGTAGTTCGAAAAATAGGTGTTTCCTCCTTTCTCGGTTGCGAAACAGTGATGTGCTCTTATTTTTTTTTCTTTTGCTTTTGTCTTAAAGTCCTCACGTTAAGACATAGTACATTAGTACTATGGTTATGTTATCTATATTCTGATTGTGTAAACTTATATGTATTATACAATTTATATTGCGGCAGTCGACTAATTTTTTTTATTTTTATCAGATTACTAGTTTACGTTTAGAATTAAAATTTATTTAATTACCTTATAAAATACACCTTTCTAACTGTATGAATATTTCTAAAACCTTCAGAAAAAAATCCGGTTTTTGTGACTGGGCAACAGAAATAGAAAAAAAGCCAGCAACTTTTCTAAGTGCAAAATATCCCGCGGCCTATCCGAAACTCATCCGAGCCCTCGGAGCTCTAAACCAAATATGCACGCATGTCTAAAAATATCATACGGACCAAAGTCAACTAAAATCAAACTTAAATTATAAAACTCATTATTTCTTAAATTTTCACATAAAAGCTTTCCGGTTTCACGCCCGGACTACGCACACAAATCGATGTATTTAAAATTAGTCTTTTTATGTCTAATAAACCTAGAATGGAGTCTTAATTCATAAAATGACCCCTTGGGTCATCACACTACATCACCTCAATCCATATAAGACCATTATCACAATCTCGACTGAAGATTCTTTCTTCAACCTTAGTCCATCAACCATAGAATCAAATTCTAACATTCGAAATTCTTGATACGATCTGATTCTCACATAAACACATTATATCATCCTCAATAGGCTGTAGAAAATCATAAATATATTTCCAAGATATAAACACACGGCGTAACCCATATGTTCATAGAAATATCTCTGACCATAATAGCTCATATCAAACAGAACCTTATTCCAAACACTCAAAACAACGCTAATGATGAAAGAAACATGTATAAACTCATCACCACCTATCAAAAGAAAAAGTCGTGGAATTCTCTTGCCTGACAAGCACCATTGCTAGATTCTAAGCTTACTAATGATTCCTCTCAAAGCATACCTTACAAATCTGATTGCACTATTACCAGGTCCAATAACCTCATCTCTCCGACTACCAGATGTTCGACCGACATGCCACACCATATGCCACCAATAGCCACATACGCGCCATCAATGCACCAAACAAGGACAACTCGATTGTAACCAATGATGAAAAAAGAACCAAATGAGAGAACCATCCTACAAGCTTAACATATACAACTACAAAGCATAGTTCTATGATCTCATCGCATAGAGGAGAAGCAAAACACACAAAAGAAACATAAAGATTATATCCTAACATAACCTTGATGCGGTGCATAACCCGATTCAAATATACCAGTCCACATGGAATACCTATTTTCTAAATTCTCATACCCACCAAACACATGTATATTAATAGCATACCCACCAAACACATGTATATTACTAGCAAGCACGTGGAGCGCATGACCATAACTATGGTGATACAGATAGCACCATATACGACCAACGAAAAAATACGACCATATGCAATAAGCAACTAGACATTCCAAGAGCCTTGTCGCTCAAACTTCGCCACAAGGCCCAAAAAAACCACATCATAGTATAAGATAGTAACAACGTTTCAAATCTTTGTACATTTCCCCCAATGAAAAGAAAATATTGCAGACTGATGCCAGCAATGAATATTGGACCGTGATTTTGTTTGAGGAAGAAAATGGTCAGATAAAAATATGTGGTTATGCCAGTGGAAGATTCAAGGATGCTGAACAACACTATCATTCAACTTTCAAGGAGATTCTTGTAGTTAAAAATGGGAATAAAAGGTTCAATTTTTTCTTAATCCACTCGGAGTTTCTTATTGAGATGGATATGAAAGTTTTTTCCAGGATGATCCACCTGAATCCAAAGATCATTCCAAATTCATAAATTCTCAGATGGGCTCAGTGGTTCTCTCCCTACAAGTTTTAGTTCAAGCACTTGAAAGGAAAAGATAATTTTATTGTTGATTTCCTTTCAAGGCCAGGTGAATTTTCCAAAAGGTTTCAAAGGGTTCCACCCCCTATGGTATCAGACACAGAAAGAAAAGGTCGACAAGCCAAATGTTCATGTTTTCAGAGGCCTCGTGGCCAAGTTCCTAATCTATGACATCCCATCACCCGCCAGAGCTATTGGAATTTTCGGATCCTCTTGACCCATTCATCTTGCTTGGAAGCATGAATTTTTATGAACTCAAAGTTTTCAGATCAGGCATTGTCCACCCAAAATATCCATATTGCCAAGTTTGCACAGCACATGCTAGAAATTTTCCACAGGAGCTCTTGTGTTACTTTTGGTATCTATGTCATCAATATTAACTTCTTATAGAATTTAAATGTGGTGACTTTCGGGATCTTGAAAATCTTAAACTTACCAAAAATTTTTGTTGTGGTTCAAACCTCAGAAATATTGGGTTCATTATTTTAATTCTAGTGAAGCCAAAATATTGATGTTCCACAGGCCATTTGACATTCTCCAAAGCTCCATCCATGTGATCCCTACAGTTTCTGTTTGCTATCACTATCCATACACAAGTCAAGCAAGGAAAGAAAATTTTGCTAAAGCTAGGAGATGATTTTTAGCAGAACAGGCACATTCCAAAAGTGATATGGACAAGTGAAGAAAAGAGTTACAATTATTCTTACACCTACCCTCTTTGGGAAGATGTTAAAGCATAGCTCAAAGAATACATGACGCTGCTTGGAGACTCACAAGACCCATATGAAATTAATCTATTAGAAATTGCTAAGGTTATTTTAAATGGGGAAGACAACACTCCGTCGCTGAAGAGGATATGTAAAAGAGCATTATGGAAGAAGATCATCTGCATATAAAGAGATATTTCACAAGAGCTAAAAAGCGAAGGCTAGAAGGGATAATTACAAGCATAATGTGTAATAATGTGCTAGGAAATAATTTGCATAAGTCTTCTAAACCTTTTTAGCCAACTACCCTTCCGTAATTCTCCTTTTTCCTAAAAATAAAAATCTGCACAATGTCTTAAACCTTTTCACCTCTTAATTAGCCATTTGAATAATAAAATAAACCACGCCTTGTTTAACCATTTCACCACTATACGCCACAAGAAATTACCGTGTAAAAACAAAAAAAATTTGCACAAGTCTTTCACCTTTTAGCTACTTTAACCCACCACAAGTTACCATAAAAATCCAAAAATACATATATAAAGTTGCCTAACCATGTCCTACCATAAAGTTTTCAAAGTTCTATGCCATGCAAGTACTATTCAAGGCCCCTCATGTCACCAAAGAAAAGTCATTTATGTCAAGCCATAAATTTCCCAACGTTCTATGCCATGCAAGTACTATTCAAAAGTCCCTCATGTCATCAAAGAAAAGTCATCCATGTCAAGCCATAAATTTATCAAAACCCAATGCCATGCAAATACTATTCATGGGTACCTTTTTCATATTCCATGTCTTGTCCAAACCAAAAATAAAAATCCAAGGCCATGCAATTTGTTTTTTACTTCATGATCATATTTTTGTTCTTTGTCTATTAGTCAAATAAGTGCCTACATTGTAAGATTTTTAAGTTTGTTGTACTTGTTTTATGCCACTTGTACTATGTAATTAAAAAAAGGTATTACATGTACTACCTTTCCATCTTCGATAAATAGGAGCCTTTGTAGAAGTTAGAGATCATCTAAGATCCAACTTTACTTAGATCTAGTTCTCTTGTAAAAACAATTGTGTAATAAAATGTCTTCTTCTATCTAAGTCTCTTATTGTTTCTTTCTCCAAAATATGGGGATATGGATGGTTAATATTTGAGTGTAAAGTCTTAAAATACTATAGTAGTTGAAGAAGATTGCTCTAGTAGTTGAGGAAGATTACTCTTGTAGTTGAGGAAGATTGCTTTAGTAGTTGAGAAAAATTGCTTTAGTAGTTGTTGCATTTGGAGTGCAAGAGTTTTTCGAGTTCGCCGTTAATGGCCTGGTTGTGGCTAGAGACGCCTTTTGTGAGCCTCCAACACCCCCCGTGTCGGAAGATTTTTGTGCGAATAATTCAACCGCTGCTAAGGTAATCCAATCTCTGTTGAGGTAATCCAATCTCTACGAAGGTAATCTAATCTCTATTCTCTACTTTCGTATTTCACCGATCTCTACGATTCCCGGTACTGCACTCACCCCCTAGGTATCAGATCCAACCCCATCATTTTGGAGGAGGGAGCGGCTTTCTCAAATTATGTCTAACGTATCTTCATCTTCTAGTCTTGTACGTTCTAGTTCAACTATTAATATGTCTCCTACTCTTTCAAAATCCCTTGCCAAAAAAATATTATTACTTGTATTAAGTAGAAGTCATAGGCAAAAATCAAAAAATTTTATCTACATATTTGACTCTCATAAATCCTTATTATGCATTTACTAAAAAAAATTGTCTCCATGATCTCAAATCTGCTGTTTGGTCTAACAAAGGCTAAAAGTGTTAGAGAATATGTTGTTGCTTCTAAACTTGACAAGCATCCCATTTATGCAACACAAGGATAACAATTCATCCTTGAGGATCCAGCATAATACTACCAGGTGCCCAGTAAGGAAAACAAGAAGGCCAGAAAGAAGAAGTGCAAATCATCTGCAGAATGCCATCGAGAAAAGTATGAAAAAAGCGACACATCAGTTGGCTTGCTCAGCCGCCCAGGTAAGTATGAATACCTTGTCAGCTATAACCTCAGGAATGGCCAAAACTGCCACAAGTAGATGATGAGGCAACTCCTTTGCCCAAAAAACCTAAAATACTAATGTATAGCCCTGTTAGCGCCGCTATACCCATGATTTTCCACCTCTTGACTATTTCAGTAGAGATGGTGCTGATCATGCCCCCCAAGATCCCCAAAAAGAATGTTGTTTTGCCCTCAGGAGAAAATCCACCATCAAGTGACATTGAAACAATAATCAATTGGCAGTCCGAAAATTCTATTTCTCAAAATAAAATCATGAACAGCATTGATAGCAATGTTAAAAATGCTGCACACACTCAGAACAAAATGTTTAGCACGTTGGAAAATATTGAGAATAAGGTAGAACAGGTTGTAGATAAGTCTTCCTAGCATGCAGGACTCATCAAAGCCTTGGAGAACAAGTTAGCAAGCTTGCAGTACGATATCTATCCACCAGGTACATCTCTTTTCCATTTCTTCCAGCTGCAGAAAGAGATAATGTCCCAAGAGAACAAATACTCCTCTTGAAAGGTGATCACTTTGTGCCCCAAAAACCCAGAAGTCCTCAGGTCAGTTCTCTTCCTCCTACAAATATATTTTCATCCCAAAGCTATTCCCTCCTCAGCTAGATTATCCTTTTTCTAGCTTTTCCTCTCCCTAAAGAAAAAGCCATATAGATGCTCATAACCTATTTTCTCATACTATTGAAGAAACCGAATTTGACATTGCAAAGTTAGTTTGGGAAGAAAAAGTTGCACTTGCAGCTTAGAGACGCTAAAAAAAGAAGAGAGAGGTAGGAGAAAGCCAAAAAATGGCAACTATGAAAATCTCATGATCTCTACCCTCCAAACCCCTAGCCTTTATGTTGCCCAACCACAGAGTGATTAAGAAGAGGTAACATCTCATGGCTCAGATACACAACAAACAGAAGAGCTTACTGATGATTCTACCCAAGAAATTCTAACAGAGGATAGTACCGAGGTAAGTACTGATTCCTCCCATGTTTCTTCAGAAGAAGAACTTCCTCCCATTTTTATGAATCAGCTCAGGGACCCAGAGGTCTCAAAAGTTAACGATGATCAATATGTGATAATTAATGAGCCCATTCCAGAAAGGGGATATGATTCTTCCATAGCCAAACAGGTATATACTGGTTTCTATACCTTTACGTCTGATGATATAAAAGTCTCAAGACGGCTTCAAAGAATCCAAGATTTCTACACTTGGATGGTGACCAAGAATTTGGCAGAGTGAGAAAAGTACGTAATCTTATCAGAATTCACTTCTCGCCTCTCAGGTATTCTTCGAGACTTGTGGAATTCACTTGGGTTGTAGGAAAAAAATGTTTTTCTTACTTCCCATGATTTTGATTTTAACATTAGATTCTTGCATGGAGTTTTCTGTGGTGATGCTGACCAAAGGCATGAAAAACTTCGAAGACAACTTTTTGAAATGAAGTGTCGGTCTTTGGATAGAGATATCATTGACAAGCGTTTCCAGAAAATGGTAAAATTCTTTTTTGAGCTGGGTGGGATATCAATCTAACAAGCATTTGTTTCATCCCTGCCAAAAATTTTGGCTGGTCGAACCATGACCATCATAAAAGATAAATACCAGTCGATAACTGATCCTAATATTGGTTACATTAGGGAAGCCATTTTTATGTTGTTGATGATATCTGTGAAAAAAGATCTACTTTGAAACAGATAATGAAGAATGATCCAACACTGGATAGAGCTTGCTGCAGGTTAGATTTAATTATAGGAAGGAATGATTGCTCATGCCAGGCACCAAGGAAGAAGTTCAAAAGGTTCAGGTTGCCAAAATTCTTAGGCGGCAAGTCGAGGTTCAGAAGGAAAACAAAATACTTCAGAAGGAGAAGGCTGGCAATGCAAGGGGAAATAAGGCCTGATTTATTTGTTATAAAATAGGACATTTGTCGAGAAACCGTCCACATTCCAAGCAATCTATTAGACTTCCCTCTAAAATTGCAGATTACACAGCCGTTCATTTCAGTGAGGATGACGACTTTGAATTCGTTTTCTCACTAATGAGCCCACAGAATGACTCTCTTTTCCTTCGATGTTTATGAGGAATATGGTGATGATCATTACCAAATTTCAGAACCAAAGCCTATAGAAAGAGAAGATTCACAGCATCACGGTGATTCCGCAAACAGAAATCAAGGTCTATGCATCCAAGTAGGACAAACCAACACATGTCGTAGGTTTCTTATACATGGGAGTAACCTCCTCTCTCATTAATCCTGCAGTCTTTCCAGATGAGTATTGGGTGCAACATAGCCTCAAATGGAGTTCTGACCACAATTGTCATTACCAAGCACCCAATCACTATCGAATTCTTCCCAAGAATGAAGTACAAGACCAAATTGAGTGGGTCAGATGTTCCAGGAAAGGATCTAATTATTGGATTTGACATTAACAGGGTTTTGCAGGACAAACTCCAGAGAAAAGACAATGGGATAGCATTCAAAAATAATTCAACCCATATTGTGTAGTCCCGAGATTGTTCTAGCTCACAGAAGAAGATCAAGTTAGGGTAATTGAAGCACAAAACACACAACACTCATGTGCAGAATCTCACACTAAATTCTTAGCCAAATGTGACAGTCCATTATGGAAAAATGAAGATTTCTTCATCAATTTTGCCTTTCATGAAGAATGAGAATATCAATCCTACAAAGGCAAGTCACTCTAGTATGAACCCCGACCACCTTTAGCTTGCAAAAAAAGAGTGTCAAGCGCTAGTGGATTTTGATTTCATTGAGCCACAAAATTCACAATTGGCGTGTGAAGCATTTACGTCAACAATAGAGCCAAACAAACAAGAGGTATATTGAGATTGGTAATTAATTACCAAGCACTCAATCATTTTCTTTTGGATGACACATTTCCTATTCCGAATAAGCTTACCCTTTTATCTCAACTTGCCAAGGCAAAATATTTTTCCAAGTTTGATCTCAAATATGACTTTTGGCAATTGGAATCCACCCGGATGATAGGGAAAAAACTGGTTTTTGCATATTCGATCACCATTTTCAGTGAAAAGTCATGCCTTTCGATTTAAAAACTGCTCAAACTTTGTTTCAAAAGCCCATGATAAAAATATTTTAGTCCATCCTCCACACATCACTTGTTTATATTGATGATGTTTTACTATTTAGTGATACTTCAGAGGATCACATAAATTTGTTACATCATTTTGCATCTTTAGTGCAAAAAACTAGCATCATGCTTTCAACCAAAAAATAGTTTTTACGAAAAAAGAAATTGAGTTTCTGGGTATGCATTTTTCCCATAGAGAATATACCCTAGATACTCATATTTCTAAAGAAGTCCTCAAGTTCCCTGATACTGGGTTCACGACGAAGTAAATCCAGTAGCTTTTAAGAATAATAAATTATGTGAGAGATTTTATCCCTAGTGTTTCTACATATATTTATCCTCTCACAAAAATGTTGAAGAAGAATGCTCAACCACGAGGCAAGGAGCAAAGTGATGCAGAAAGGGGGTGAGTGCAGTACCGAAAATTGTAGAGATCGATAAAATACTAGAGTAGAGATTGAATTACTAGAATAGATATTTGATTACATTCATTGATATTGGATTACCTCAGTAGAGATTGGATCACCTCAGCAGCAGTTGAATTATTCGCACAAAAGTCTTCTTACAAGGGGGATGCTGGAAGCTCACAAAAGGCATCCCTCGCCACAACTAGGCCGTCAATAGCACACTCAGAAAAATATTGCACTCCTACTGCAATAACTACTAAAGCAATCTTCTTCACCTACTAAAGTTAATTTTCTCAACTATCAGAGTAATCTTCCTCAACTATTAGAGTAATCTTTTTCAACTACTAAAGTATTTTACGACTCTACACTAGAATATAGACCAATCATATCCCCATCTTTTGGAGGAAGAACCTATAAGAGACTTAGCTAGAGAAGTCATTTTATTACACAAGAGTTTATACAAGAGAACTATGCTGGACTTACGATGATCTCCAACTACTACAAAGGCTCCTATTTATAGGAGATGGAAAGCTAGTACATGTACTACCCTTATTTAATTATATAGTACAACTGGCATAAACAATACAACAAACATAAAAGTCTTACCAGACATGGATGATTGCAAAGGGACCGATGAATAGTATTTGCATGACATCGAGTTTGGGTAAATTTATGGCTAGGCATGGATGACTTTTCTTTGATGACATGACGGACCCTTGAATAGTATTTGCATGGCATAGAACTTGGAGAATATATGAATTTTCTTTGATGACATGAGGGGTCCTTTAATAGTTCTTGCATGGCATAAAATTTTGAGAACATTATTATCGCGCCCTTTTTTCTCGCAAAATCGGTTTTCAACATGTGACAACTCTTTTAAGGAAGGATTTGAAAAGAGAAGAGTCGTCACCTAATGGATTAAGGTACGTTAGGGACCTATTTGCAGATAACTCTGTTTGACTAGTTTGCGTCACCAAAGATCGGATAAGGGCTCGAAATTACCTCGAATAGAAGGTGTTAGGCATTCATCGAGGTCCACAACTGTGTGTCCCAGCAGAACTCAATTATATGAATTAGTCTAAGTGATCAATTACAGGAAAAACAAGGAATTTGGGAAGTTGATTATTAAACAAAAATAATTAATGAAAGACGAGGTGGGGGGGGGGTCCTAGGTTTTTTAGCCTANGGGGGGGGGGGGGGATCCTATGTTTTTTAGCCTAAAAGATCACCCTGTGCAACATAAATAATACTTCATAACTCCCTCAAGGTCGGGTGTTACTCATATTATTCAGCGGTCACAGACTATCATCTCCTGCTACCCGATTACTATCGTTAAATTGTTACCTAAAACGCACAAGTTGGTTCTAAACTGTACCCTATGCGTGCACTACTTGTCTCATGCCTATGGTCCAGGAGGCTTTGGACCGCTATTTAGGTAGTTCTAGACTTCAACTTAGGCTGCTCAAAATGATAAAACGAATCGTGATGTAAAATAGGTTGGACATCATATAAAAGCAATTAAGGGATCAAGTTAGCGTCCACACTTAAAAAGCAAATGCACGCAGACTAATTAACATTAATAGTGATGGATTTTAAATGAGTTAAGGTTGCAGAATCCTATAGGCAGGATCTCTATGTGATTCTGGATTTTAATACACGCAACAGTTTCAGACGTAAAGTCCTCCCTTTAATACGATTGCTAAAAAAAACCTACGTCGTTGCCTATTGATTACAAGCATAAGAGATTAAAACCTATATGCATGATATCTAGGTGATTCACGTAATAACTAACCATGGTGATCGCATGAGTATATTAAGGATTGCTTAGTCGAGTCCTATGGGCATGGTTTCTAGTAGTGATAATTGGCACAGTGTTGAAAACTCTTTTAAAGAAACGAGCAGTACAATAATTAAAACTGATTTTAGACCCTGTAGACAGAATTTCTATAATCGTAATTAAACTGGTTTTAGGTCCTATAGGCATAATTTCTACAGTTAAAAAACTGATTTAAGATCCTATAGGCATGATATCTAAATCATAAGTTAAGCAGTGTGTAAGTTAACAGAATCCTATACACACATTGAGATATTAATTATTCGATATCCTATAGGCATGATTTCTAACGGGTGAAAGCAGAACACATTTTGAACCAAATTAAGATCCTATAGGCAGGAGTTCTAACATGAAATGACTGAACATGTTTGAGCATAATGACACATTTTGAGCAAAAATAGAAGACCTATAGGCAGGATTTCTACCACGGAATGACTGAACATGTTTGAGCTTAATGACACATTTTGAGCAAAAATAGAATACCTATAGGCAGGATTTCTACCCACAAATGTAAGATAAAACCCTTTACCCAATTTTACTAATACCCCAGAATGTTATTACAGGAATTATTACAACCCCAAAATGAATAGAGTAAATTACGGAAATAAACAACTATAGGGAGCCTATAGCAGGCCCAAAGATACACCCGGCCAAGCCAAGTCTTCATTCCCATGGTTCACAATAGCCCAGAAATTACATATTCATGGACATAAGGCAACTAGGAATGAAGTAATTCACCCAATGGGTATAAAACACAGTGGAGCATAGAGAACCAAGATCCTAGTGTGTCAGAGTTCCTAAGGGCCTCAAGAACCCAGGGCAGTGCTCACACTAGAGAGGTTAAAGGACAGAGCCCGAGTAGCCTTGGCTTTCAGCCAGATAAGAATTCAAAGGAACCAGACAGTAANGGGAGGAGGGGGGAGGCTGGGGACCAAGTCCTAGTACATCAGAGTTCACAAGGGTCTCACATGAACCCTGAGCAGTGCTCATACTAGGGAGGTCAAAGGATAGAGCCGGATTAGCCTTGCCTTTCAGCCGGCTAAGAATTATAAGGGACCAGACAGTAAGGGAGTAAAATGAGGTTGAGGGGACACAACTGAAGGGGAGAACCAAATTGAGCACACAAAAGATAGCAAACATGCTTGGATTTAAGAAAGACTTAACCAAGTTTTAGGAAATGAGTTCGATCACATAATGCACATATTAACAAGCCAAATTGCAAGACTGATTTGGTGAAGAAGAAAGAATTCTGATTATGTTAAGTACAGAAAGCTAGTGTAACAAGAAGAAATCATATCCATTAGCAATAAGACCAGAAACAGACTGGATACATACTTGAAGAATACATTCATGCTTAGTCAACTGAAAAAAGATAGGAGGGCTAGCAGCAAACTTAAACTTTCAAGAGATGGTTATCAGTAACACATAGGCTAGGCAGAGTCTAAGGGAATTAACCAACTCCAAGCAGGTCTAAACATGTTTCAAATCATGAGTTTAATGACATTTAGATTAGCAAAGTCGGGAATTGAAGTAGGACAGTTAGAACAAGCCAGAAACATGTCGAGCAATAATCTTCAGATGTAAACGCACATGCTATTGTCAGGCAAGTGTAAATGAAAGGGCAAAAGTTTGTAACTCACAATTTCAAATGAAACAAGAAAGAAAGGAATCTCACGGTATTGTGAATATTACCAAAAGAGCAAGAACTCAGAATTTCTGGCCTTGGCTTTCAGCCGGCCAGGAACTAAAGTGCAGAACAAGCTTATTCAAAAGCAAAGAGCACACAACTTAGTTTTGTAGTTTTCTTAGTGACTTTTTTTCTCTTTTTTTCGAGGGGAAAGGGGAAAGGGTTTATATAGTGTAGGAATTGAACACATAAACATGAAAAATCACAGTCAAACACTAGAAAAGAAAGCAATCGAAATCAGTAAGGAAAAGAGAAAATTTCAAAACCTTAATTTTAGGTAAAGTACACAAATCAACAGACATACAAGGTAAAAAATCTGATGCTGCATAGAATAAGATGAACATAGACAGAAATACTATTAAAAACCAAAGAATCAAACCAGATTTTGGTTCGATTTAAAAGCATCTGAAACCCTAATTTAGGGTAAGTAAAAAATTGGCAGAAATAAAAAAAATTACACATAATTGGGCGAATATAGACGAGATAATACTTAACATCAAAGGCTTGAACCAATTTTAGTTTGAATCAAAGAAAAATCTGTAAACCTAGCTTTAGGGTTAAATACGAATCAACAAAAAATGAACAAATCGGACTCACATGGTGTAAAATAAATGTGTGTGGACGCAATATCATCTAGATTCAAGAGATGGAAGTCAATCGGACAAAATCAAAGTAAGAGTACTTGCCATGTTTAGGCAAGTACTAGGTAACACCATAGAGAATCACCCGGTAATAGAAATATACGGATATGGTAAGTAAATGGGAAGAAAATCCCATTAGAAGAGGCATTAGGAGAGGTGGTTTTGAGAGGCGGCGGGCTAGGTTTCTTTAGAGAGGAGAGGATAGAGAGGCGGGGGATTTGGAGGGAATGGGGTTAGAGTTTGGGGCCAAGTGATATAAGGAAAGGGGGGAGTCGCTTGTGAGCCGTTGATCATTTTTTGATCAACGGCTGGGATTTGAGGAGAGGTTGGGTCGGTTTTAGACTTGTTGGATCGTTTAGAATTGTGCTGGGGGTTATTGGGCCAAGGTTTGGGTAGTTAGGTCCGAAATTAGGATGAAATTAGGGTCAGATTTTAAATACTCAATTTTAATCAAATAAATAATTTATTAAAGTAATAAATAAGTAGCAAAAATATCATTTGTGCATAGAGAAGATTAAAATAATTACTTGATATTATAAAAATATAAAAAGTCATTTTCTGCATAAATAATATAATTATACGTTAATATGGGCTATTATTGCAAAGATGTGCAATTTAGCCTTAAAAATACAAATGTGATTATAAAAATGCACTGAAAAATATTGAAACATTATGTGGGTATAAACGATAAATTTAGATGATTAAATCATCATAAAATTAATTTGAAGGATATATATTGGATATTTATATAATAAAAATTCAAGAATAAATTGGTTTAAAGCCTTTAAAATTTTGAAAACTTATGTAAAATGTTTACGTATGCTTATAAATGAAATGATGATACATATGCACTATTTTGAATGTATATGTCTATATATTTAAAATATGAGAGAAAAATTGGATATCAACATTTATGACAAAACATGAGTAGGCAACTTTATTTGACTTTTCTTGTGGGGTAGATTGGTTAAAAGGACAAAGAATGTGTGCTTTCTTTTATTTTTGTCAAATGTGTACTTTCGTAGGGGGTTACGAGGTGAAGATGGTTTATGACACTTGTACGGTTTTTTGTTTTAGGGAAAAGAGGAATTATGAAAGGGAGATCGACTAAAAAGGTTTAGAAGACTTGTGAAAATTATTTCCTAGCTGACGATTACACATTATGCATGTCTGTAACCCTTCTAACCTTAGTTTTTCAGCTCTTCTGAAATATCTCTTTATATGCAGATGATCTTCTTTCATTATTCTTGCTCTTTTACCTGTCCTCTTCTGCGACAGAGTGTTTTCTTCCCCATTTAAAATAATCTTAGCAATTTTCGCTGGATTAATTTCATATGAGTCTTGTGAGTCTCCAAGCAGCGTCATGTATTCTTTGAGGTCTGCTTTAACATCTTCCCAAAGTGGGTATGTGGAAGAGAAATTGAAATACTAGAGTAGAAATTAAATTACTAGAATAAAGATTGGATTACTTTCGTTGAGATTGGATTACCTCGGTAGAGATTGGAACACCTTAGCAGCGGTTGAATTATTCCCACAAAAGTCTTCCTACAAGGGGGTGTTGGAGGCTCACAAAAGGTGTCCCTCGCCATAACTAGGCCGTCAACAGCATGCTTAGAAAACTATTGCGCTCCTAAGGCAAAAAATACTAAAGCAATCTTCCTCACCCACTAAAGCAATCTTCCTCAACTACTAGAGTAATCTTCCTCAACTACTAGAGCAATCTTTTTCAACTACTAAAGTGTTTTGAGACTCTACACTCAAATATAAACCATCCATATCCCCATATTTTGGAGGAAGAAACTATAAGAGACTTAGCTAGAAGAAGACATTTTATTACACAAGAGTTTTTACAAGAGAAGTAGGTTGGATCTTGTAGAAACTCTTGTGTAATAAAATGTCTCCTTCTAGTTAAGACTCTTATAGTTTTTTCTTCCAAGATATGGGAATATGGCTGTTTTGTATTTGAGTGTAGAATCTCAAAATACTTTAGTAGTTGAAGAAGATTGCTCTAGTTGTTGGGAAAGATTACTCTAGTAGTTGAGAAAGATTGCTTTAGTAGTTGTTGCATTAGGAGTGCAAGAGTTTTTCGAGTTCGTTGATGACGGCCCAGTTGTGGCGAGGGACTCCTTTTGTGAGCCTCCAGCACCCCTTTATAGGAAGATTTTTGTGCGAATAATTCAACCGCTGCTAAGGTGATCCAATCTCTACTGAGGTAATCCAATCTCTAAGAAGGTAATCCAATATCTATTCTAGTAATCCAATCTCTACTCTAGTATTTTACCGATATCTACGATTTCTGGTATTGCACTTACCCTCTGTGGTACCATATCTGGTCAAAATAAGATCAACACTAGTCGATGACACACCCTTTCAACGATAACTGTGCTGAGTAAACAAACCCGATCCGACATAGAACACACATTCTTATTAGGCCTGATAATGGGCACCAAAATCAATTCCAATCATGTCAAAATCGGTAACTAACCTTTGAAAAGTCCACAATAACCGATCCATGACACATAGCATCAGCTGTCTAACAATTAGCATATCTTCACAGTCCATAACTAAGGAATAGTCTGCATCTAAGAACTTCTAGTCTCTAAATCTTAAGAATATACGAATTTCCCTTTCTGATCCCAACTCCACCACTCAAATGACTGACACATTGCTCATACACAATCACTTCGGGGAGATAATTCCATAAATCTTCCGCGCCATGTAGCAAAACCTGAACATCAACAATCAACAACCATGCAATCCCCATAGTACCAGACAAGCATCCGTAGGCCATCACACAATGCATCTACTGCCATATACACCATACTCAGGCGATACAAGAAAATTCTAATATCCTCTTAAACATATGAAATCGTCCATGCTGTCTAATCTTCAAAACTGAATCGCAATCTTGTGGATGCAAATCTCAATCCCACACGGCGCACCGCATTTATCATTCCATAATATGAAAACACAAGAATCCCATTATCAACTCTGAATCACAAGTAGGATAAACACCCTATCAACCAAAAACCTTCCACTTAACTCAATCTCAGAAAACATCACAACACGCAACAAACCTTCCATAGCTCTAGAAGACATCAGCGTCGAGTTGTTGTCATATCCATTATGAACCTTCGGAACCCATTTTCACATAACCAAACATCAAATTGAACCTGTAATCCAACCAAGTCACGCATATTGCCAAACCCAAGAGTATTGCCACAAAACACCTGTAAAGCATCGCCGCACCAAAATAATTGATTATTTCTATTACTTTGTTGATCCAAACCACTACCAAGCCGACCCATTTCTTCAAGTTCCTCTTGATTCCCTCCAATATAACACTTATCCTTCCCAGTACACTATAGTCCTTGATCAATACTCACCCCAAGAGGCCCTAACATAAAAACCATGGTGTCCTAAGGCCCATAAGCCAACGTGTTCCCTATTAAGAACCCAATAAAACCGCAAACCGGAGTACTCGCTCTGAAGAAATCCTACAAATCTAAAGTTTGTCTTTCGTTTCTCTAATACTATAATGTAGAATTGATGATATGTAAATACCCTAAGTCGAACACCAAATGTCAGTCTCAGCCATACACAAATTGGGAAATCCTTAAATACAACACATAAATCTCGAACCCACTAGAGCCTTCTCGAGAATCATTACTCTTCTCTAATCTACAATGCACAATAAATACAAGCCGAAAGACTTGTGCTCTGTCAGCACATGAATATCCGAAAAGAAGCAATCGAGTGATTCCCTTTTCCTTGAACACTATATACACCACGAATAACAAACCTGAATCATTCCAAGATTTTCATATATCAATAAAGTATAGTACATTATGCATCCAGTAATTTCCTTGCTTGAGTCATCCTCAAAATCAGCTTCTTCTAATCATAACTGATCTATATGTAGGCCTCAGTCCAACTGGTATAACACATGACCATGCAACTTGATCATCAATAGTAGAGTCCCTCACTTATCTTGAAGCCATAGCAGACATCATCCGATAACCACATTACTCTTCCTTTATAACTATCATGATCTCACACTATAACTCGGTTGAATTCTCATAAGATAGCACTTGTCATAAAACACCTCAAATCATCTGCCAAGCGCATATTCATCATTGTGAAAATTGTGCGAACTTCCTCAAGCGACCCGAAATCAAATTTTAGCATGTACGTCCCACTGGGTAGATAGAAAACACTTCATAGAAACATCAAAAGGATCACAAAACCTCAGACCATCCTGCATGAGATAACCCACCTGCTTAGCTTCAAACTAGGATCTCTCTATGACCTTATCATGGTCACAAACACGATGCAGTCACTTTATCTTCCCCAAGTCTAAACTCGTCAACAAGACATAAGAATCTACTTTATTCCACAAATGAACAACTGCAAGATCCCTCACAAACTCCTAACTCGAGATTGAACAACACATCAAGATAGAAATTAAGCATCCATAACGCTATGAATCCCAAGCAAATTTTTCTCATCATATCTAAACCAACTAAGCATAGTCCCTAGTTATATAATACTCACCAAATAGCAATCTCGCGGTTCATAGAGCCATCAATCCCACTCCTAGGGACAGTACCAGACATATAAGTCCAAATGCAATACTTACACAATTGAATCTACCGAGCCTAAGTTGTGGTCTAAACATGACCTCAAGTCCTCGAAATTGGCCTATGTCCACAACACAAGATACCAATCTCACACCTCATCCTCAAAATCACAAGCCATCGATGTACAGCTGATACCAAGTGCTCAACATCACATATACTTGAATAGAAAGAAATCAAAGATATAAGCATCAAGTTGAAATAAAGTAGCATGATAAGGAAAGAAAGATGGGACGCTTCCTAGATTCCCCATAGCCTCTCAAAGATAAGTATGGATGGAACCTAACCCAACCTTCTAGGTAAGACAAACAATATAAGTTACTACTACAATGAGAAATTATTAATATTATAAATAAAATTGCAAAAGAATCAATACAACTACCCCAAAGACTAATAGTACAAGTCATACGGTACTGTGAGTTGGATTTACCAAGCTGGTAAAAGAAATAAGTACAACTTCTATTCGAAAGTAACATGAACAGAAATGAGTTCCTAATCTACCATGAAAAAAAGGTATCTTGAACCTGGGAAGCAACTACGACTTCAATTCCTGCCTTTGACATCCACAGGAACTCAGCTCCAAGAATCTACACACAAGTTGCAGAAGTGTATTATAGGTACACCACGGTTCGTATCCAGTAAGTATTAGGACTAACCTTGGTGAAGTAGTGATGAGGTTCAAGTCGTGTGATACTCACTAGTCAATAACATGTGCAATATATCAAAGATCGACATTAGAAAGTATAACAAAAACAATAACAATTGTCACGCCCCAAATCTAGGGAGGTGTGGCCGGCACCCAATGCCATATTTGTCCTGAGTGTACCACTCTATAATCGTGAACTGTAGAGGGTACCCTTCAACTTAGGCTGACGAGTCCTACGTGCAAGATGACAATACCAATCAAGCCGACGAGGCCACCATGAATGTCTACAACTAGCAATACCAAACTAACATGTACACAAGGCTAGCAAGGCCACAATACTGAATACAAAATATACAATACTCGTCTACAAGACTCTAGAGATAACTAAACTGTATCATGGTCAGGACAAGGCCTCGACCTACCCATCAAACCTATATATATATATATATATATATATATATATATATATATATATATATATATATATATATATATATATATATAATGGACTCCAAGGTGTAGACCTGGTAACTCCGAGGAAGTGGAGCTGATCAACCAAGCTGATATTGACTTTGTATACTAGGAAGATCTATCACAACCTACAGGCATGAAATGCAGCATCCCTAGCAAAAAGGACGTTAGTACGAATAATGTACCGAGTATGTAAGGCATAAAAATTAGTATATAAAATGAAAGAAATATGGAGTAAAGGACTCAGCCCATAAGTCTGAATAGCTTTGTGAATTATGAAACATTTATAATGTCATGCATATGCGTATAGATGTCAGATCATGCATAGGTATATGCATACATAACAACATCAAGCCTCCGAGGGCATCCCATCATATCGTCTCGGCCTTAGTGGGCAAAATCATCAATGTATGCTAGCTGATCAGGTGGTGGTGCGTATATAACACCATAGCCTTTCTCCATACTCCATATACATATAATATACGCGCATATGATGCCATTTGGTCATGGGTCAGTATAGATGTATAAATGAATGCAATGCATAATGAAGTAAGTCAATAAGATCTCTCGGAATGTCATAAGATCAATATGCCTTCAGTTAATATCACAAATAAACTTTATCAACTTACGTATTTTCTAAGACCTATGAAAAAACGATATGATAATATGACATATGGGGAATCAAGAACATATGCAACCCTAGTACTTCTAAGAATAATGTCATTTGTGAAAGTTGCGTGTTTGCTCATTTCATTGTATCATATGGATCATGCTAAAAGGAAAGAAGGGATAACCTTAACATACCTTATAGAAATCTTTCCAATAACAATGCTAAACTCAGCTCACTGTACCTTAATCTACAACAACGACAGCGAAGCTATTGCCAAGCTATGAATGACTCTCTCATTTATATAACGAAAGTAACTTAATCTATAATAAAGCAGACAACATTTTTCCTTATTTTTCTGCTTACTCAAGACTACTATAGACGATACAACAACATAACACAACTAGAAACTCAAGAACAACCTAACTACAATTCGGTACCTTTAATACAACAAAAAAACCAAAATATACCATAACACACCCAATCAACAAGTTATCAATTAGCCTGAGATTGCAACGACAAGCGACAAGAGCACTACCCTACCACATGTGGCATTTCTCCACAAACTTTATCCTTCCAAACTCCATAAATCAGCAGCACAAGAGGCCAACACGAGTGGACTACAAAATACTCCACTACAAGTGGAATAAATCCAATTCACGGATTCCGATCACTGTCCTGTGAGTTATAACTATTAGGAAATGAATTTATCAACCTTCCTTGATATTTAAAAAGCATAAATAGAGTAATTAAGATTTTTATTAACTATGAATTACCTTCCAAAACTCAAACTACAATGAAAAAGAGAGGCGATATAATGATAACTACGTCGTAGGGATCATTCTAATGTTATTGCTTCTTGATTTCTTACCCGAGATGTTAATCTTTTTTGAAACCCTTGTAGAAAGATTAAGGATAAGTTTGTGGGTCTTCTCTATTTGTGGTCTCTAGAGAAATGAAGAAAAATATTACTTAAGGCATATATATATATCCACTTTTGAAAAGTCAAAGAGGTGCTAGCTTGGCACCCTAGCATTGTCCCATCTTCAGATGCTTATATCTTTTTAGGATTTCATATGAATGAGCGGTTAAGAATGTTGGAAACTATATCACAAGACCTTCAATTTGGTATATAGTTTGTTCCAAAAAGACCTCATATAGCAGACAAAATGTATTTCTCAAAAAGCTTCATTACAAGGCAAATCCTTAATCGGTTTTTCCACAACTTAAATCCAATTTTTGCTAAACTTTATATTTTGATATCCAACCATCATATATAGTCATATTAAAACTTTACACTCATTTAAATCATGATTAAAAAGTCTCATATTCATTTTATTTAACCTTAGGACGCACAAGGTGTAACAATCTTCCCCCTTAGAAACATTCGTCCTCGAATGTTAAACTCCCAGAGATCTATAGAAATTTTGGCAGAGTCTCCTATGTAACGATACTACTACCAACCCGTCATGCAGAAAACCCAATAATAAAAAGCCACACGGGGCCACAATCATCAATAACACCAATGGCCTCACACGACCAATGTCAGTAACTACATAAGAATCCAGTATTATAAACACACCTAAAGGTTGTGATATCACAGTCCGATCCTCCTCCGGTAGAAGAAACAAGTGAGGATACCTAGACTTCATATCTTCTTCAGCTTTCCATGTCATCTCCTCCACATTCTTGTTTCTCCAAAGTATTTTAACCAAAGCTACATCCTCAATTCTCAATCTCTGAACTTGTCTATCTAGTATAGCAATGGGAGCTTCCTCATATGATAACGGCTCTGTGACCTAAACATCATCAACTGGAACGACTCTAGAAGGATCTCCGATAGAGTTATGGAGCATAGACACATGAAAGACTGGATGTATAGACTCCAAGTTCGATGGCAAGTCGAACTCATCTGCTACTTGGCCTACTCTGCGTATAATCCTATAAGGTCCAATGTACCGATGGCTAAGCTTTCTTTTCTAATAGAATCTCATAACGCCTTTCATCGGTGATACCTTTAAGAATACCCAATTGTATACCTGAAACTCCAAGTCTCATCGTCGATTATCTACATAGGACTTCTAACGACTCTGAGCTGCTAATAGCCTTTCCTATATAAGCTTAATCTTCTCAACTACCTATTGTACCAACTCTGGCCCTACTAACTTATTTTGTCCACCCTCAAACCATCTGATATGTGACCTACACTTTCGTCTGTAAAGAGCTTTATATGGAGTCATCTGAATATTGGAATGATAGCTATTATTATATGCGAACTCAATAAGTGGAAGATGATCATCCCAGCTACCCATGAAGTCTATCATACAAGCCTGTATCATATCTTCAAGTGTCTGAATAGTATGCTCAACCTGACCGTCTGTCTGTGGATGAAATATTGTACTAAGACTTACCTAAGTCCCCAATCCTTTTTGGAACGACCTTCAGAAATTAGCTATAAACTCAGCACCTCTATCTGAGATAATAGATAAAGGGACACCATGAAGTCGTACTATTTCCTTAATGTAATGCCTTGCATAATCCTCTAAAGAATACGTAGTCCTGATAGGCAAAAAATGGGCCGATTTTGTAAATCTATCAACAATCACCCATATAGGATCGAACTTACACTGGGTACAAGGTAAGCCCATGATGAAATCCATATTATTTACTTCCCATTTCCAAGTCGTAATCTCTATAGCCTGCAATAATCCACTGGGTTCTAATGCTCAATCTTAACCTGCTGACAATTAGAGCACTGAGCAACAAACTCTTCTATATCATTCTTCATTTCGTCCCACCAGTATGTTTCCCTGATATCACGATACATCTTCGTCGCTCCTAGATGAACAGAATTATGAGAATAGTGAGTTTCTCCTTTAAACAGCCAACACAACCCTACCACATTAGGAACATATAATCGACCTTGATATCTGAGGAATCTATCTCCATTAATCTCAAAAGGTGTCTTCTCGTTTTGAGGGGTTGTATCTCTGTAATGCGCTAGCACATGATCTTCATACTGGCGTTCCTTCACTTCAGTTACTAAATAGGATGTTGTTGTGTCCTAAATAGTAACTCTGGTATCACCTGAATCCAGACTCCAAGACTAGCTAGCTGATGAATCTCATAGGCTATCTCACTCTTCTCTGGCTATAAATATGATAGGCTGCCCATAGATCTACAACTGAGGGCGTCGGCTACTACATTCACCTTCCCTAGATGGTATAAAATATCAACATCATAGTCTTTCAGTAGCTCCAATCATCGCCTCTGACGTAAATTCAATTCCCTTTGCTTGAAAATATACTGAAGGCTCTTATGAGTCGTATAGATATCAACATGAATGGGATAGAAATAGTGCCTCCACATCTTTAGTGCATGAATCAACGCGGCTAACTCTAAATCGTAGGTCGAGTAGTTATTCTCGTACTTTCTTAGTTGTTTAGAAGCATATGCGACAACCTTACCATGCTATATCAACACACAACCTAATCCAATGCCCGAAGCGTCACAATAGATGGCATAACCATCGTTCCCCTCTAGTAGTGTCAGAACCGGTGCTGAAGTAAATCTGTCCCTCAATGCCTGGAGACTCCGCTCACAAGCATCAGTCCACTGAAACTTTGTTGCCTTCTGAGTCAACTTTGTCAATGGTGCTGAAAGAGAAGAAAAGCCCTCTACGAATCTCCTGTAATAACCAGCCAAACCTAGGAAGCTACGAACCTCCGTAGGTGTCGTGGGTCTAGGCCAAGTCTTCACTACCTTAATCTTCTATGTATCAACCTGGATATCCTCACCTGAGATAATATGCCCAAGGAAAACTACAGAATTCAACCAAATATCACAATTGAGAATTATGCGTACAACTTCCATTTTTGTAGGTCTCTGAGCACAGTACACAAATGATCTGCATGCTCGGCCTCTGAACGGGAATAAACCAAAATATCATCTATAAATACAATCACGAACAGATCTAGAAAGGGTTTGAATACATAGTTCATCAAGTCCATGAATATTGTTGGGGCATTGGTCAAACCAAACGACATAGCACGAAACTCAGAGTCGTTGTATCTGGTCCTGAATGCTGTCTTCGGAATATCTTTCTCTTTAACCCTTACCTGATGGTACCTAGACCTCAAGTCTATCTTCTCGAAACACCTGGCACCTTGCAACTGATCAAATAATTCATCAATCATCGGGAGCGAGTACTTATTCTTGATCTTAGCCTTATTCATTTGCCTATAATAAATACACATCTGCAATGAACCATCTTTCTTTCTCACAAATAACACATGTGCTGCCCACGATGATGTAATGGGTCTGATAAAGCCCTTTTCAAGCAAATCCCTCAGATGTTCTTTCAACTCTCTCAGCTCTGAGGGTGCCTTTCTATAAGGAGGAATAGCTATCGGCTGAGTATCTGGTAATATGTCAATAGCAAACTCAATCTCCCGCTTTGGCGGAAGGCTTGGAAGCTCATCGGGAAAAACATATGGAAACTCATTAACCACCGGGATAGACTGAATGGTCGGTGACTCTGCTTTCACATCATGTACCCGAACTAAGTGATAAATATAATCCTTTCTGATCATCTTCCTTGCCTTGAGATAGGAAATAAAACGGCGATGCACTATTAACTTTCCACTTCAAATTTGGCTCCCCTAAAAACTGGAACCGACCCATCTTTGATCTATAATCAATGTATGCATAACCAGAAGCCAACCAATCCATACCCATAATAACATCAAATTCTACCATATCTAACTCAATCAGGTCCGCTACTGTAGAATGAATATGAACTACTACTATACAATCACTATATACCGTCTAGCTATCATTGGATCCCTAACAGGTGTAGACACCTCAAAAGGTTCAATCAACTCAGGTTCTGTCCCAAACTTATTAGCAACAACCGGACTGATGTACGATAAAGTGGAACCTAGATCAATCATATACCATATAAGGAGACTGATAATATACCTGTAACAATATCAGTTGACGACTCTTGATCCTGTCGACCCACTAATGCGTAAATGCGGTTTTAAGGACCGCTCGAGCTGGATGCTCCACTTGTGCCTCTACCACGACCTGCTACAGATCCTGCTGGTTGAACTTTACCTGTACCACCTCTCGTTGAACAATCTCTCATAACGTGGCTTAGATAACCACAAGTATAACAAACACTCAACTCCACAAGGCCCTGCCCGGCATGCTGCTTACATATTGAGCACATTGTGGCAAGGGCAGCCTCATCTGCCTTGAGGCCCTAGAACTCTGACTGGGCTTAGAATATGTGGAGCAAACAAATCTCCTACCAGCAAACTGATGGGGTGCACAAGCCAATGGCTGGGCTTGATACCTCGGATACTGTTGTCTCTGACCACCTCAAAACTCACTAGAAAGACTTGAAGATCTCACTCTCTTACTCTGACCCCTATCATGCTCACGAGCGGCCCTCTGCCCTCTGCTTCTGCTTACACTCCTCCACACCCTGAGCGTATGCCTGAATACGAGAAATATCCATGCCTAGCTGAAGTGAGACCGACATACAATCATTAAGCGGGTGCGGCTCCAACCCTATCACCAACCGGTGAACCCGATCCTCCATCTTAGCTACAATAATGGGTGCATACCTAGCCAAAGAATCAAACTGAAGGTTGTACCCCCGAACACTCATATTACCCTGCCGAAGGGTCAATAACCTATCAACTATGGCCCGTCTAAGATTTGTTAGAAAACAATGACAAAGAAAAACTTCTACAAACTTCTGCCATACTGCTGGAAGGGCCTCCTCATCTTTGGACAACTCCCAAGACTCGTACCAATTAACTGCAACATCCCGAAGTTTATAGGAAGCTAGCTCAACTGACTCAGTCGCAGTAGCCTTCATTACCTTCAAAGTCCTCTACATCCTATCAATAAATACCCGAGGGTCCTCGTTTGGATCTGCTCCAATGAATACCGAAGGCTCCAAATTAATGAAATCACGAACCCTTGCACTGTTGGAACTATCTTTATAACCAATACCTACTTCCAGGCGCCGAGCCTATGCGGCCACTAATCAAGTCAATAGCTGAATAACATCTCACATCTGCCAACCCAGTGTGCATTTGGCTGAGAAGTTGGAGGTACTGGGGTGGGCGCTGGAGCTGGTGCCCCTTGAATCTCCTCTGGAAAGGGCGGGGTATGTGAAGTCTGAGATGAAGTCTCACTCTTAGACTCTCCTCGAGCCTGGTAACTTGTGGCGCTCGACTTGTCGTCTTATCAGCCAGGAATATCCCCTTCTAGGTGGCTATAGCCTTCTTAGGCATCACTGATAACATACATATCATTAGGAATCCTTATATCGCACGATCTAAGATAAGAAGGGAAGATAACATTCTATATATCCTGGAGCCTCCTGTTTATAAGTGTGGTGCACAACACACTCATAAACAAGACTCTACTAGACACGGTCTGTAGATAACCCTAGGATTAACTGCTCTAATACCAAGTTTGTCACGCCCCAGACCTGGGGAGGCGTGGCCAGCATCCGGTGCCATATTTAGCCCGAGTGTACCACTCTGTAACTATAAAATCTAGAGGGGTAACCCTCAACTGGGGCCAACGAGGCCTACCTGCTAACTGATAATACCAATCAAGGCCGACGAGGTCCCCATGAATGTCTATAACCAGGAATACCAAACTAACATGTACACAGGGTTGTGAAGGCCACAATACTGATATACAAAATATACATGACCCGTCTACATGCCTCTAGATATAACTAAACTATATCATGGTCGAGACAGGGCCTCGACCTACCCATCAAGCTTGTATACATAAAATGGACTCCAAGGTCTGAATCTGGTAACTCCGAGGATGTGGAGCTTACCAACCAAGCTGATATTTGACTTTGTCTACTAGGAAATTCTATCAGGACCTATATGCATCAAATGCAGCATCCCTAACAAAAAGGATGTCAATACGAATAATGTACCAAGTATGTAAGGCATAAAAATCAGTATATAAAATAAAAGAAACATGGAGTAAATGACTAAAAATGTAAGATTGAATAGCTCTGTGAATCATGAAACATTTATAGTGGTCATGAATATGTGTATAAATGTCATATCATGCATAGGTGTATGCGTACATAGCAACATCAAGCCTCTCAGGGTATCCCATCATATCATCTCGGCCTCCATGGGGGATATCAACAACGTATGCTAGCTGTTAAGGTGGTGGTGCGTATATAACGCCATAACCTTTTCCCATATATATATATATATATATATATATATATATATATATATATATATATATATATATATATATATATATATATATATATACACGTATATATCACCAGCTAGTCATGAGTCAATATACATGTATAAATGAATGCAATGCATAATAAAGTAAATCAATAAGATCTCTCGGAAGGTCATAAGATCAATATGCCTTCTGTTAATATCACAAATAAACATTATCAACTTACGTATTTTCTGAGACCCATGAACCGACGATATGATAGTAGGACATATGGGGAATCCAGAACATAGCCAACCCTAGTACTTCTATGAATAGCTCATTGTACCTTAATCTACAACAATGACAGTGAAGCTATTGTCAAGCTACGAATGACTCTCTCATTTATATAGTGAAAGTAACTTAATCCGTAACAAAACGGGCAGCGTTTCCCATGATTTTACTGCTTCCTCAAGCCTACTATAAGTGAAGACAACAACACAATTCAATCAGCAACTCAAAAGCAACCTAACTACAATTCCGGGCCTTTAATACAACAAAAAAAAGCACAAAATATACCATATCGCACTCAATCAACAAGTTATCAATTAGCTTGAAATTGCAACGAAGAGCGACCAGCCGCACTACCCCACCACATGTGGAGTTTCTCCGTTCCCTTTATCCTTCCAAACTCCATAAATCAGCAGCACAAGAGGCCAACACAAGAGGACTACAAAACAGTCCACTACAAGTGGAATAAATCGAACTTACGGCTTCCTATCACTGTCCTGTGAGTTCTAACTATTAGGAAACAAATTTATCAACCTTTCTTGATATTTAAAAAGCTTAAATACAGCAAGTAGGCATTTTATTAACTTTGAAGTACCTTCCAAAACATAAACTACAAAGAAAAAGAGAGGTGGTATAATGATACTTACGTCGTAGGGAACGTTCTAATGTTGTCGCTTCTTGATTTCATACCTAAGATGTTAATCTTTTTTTGAAACCCTTGTAGAAAGCTTAAGGATAAGTTTATGGTCTTCTCTGTTCGTGGTCTATGTAAAAATGAAGAAAAAGAAGACTTAAGGCATGTGTGTGTGTGTATATATATATATATATATATATATATATATATATATATATATATATATATATTTCTAAATTTGAAAAGTCAAAGAGGTGCTAGCTTGGCATCCTAGCATTGGCCCATCTTCAGACGCATCTTTTTATCGGGACATCTTATGAATGAAAGGTTAAGAATGTTGGGAACTACATTCCAAGACCTTCAATTTGATATGTAATTTGTCCCAAAAAGACCTCATATTTCACACGACATGTATTGCTCAAAAAGCTTCGTTACAAGGCAAATCCTTAATCTGTTTTTCCGCAACTTATATCCAATTTTTTCCAAAATTTATATTTTATACTCAAATATCATATATAGTGATATTATGACTTAAAACTCATTTAAAGCATGATTAACAAGTCTCATATTCATTATACGTGTCCCTGGAACGCACAGGGTGTAACAACAATAATCTCAACATAACAAGTGAAAACAATGAAATTCTAGTAACCACTCAACTTCTACAACAAGTCATTAAATAGAAACACACACATATGGCACCTTGTACCCACACTATCAGCCAAACTCTCATGACAAAGAACTGTGCCACAATATCAATCACACTCGCACCACGTGCCAATATCAATCAAACTCGCACGGCAAACACCTCATGCCTGCACGGAAAAGACCTTGTGCCACTATACCAATCACACTCACACGACAAATAAATTGTGACAATATCAATCAAACTCGCATGACAAACACCTTGTTCCTGCACAGAAAAGACCCTGTGCCAATATTAATCACACTCGCACAAAAAGACTTCATGCTCGCACGACAAATACCTTCTGCCAGTATTAATCGCACTTGCACAGAAAAAACCTTATGCTCGCACGGTAAAGACCTCGTTCCTATATCAATCACACTCCCACGACAATGACTCATGCTCACATGGCAAAGACCTCGTACCAATACTCAAACTATCCGCTCAACATGTACATATGTGCCACAAAAATACAACAATAATGCCAAAGTTTTTATCACGGGTATTAGTTCATAATTTATCAATAAAGTGCACAAGGACATGAAAAATAGTAAAATACGGATGGGTATTTAACAAAGAATGCATTACTACGGCTAAAAACAAGTGCAATGATCATGTTCACATATCTACAAAGTGATTAAGCATGTTTCATATATAATACATCCTCAAATTAAAGCATATTAATAGCCTAAAATCTATTCCGACCACAAACCACACATAGCATCTGTGTACATGCTCGTCACCTCGTGTACACATCACTTTTCACATAACACAAATAAGAAATTACGGAATACTAAGGGGTATTCCCTTTCACAAGGTTAGTAAAGATACTTACATCAAACAAGAAAAATCAATACACTAAACACGCCTTCCCGCATAAATCGACCTCCGAACGGCTCGAATCTAGCAAACAATAAGTCAATAACATCACCTAATGCCATAGGAATCAAACTCAAACAATAAAGATCAAATGTTTAATCAAATACTCAAATTCAACTAAAAAGTCAACCCCAATCTTGCAGCCCAAACTCAACAAAACTCACAAATTATGACAACCCATTCAAATACGAGTCCAGCCATACAAGTTTCATCCAAATCTGACTCCGAATCGATGTTCAAATTTTAGTTTTTTACTTTACAAAACTTTTGCCAAAAATCCCAAATTTTACTCTAAAATTCCATATTTTAGGTATAAAAATCCACGGGGATCCATGATATATAATCAAAGTCAAGTTAGGAACACTTACCCTCATGATTTTGGTGAAATCTTGTAATGACCCAACCGGTCGTTTTGACCATCTGCATTCAGCTCCTTAGTTTAAGATCACGAGTAGCTTCGTATGGTGTATTGTGTCTTGTGTGTATCATCGGTTTTGGTTTTCAAATGATTTGGGATTGATTTGGAAGAATGATTCTAATTTTAGAATCTTTAAGTTTGAAGAGTTGACCAAATTTAACTTTTGTGAATTTTACCTCATATCAGAGTTTGTATGGTTTCGTTAAGTACGAATGGTGATTTTGGACTAGGACGTATGTCTGGATTTGCATTTGGATATTTCTAGAAGGTTTTGGTACTATTTGACAAAAGTTGGCAATTTGAAGGTTTGAATAGTTCATAGGTTTGACCAGAGTTGACATCGGTGTTATCGAGTTTAGATTGTTGTTCCAGGAGTTGGAATAGGTTCGTTGTGTCAGTTGGAACTTGTGTGCAAAATTTGACGTGATTTTGCGTTGTTTAGACGTGTTCGACGTAAGTTTGGAATTTGAAACCTTGAAATAGTTCATTAAGCTTTAATTGAGGTGCGATTCGTGGCTATGAAGTTGTCATATGTTATTTGAGGCCTCGAGTTGGTATGTGTTATATTTTGGAACTTTTTGGTATGTTCGCACGGGATTTCGCGGGGCTCGGGTGAGTTCCGGGGTAGTTTCACACAATTTATCTTCTGTTTGCATTGTTTATTTTGCTGGTGTCTTCAGTGAACCCTGTTCATGTGGGGGTCAGTATGATTGCGGATAAGGAATTGGACTGGGGGAGTTTTTTTCATCGCGTTTGCTAGTACAGGGTCACGTTCGCAGTGCCTTGAGTGGTTGGTTGCATCGCGTTCGCATTAGTAGGTTGCGTTCGCCTTTCAGAACTGAGGGCTGTTGGAAGAGCCTTTGCATTCGTGAGGGTAATACCGCATTCGCGAAGGTCAAGCATCCTTGGGCATCGCGTTTTCAAGGATGGGGCCGTGGACGCGAAGTGTTTTCTATGGTGGTGCAGTTTTGTGCTTTGCAATTACAAAGCTGGTCCAGCGATCGCGAAGGGTTTACCTAGGCAGTGTTATAAAGTATTCTATTTTCAGACTTTCAATTATTTTATCACTTTTTGAGTTGGGGAGCTCGGATACGGGTAAGTACTTTTGACTTGGATTTAATTATTTTACATGATTCCATCTTCGATTTTGGCATTTAATTTGACGAATGTAAAAGAGAAATTAGGGGTTTTTGTCAAAACTTTTCTTAAGTGAATATTTGAGATTTCAAAATTGAGCCAGAGTCGGATCTGAGTGAAATTAGTATGGTCGGACTCATATTCGAATGGATTGTCAGAATTTGTGAGTGTTGTTAGATTCTAGGGTGCGAGCGCGAGTTGGATTTTTTGTTGACTTTGAGTATTTGATTAAAGATTTGAACTTTATCATTTGGGTCTAATTTCTTTGGTATTATTTGATGTGTTTGAGTTGCTTTTGGCAAGCTTCGAGCCGCTAGGAGGTCGATTCACATGGGACGGCCATTCTAGAGTATCAGTTTGGCTTGCATAAAGTAAGTGTCTTACCTAATCATGGTTGAGGCACTAGTTGCCTGAATTATTTGTGATACCAACGTGTTATGGATGGGGCACATGTGTGGGGTTTAGCCCATGTACGTTAATCGGGTATTATTCGTTCTTAGGGTAGCACTTAGGCTATGATATGCCTTGAGTTGGTTGCTAAGCTTCGTGCTGTTATGGTTTTTATATTTGTACCCCTGTTGTGAGCTGTTGAGCCATGTTTGAGGTTGCATAAAGGTTATCTCCTGATTGAACCTGATAATTGATATTTTTGTGATGTACTTGGCTGATTTGAATTATGATAGCACACTTTGCACATGCTTACACCTTATCATGTCACTTATACCAGTCTGGGAGTAGGAAATTTGATTTTCATTGTTCATGTACATGTATTCTTGCATATATGCTTGTGTGATATGGTTTGAAGTGGTAGCCTGTGACTACGCCAGGCGGATTGTGATATTGTGCCTGTGACCACGTCGAGCTAATTGTAATATTGTGCATCCGACCACGCCAGACAGATTGTGATATGGTACATGTGACCATTTCGAAAGGATTATGATTATTGTGCATGTAACCATGTCAGACGGATTAGGAAATTGAGCATGTGACCATGGCGAGCGGATTGTGATTATTAGCACGTGAGTTGTCTGTTCGGTTGTTATATCATTGGTACATGAGTTGTCTGTGTAACACGCAAGTTGCCTGTGAGGATCCAGAAATTGATATTATTGGCACATGAATTGTCCATGCAGCATGTGAGTTGTCCGTGTGGTTGAATTTTTAGCACATGAGTTGTTCATGCAGCACATAAGTTGTCCGTTCAGTGTGTGGATATGGATCCAGCCCCCTAGGGTCACCCTCTCATGTTCCTTCTTGATGGTGTACACGCGGATTGTTAGAAACCGACAAGTTTCTGGTTGATGTGGCCTCTGGGAGAGATGATCATTGGTTTGGTTCGGATACTAAGATTCTGATGTGGGCACAGAGCCGTGATGTGATTTCTATTTGGATCGGGTTTTGCGCCACAATGGATTAATAGTCTGTTAATGCATATCATCTTTACTTACAATTCTTTTGGCTATTTACCTGATTTATTTGCATATCTTCCTCATATGCTGGTTTGTTACTGAGCAGACTATGTTAAGACATTGTCGATCACCAAGGTGGTTTTATCTCTTATTTCATGATTTAATCATATTTTTGTTCTATACTTGTTGTAATTTACGAACTTGTACAGGTAATTTGCGAGTGTCATTTATAATTCTTGCTTTTATTGTCTCGCCAAGGTTAGCTATGATACTCTGATTATATGTGTCACGACCCAAAATCCATTAAAGGTCGTGATGGCGCTTAACACCGCTGTCAGGCAAGCCAACAGTGATTGATTAGCTTAATTACTCATTTTGGTAATTTGAAATTATAGTTTCCTTCAATTAAATAGTAAGTAATAAAATTCACAGAGTAAATGATGATATTTTTACCACTACGATATTGAACAACCCAAAAATACTCCCAAAACACGGTGTCACAAGTGCATGAGCATCAACTACGAAGATAAAATAAAATACAACATCTGTCTGGAATACAAATTAGAGAGGAAAAATATATATGACTCTGAAGGAGACTCTGCTGGCTGCGGATCGTAACATTGGATGCACCTCACCTAAGTCCCCGCATCAACCACGCCTCTGCGCCCACAAGGCTACTAGACATATATGCGCCTGCATAAAAATGTGCAACAAGTGTAGTATGAGTATGTAAATCAACGCGTCCCCAGTAAGTATCCAATAACCTCGAAGAAGTAGTGATAAGGGATCAACTTCGACACTTACTATGGGATTATAATAAAATGCCGACATTATATTTAAACATGGAATACATAACATAGCTGAAAATTCGATAACTGGAAATTATCAAAAATCCTTTTTACTAATAGAAATTCCCAAATTCATTTTCATCATTTAAAAATTTATATCTCAAGCTACTAAAGCAATGATAATCATTATTAGTTCCAAAGAGTTATCATGCGTAAATCATCCCGAGGTCGTACGGTCCAATCCAACATATAAATATAAACTGTGCACCTTCGAGGGTCGAACGACACGAACCAACATATAAATATAAACTGTGCACTGCCGAGGGTCGAACGACACGAACCATAGATGCATGTATTAACCTGCCGAGGTGAACGGCCCGCTCCCATGAGAGTAGTGGAAATTTACCCCCCTCGCGGAATATATTTGCGACACGGTTGAACATAGATTTCCTAAGTTATTATAATATTCTTCAATTCTTTTCAAAAAATACAAAATTCAAATTAAAACTTTTTAGTCTTGAAATCCTCAATTTCAACTCTTTTCAAGGTATTTAATTAGCATACGCGGTCTCAATTCTTTTTAAGGCAATAAATAAGCATAATCAAATAACAATATCAACAAGGCATGGTGTAAACCTAAAATTACCCGGACATAGGCATAATTAGTAGCTACGTACGGACTCTCGTCACCTCGTGCGTACGTAGCCCCGCAAATAAGAGCACACATGAATTCAATTCACCTATGGTGTTAATTCCCTCTTACAAGGTTAGAAAAGAGATTACCTCGCTTCGAAGTTCCATAACCGGTTCCCAAGCCTTCCAAACAACTCAAACCGATGGCCTACGCTCCCAAACTAGTCAATAATGTGCAAATCCAAAAATATATACTGTAATACTCATTATAATCATATTTACAATAATTTTCAACTCCGTTCGAAAAGTCGATAAAAATCACCCTCGGGCCCACATGCCCGGGTTTCAAAATTTTTTCGAAGATAAACTTTACCCATAACACCACGAACTCAAATATATAGTTTATCCCAAATTCCACGTCCAATTTCGTGGCCAAAATCCAAAAATATAAATTTCTAGGTTTTTCTTCAAAATCCCAAATTTCTAATATTTTCATGCCTAAATCCAAGTGTAAACCTTGTATGTAGCTCACAACTAGTAGAAATTACTTACCACATGCTTGATGATGAAAATGACACTCCAAAATTGCTTCAAAATAGGCTCCCATGGAAGAAGTGAAGCGAAAATGAGCCAAACCCTCATTTTAAAGAAGCACACTACCCAGCCCGACCTTCGCACCTGCGGTCCGATAGCCGCTCCTGCAGCTCCGCACCTGCGGAAATCCATCACAGGTGCGGCTCTAACTCAACCTAGCAGCCCCCGCATTTGCGAACAAAATAGCGCTTCTGCCTTTCGCTTCTGCGATCTCCACTCCGCATCTGTGCCTTCGCAGGTGCGGACATGCCCTCGCACCTGCGCCCTTTCCCAACTTGCCCAGCATCGCTTCTGCAACCCTCCTGGCCGCTTTTGTGGCTCCGCACCTGCGGCCAAAACCTCGTAGGTGCTGTTACACCAGATGACAGCAGCTCCAGCACTCCTCCAAGCCCAAAGTCGATCCATTTACCATCCGGAATCCACCCTAGGCCCTAGGGACCTCAACCAATTATACCATCACGTTCCAAAACACATTACGAACTTAGTCGAGCCTTTAAATCACATCAAACAACAATGAAATCATGAATCGCACCCCAATTTAAGCTTAATGAACTTTAGAACTTCAAACTTCTACATTAATTGCCGAAACCTATCAAATCACGTTCGATTGACATCAAATTTTACACATAAGTCACATTCGACATTACGGACCTACTCCAACTTTCGAAATCAGAATCCGACCCCGATATCAAAGAGTCCACTCCCGCTCAAACTTCTCAAAAATCTTCAAGTTTCAAACTTTTGCCAAATGACCCTGAAATGAGCTACGGACCTCCAAATCCACATCCGGACGCGCTCCCAGTACCAGAATCACCATACGAAGCTATTCCCAGACTTGGAATCTCAAACTGACATCGATAACATTGAAATGCACTTCAGCCCAAATTTATGAAATCCGTCCAAAATACCAACTTCCCTCAATGGGCGCCGAAACGCACCTGGGTCATCCAAAACCTGATCCGAACATACGCCCAAGTCCAAAATCATCTTACGAACCTGTTGGAACCTTCAAATCGCAATTTCGAGGATGTTTACTAAAAAATTCAAACCTTAGTCAATTTTTCCAACTTAAAGCTTCCGAAATGAGAATTTTCTTTCAAAATCAACTTCGAACTTCCTACCTGTGCTACCATAACTCAGTTGAGCACATTAGCTCGAGCCAATCTGAAAATCCTCCCCATTATTTAGGCAAATACGCCTTAGTGCCAAATTCCAACATCCGAAATTCTCTACAGGCCTATTTCCAACATACGAACACCGAGTCGATCACTACACGATGTACCAACACATGATTGTATACTCTTACTGAATTCACACCATGCACCCCATAACTCACATGACCATAATAACTTCATCTGATAACAATAGCCGAAATCCCACGAATTAGATGCCCACAACATTCTCATGACGCATATAAGTTCTGTTTCAACTCTCGCTATACTTCCACGATAGAAGAGATATGTAAAAACTCATAACCACCTACCGAATCACAATTCATGGAGTCTCTCCTCCCGACAAGAACCATTACCTCATTACGAGCCAAATAACAATATTTTCTCCTTAATATGCTTCATATGAATCCGATCGCACTGATCCCAGGTCCAATAAATCTCGTCTCCCCCAACAAAAGCTGCTCATGCTATAAGCCACCTCAGACACTACCATAATCTCATATGATGCCACAATGTGCCAACAAGCTACAAACCCGAATGCGATACATAAGAAAATGAACTCTGGAAAGAACTGCTCAACCCACGTGACTAATTAAACAACCGAAAAGATGTTATGAACCTTTCTCCGAAAATGAGAAACAAAACACACAAGAATAGATATATGGGACTGTACTCAACATCACACTGTTGCGGCGTGCAACCCGATCCACACATGATACCGTTGCGGTGTGAAACCCGATCCAACCATGATCCCCATGGCGGTGTGCCACCCGATCCAAATAATGTACCCGTGGTGGCGTGCCACCCGATACACACATAATAATCTATAAAAAAATACATACGAGCTAATATGCTAATACCCAAAAGCCAACCGCAAGCATGCGAAGTGCATAATATAAATCCAGGGGAGACGGATAGCGCCATGCGCTATGAAACTCAAGCAAAACTAAGGTGCAATAAATGACCTGGATCTTGAGAGCCATCCAAGGCCCGAAGACTCCCCCATAAATAATGCTCTGCTAAAATGAACACATCCGGCCTGATATAGAGCCCGCATTCACATTTAGATCCATCCACGGACCTCAAGCCGATTCTGATTGTACTGCATTGGGCCAATAACCTTTCAAGGATCCATAGTAACCCTATTCCCATGACACAAAAGAACAGTCGTCAAATTCGGAACAACTTCCACAGTCCTCAACCAAATGAATAGAGCGCCTTCCAGGCCTAATCCCTCACATTAGCGATAGTACCATAATCTCCATACTTGGTTTCAATTTTCAATCATTCAAGTGACTATATGTCACACTTATACCATCTTCCCGTGGGATACGTTCCCATGACCTTCCACACTAGGTAACAAGTCTGCACATCCATACCACCAATCATACTAATGTTGTAACGCAAATCGAGAATCCGGAAATCAGTACACCAAACCTCTTACACAGGACACCGATCTCAGGTGACGCTAAAGACAATACCAGCTTACTCTAACCATCTGAATACTTTTCTGCTCATCCAAGCTTGTGACATTCTTGTCAACACCAAACCTCAACCTTGATCCTTAACTTCCGATTCCCATGCTACCCACTGCACCTACTCATACCAATACGCAAGAGTACAAGGATTTCACCATAACTCCTGAACCTCTAATAGAATAAACACTTCATCATATAGAAACCTTTTACTTAACTCATCTTAGAAGAACCAATGAAACACACAACTGAATTCCTACAGCCGCAGAAAATATAATCCTCTAGTAGTGGTCTAGACCACCATAACTCTTCCGGTTTCCATCTACACATAACAGGCCATAATTCTCGAATGCCTCCTAAATAAAATCAATTACAGCGGCGGTCAAGCCTCGCACGTATTGCCACAAAGCACATGTATGAATTAACATGCTGAAGGAACTGATCATTGCCACCATCATGCCAATTCAACCATTGCCGACACATCTGACTTCTTCTAGTTTACTTCGAACTTGCCTTAGGAATAATAGTTGCTCCATTCAAAACATAACGAACCCAAATCCGTACTCATCCTGAGTGACCTCGTTTTACGAGACCTAGTTGTCTCAAAACCTACGAACCATCTCATACCCTCTTTGTGCGCATATTCGAGTCTTCAACAGGTATATCCATTCTAATAAATTCTCCATGAATCCGAATTTGTTTTCTCCTGCTCCTCCAATGCTACACCGCAGACCAAAAATCACATAGAACACTCCAAGCCCCTTTTCATAATCGGATGCAAAAGCTCGATACTTAACCATACTATGGACTCAAAATCCTGAGGCATCGCACTTTAACTTTTGAATCCACTATGACCATTGTTGAGAGTCACCCAGTCCGTCTTGGTCCCGAATATAATCAAACTCCAAGGCTTTGCTAGCACATGAACAATTTCTCAAGGAAGCACCCAGCTAGATCATTTTCCTCGTACTTCACATCCACACGAAGCATAAACTCCGAGTCTTCCCAAAGCCAGAACATGAATTGATAAGGCCAATTGTAGCACACATTCCCCAAATCCTTTGCTCACATTACCACTGATGTTCTCTTTCCTTAGTCCTAATCCACCGATATGCCGATAACCAAAAACCTCACAAGTAGACAATCAAGCAATCCAATTGTAGGCGGTGGGGCTCTCCCACTTAGCTTGAAGCTAACATTACATAACTCTGGAACCCACCAAAATTCCTTATCCCCTATTGACATGATCTTGCACAATCAACCCGCCAAATTCCTCGAAATCTTCCTGTTAAACATTTTATGAACACTTTGAATCACTAGCCACATTGACATATTTGATCCCTTACTGGATAGCCAGTAAAAGTTCTACGTAGATGCTTCGTCAACACCACACAACCGCTAACCTGTTCACATGAGATGACCCACCAGTAGAAATTCCATGCTGACATCATCCAACGACGCTGCACTGGGTACAATTACTACAAAATCAGTAAGCCATTATGAGCCCTTGCTCCTTCACCAACTGTGCAAATCCGTTCGCTCCCCACTGACATCACTGAATTGCGAAAATACATTCCAACCCGAAGTCATGTTGCATTCCTCCTCATATCAAGCAAACCCCTTTCTAACGCATCTAATCTTTCCCCAGTATGGCAGCCAACATTCCAAACTAAGTCTGTAGACCTAGTCACAGTCCACGATGAATCCCAAGTCACTCCAAACCTTCCTCAAGACGTGTAGTCATCCTACCACGTAACCCATATGCTACCTTGACACTCTCCCACTTTGGTCAAAACCTCTTCTTTAAGCGACTACTCGACTTCTGTTTCTTACACTTGGCCTTCTAGAAATCTAACCACAGCAAGACACCTCCCACATGTCCTTCCTCATCATTTTGCTGACCAGTTGTTGCCTTAAATCAAGATCCATCTCTGCAGCACTTGAACCAATAGGTCGCTACCTACTTTAAACCTCTCCGAAGATCTCTTCCTCGAGCCGTCAACATTAGAAATACCCATTTGATTCTGAAATTGCAACACTCCGCCATCTCTAATAGCCGCTTGCCCGGTACCATTTCACGATACTCTGTCCAAAGGCGAATTGAAGAAGACCATAACACCAGAGAATTTAATGCATTCAACAAGGAGGACGACACCACATCATAGATGAAAATTCCACCACGCTCGAAAATACCAAGTTTCGTTACTCCATCAACCCAAATCTGAACATTCTTAGTCCGATCGCCTTTCCTCCGTCGGAAATAAAATACTGAATCTCTGAATTATGCACTTAGTAAAACCTCTTTTCAAGTCATTCGCTGCCTTGACACATAGACAAACATCCTAACATTACACAAACATTGTGCGATAGCAACGCACGAATCGTCATAACAATCAACGCCAAATCTCAAAACCTTAGGTAATACTGATATCGAGCTAAAACGACAGGACGGCCTTCCGCAAGGCGACGACAATAGCCCAATCATTTACGTAGGTAGAAATATCCTACACCACATCTATAGTACCATTACAATTCCTCGATTCCAATTCACAACAAGCTTTTCACGTCGCATAAAATTGAATAGGAAAGAAATAAAGGCACAAGCCTCAAAAGAATCAAATCGCATGATGAGGAATCAAGAAGGGAAGTGCTCCTAACAGCCCTGTAGCCTCTCGAAGATAAGTACAGACGTCTCCATACCAATAGTCAAGACTCTACTAGACTTGCTCAAGACCCGTGAGACCTAATTGAACCTAGTGCTCTGATACCATGTTGTCATGACCCAAAATCCATTAAAGGTCGTGATGGCACCTAACACCGTTGTCAGGCAAGCCAACAGTGATTGATTAACTTAATTACTCATTTTAGTACTTTGAAATCCTAGTTTCCTTCAATTAAATAGTAAGTAATAAAATTCACACAGTAACTGATGATATTTTTACCACTACGATACTAAACAACCCATAAATACTCCCAAAACTCGGTGTCACAAGTGCATGAGAATCAACAAGGAAGATAACAACATATGTCCGGAATACAAATTAGACAGGAAAAAATATACATGACTCTGAAGGAGACTCTGCTGGCTGCGGATTGTAACATAGGATGCAGCTCACCTAAGTCCCGTATCAACCACGCCTTTGCACCCACAAGGCCACTAGACACATATGCACCTGCACAAAAATGTGTAGCAGGTGTAGTACGAGTACATAAATCAACGCGTACCCAGTAAGTATCTAGTCTAACCTCGAAGAAGTAGTGACGAGGGGTTGACTCTGAAATACTATGGGATTATAATAAAATAACGACATTATATTTAAACATGGAATACATAATATAGCTAAAAATTCGATATCCGGAAATAATCAACAATCTATTTTACTAATAGAAATTCCCGAATTCATTTTCATCATTTAACAATTTATATCTCAAGCCAATAAAGCAATAACGATCATTAGTAGTTCCAACGAGTTATCATGCGCAAGTCATGCCGAGGTCGTATGGCCCGATCCAACATATAAATATAAACTGTGCACTATCGAGGGCCGAATGGCACAAACCAACATATAAATATAAGCTCTGCACTGGCGAGGGTCGAACGACACGAACCATAGATGCATCTATTAACTTGGCGAGGCGAACGACCTGCTCCCATGAAAGCAGTGGAAATTTACTCCGCTCGCGAAATATATTTGCGACGCGGTTGAACATAGATTTCTTAAGTTATTATAATTTTCTTCAAAACTAGTCAGGAATGTGCAAATCCATAAATATATACTCTAATACTCATTATAATCCAATTTACAATAATTTCTAACTCCATTCGAAAAGTCGATAAAAATCAGCCTCGGGCCCACGTGCCCGAATTCCGAAATTTTTTCGAAGATAAACTTTACCCATAACACCACAAACTCAAATATATAATTTATCCCAAATTCCATGTCCAATTTTGTGGTCAAAATCCAAAATATAAATTTCTAGGTTTTTCTTCAAAATCCCAAATTTCTATAAATTTTCATGCCTAAATACATGTGTAAACCATGTATGTAGCTCACAACTAGTATAAATTACTTACCTCATGCATGATGATGAAAATGGCACTCCAAAAATGCTCCAAAATCAGCTCCTATGGAAGAAGTAAAGTGAATATGAGCCAAACCCTCATTTTAAAGAAGCACACTGTCCAGCCCGACCTTCGCACCTACGGTCCAATAGCTGCTCCTACAGCTCCGCACTTGCAGAATCCCATCACAGGTGCGGCTGTAACTCAACCTAGTAGCCTCCGCATTTGCGGTCAAAATATCTCTTCTGCGCTTCTGCTTCTGCCATCTCCACTCCGCATCTGCGCCTTTGCAGGTGCGGACATGCCCTCGAACCCGCGCCCCTACCCATCTCGCCCACCATCGCTTCTGCGACCCTCCTGGCCGTTTTTCCGGCTCCGCACCTATGGCCATAACCTCGCAGGTGCGGTTACACCAGATGATAGCAGCTCCATCACTCCTCCAAGCCCAATGTTGATCCGCTTACCATCCAGAATCCACCTGAGGCCCTCGAGACCTCAACTAATTATACCAACACGTCCCAAAACACATTACAAACTTTCTCGAGCCTTCAAATCACACCAAACAACATTGAAAGCATGAATCGCACCCCAATTCAAGCTTAGTGAACTTTAGAAATTCAAACTTCTACATTTGATGCCGAAACCTATCAAATCACGTCCGATTGACCTCAAATTTTGCACACAAGTCACATTAAACATTATGGACCTACTCCAACTATCGTAATTAGAATCTGACCCCGTTATCAAAAAGTCTGCTTTCGATCAAACTTCACAAAAACCTTCAAGTTTTTAACTTTCGCCAAATCACCCTGAAATGACCTACATACCTCCAAATCTACATTCGGACGCACTCCCAATACCAGAATCACCATACAGAGCTATTCCCAGACTCGAAATCCCAAAGGGACATTGATAACATGAAACGCACTTCAGCCCAAATTTATGAAATCCTTCCAAAATACCAACTTCCCACAGTAGGCGCCAAAATGATCCCGGGTCGTCCAAAACCCGATCCGGACATACGCCCAAGTCCAAAATCATCATACGAACCTGTTGGAACCTTCAAATCCTGATTCCGAGGTCGTTTACTCAAAACATCAAACCTTAGTCAATTCTTCCAACTTAAAGCTTTCGAAATGAGAATTTTCTTTTCAAATCAACTCCAAACTTCTCGAAATTTAATTCCGACCACGCGTATAAGTCATAATACATGAAGTGAAGCTTCTCATGGCCTCAAACCACCAAACGACGCACTAGTGCTCAAAACAACCAGTCGGGTCGTTACAATATGGGGTCAGTTGTACTCATACTATACTTCTGCACGTTGTGCGTAGATCTTAGAGTTGAGATGCTATGGATGACAGGAGCTAGAAGTAAAGATTTACTTACTTTCCGGATTTATCTACCACTTGTCCTAGGTAGATTCGGATTTGAAATTTGTTTATGTACATTCCAAACAGATGTTGTATTTATTTTTGTACCAACTTTGTTAATTTAAGTCTTAGTGGCTCATGACTTGTACTACCAATCCTAGGGATATTGCATAGAAGTTCTGTTATTTCAGTTATTGATTCTTATTATTTTTTTTATTAGAAATGTGTTGATTGTTGTTTGGCTTACCTAGCAGGCTAGGTTAGGTGCCATCAGGACTAGAAAGATTTTGGGTCGTAATAAGTTGGTATCAAAGTTCTAGGTTTATAGGTTCTACGAGCCATACGCAAAGGTCTAGTAGATTCTTGCACATCGGCATGATGACGTACATACTTATCTTCGAGAGGCTACATGGCATGTAGAAGATTTCCCATCCTTTTTTACTTATTGTGCGACATTGATTCAGCTCGAAGCGTATCTCTTTTATTCCCTCCCATACATTGGTACGTGATGTTGAGTATGCGGTGTCAGTTGTGTGCTGTCGGCTTGTGATATCATGGATGGGTTGCAAGATGCGTTCTCTATGTTATGGGGTAAGGCTATTTTGGAGGACTCGGGGCCAGATTCAGACCACAACTTGTGCTTGGTGGTTCTAGTTGTATAAGTATGTGCTTATGGACTCATATGTCTGGTAGTGTCCCTAGGAGTGATATTGATGTCTCAGTGGGTTGTTGGATAGCTATATGATGAGTATTTTGTGTTATTGAGAACTAGGCTCAAATGAATTACATATGATGAGAAGAGTTTGCTTGGGACGTAAAAAGGTCTATGGGTGCTTGATTTATGTCTTGATGTATTGTACTATCTCGAGTTATTAATGTCTTGAAGGATCTTACATGTTGTTCATGTGTAAGATGAAGTAGATTCTTATGTCTTTTTGATGAGTTTAGATTCTGGAAGAATAAGTGATCAAATAGTGGTTGTGACCATGATAGATTGTAGTGAGATGCCAGTTATGATATTTCAGCAGAGAATTTTCTCTCTACTAGTGGGATATATGTGTTGCAATCTAAGTTTGGATCACTTGAGGAAGTTGTCTTGACTATCACGAGGATGAATATGTGCTTAGCAGATAATTTGAGGTATTTTCTGATTACTGCTACATGAGTTCATGAAGGATTTGACTGAATTACGGTGCGAGATCATGGAAGTTATAGAGTAAAGGTATTGTGTCTTATTGGATGTTATGTTTTATGGCTTCTAGACAAGTGGGGAAGTCTGTCACCAACGATTAGATTGCATTATTATGTGTTATATTAGTATTGTCTGATGCATATTTGTGGATCGGTTATGACTTGAAGAGGTTGATTTCATAGATGACAAGAGTAAGGAAATTTCTGGATGCATGATGTATTACACTTTATGGATATAAGGAAATCTTGAAGTGATTCATGTTTGCTATTTATGAGGGATGTAGTGTGCTAGGAGATGTGATTCACTCGGTTGCTGAAAAGTGGGGGTTACTTCTTAGGTGTTTGTGCGCTAATGTAGTACAAGTCGTTCGACTCGTATTGGCGATTCAGGTTTGCTATTTATGGGGGATGTAGTGTGCTAGGAGATGAGATTCACTCGGTTGCTGAAAAGTGGGGGTTACTTCTTAGGTGTTTGTGTGCTAATGGAGTACAAGTCGTTTGACTCGTATTGGTAGTGCATTGGAGATTTAGCATAGTGGATAAACCTCGAGAAGGTTCTAATGAGTTCATGATTTATATGCCGTATTTGAGGCTTTTTCTGAAGTCGTATATTGCTAAGATATGGGATTTGCATCTGGTTGGTGCCGAGACTTGCGGTATTTCTGTACCATTAGTGATTCTACATTTCTTTATCAGAGAGGTTAAAGAAACAACATCAGATTCACGGAAGGCCTCTTCAGATTGGGCATTTCAGTTACGGTACTATTGGGCGCTTAAGAAGGAATTCAATGGTTTATGGTCATTAAGACGACGTGGTTTCATGGTAGGATCTCTTGTGATGAGATTTGGTTAAGGATCATAGAGTAATAGTAAGGAGAAGTGTTAACTTGAAGGAAAGTCGAGAGGGATTCGAAGAAGCGGGTCAGCTTGGTAGTGGTTTGTATCAACATGGTAATAGAAATGATCGGTTCTTTTGGTTCCTTTTATATGGTGAGGCCTTGTAGGTGTGTTGTGGCAATGCTCTTAGGTTTGGAAACCTATGTGACTTGGTTGAGTTAGAGGGTTTCAATTTTGATTGCTTGGTCTTGTGCTAATGGGTTTCGAAGAGTTCTTGACGATTTCTACCGCTTGGGACGACTGTTCCCGACAAGCATGAGGAGTATGTTCTGTGTTGTGATTTTCTTGTGGATGGGGTCAAGCGGAAGGTTTTTTCTGATGTAGTGTGTGTCCTTGCGACTCGGGGTTGATAATGGGGTTCTCGTATTTTCATATGATGGCATGATAGATGTGGTGCAACGTATGGGTTTAAGGTCTCCATGTACGAGGTTACAATTCCATTCAAAGGTAAGGTCAATAGTTCTAGACAACATAGGAGGTTCAAATGTTTAGAAGAATATTGGCACTATCTAGTATCACCTTGGAAGGGTGCGCATTTTAGAAGGTGCACTGTGCTTGACCGGTATTACGGTAATTGCCTTGTTGATTGACTGCTGATGTTCAAATTTTGCTATGTGGCACGGAAGAATTATGGAGATATTTCTCGTAAAATGATTGTGTATGAAGAATGTGTCAGTCATTTGAGTGATTGAGTTGGGATCAGATATGGAGATTCTTGTATTCCAGGGATTTGAAGATTAGTAGGATTCTCAGAGAAAGATTATTCCTTGGTCGCGGACGGTGAAGGTAGGTTAATAGGTTGACGGCTGATAGTATGTGTTATAACTAGGTTATTATGGATTTTTGGGAGGTTATTTACTTATTTTAGGAGGATCAAACTTTATTTATAGGCCACCGGTAAGCCTAATGAGGATGTATATTCTAAAACGGGCTGGATTTGCTTACTCAGCACAACTATTATTGAAGGGTGTCATTCAGTTAGAGTTGATCTTATTCGTATCTGATACATTTCATGTGTTACTCTCTTGTTATATAATGGGTTGTGAGATTGTTTGCTATTTACACACTTGATTTAGTTCAGTTTGGGCCTTATGGTGAAATTCGACTGAGATGGTACTTGGGGTGTGGAATGATGGATTGTGCCTTGGTTATGGTCTTCCTCTCTGTGGTATATTGTGCTATTTGTTTCTCCATGGTTATGGTCATGCACTTCACGTGTTGGCTGTCGATATGCAAATGGTTATTGATTTTGAGCGTCATGGCTCGAGGTATTCCATATGGGCTGCTGTTTTAATTGGGTCATGCATCGTAGTGTAGTTATGATTGGGATATGATCCTTCGTATTTATTTTGTGTGCTTGGGTTCTTATTTTTGCTTTGTGGTGATATCAGTTGAACTTGCGGAATAATTCTCTCATTTGATTCTCTTTCCATTATTGGGTACATTTCAGTTGTTAGTTGTTTGGTGCACGGATTGCATAGAATGTGGCTCTAGGTAGTATTGGTGTGGCATGTTGGTAGATCATATTGTATTTGATGAGATGAGGTTAGTGGACCTAGAATGATTGCTATATGATTGGGTTAAGGTAAGTTTAAATGAATAACATCAATAATCATCTTAAAATTTTGCTATGGTTCTTGTCGGGTGACAGACCTCCACGACTTATTTGTCTGATGAGTGATTATGAGTTTCTGTGTGTTTCTTTCATCATTGGCAGTTTACCAAAAGGTTTGAACAAGGTTTCATTTTATATGAGTTTTGCTATCCGTGTCGGGTTTGTTATTGGGTAGTTGTTATGGTCGAAAGATATTGCCAAGAGTATCTGAGTTATGTGGAATACCATGTGATTATATTTAGAATACTGTTATGGCTTGATACAGATTGTTTAGACTTATATAGTGCATAGATGCAAGACGAGGTCATATAATGGGTTCCAGATGTTGGAATTTAGGTTCTAAGGTTATAGACTAATGTTGAAGTAAAGATATTCATTTAGGTTATGTTGTCGGGCTTATATGGTTTTGGGTGACGTGGGATCACCCATAGGTATGTGTATGATAAGTTTATACAGTGACTAGATAGCTCTAGAACGACCCTTGGCACGTTCGAGGACAAACGTATGTTTAAGTGGGGGAGAATGTAGCGACCCGATCGGTCGTTTTGAGCACCTGCATTCATTTCGGTGCTTTGAGTACATGAGTAGCTTCATATAGTGTATTTTGACTTGCGTGTATTATCGGTTTTGATTTTCAAGTGGTTCGGGGTTGATTTGGAAGAATGATTCTCATTTTAGAAGCTTTAAGTTTGAAGAGTTGACCATGTTTGACTTTTGTGAATTTGACATCGGATCAGAGTTTTTATAGTTCTGTTAGGCCCGAATGGTGATTTTGTAATTGGACATATGCCTAGACTTGCATTTGGATGTTTCTGAAGGGTTTGGCACTATTTGGCGAAAGTTGGCAATTTGAAGGTTCGAAAAGTTCATAGGTTTTATGGGGAGTTGACTTTGGTGGTATCGGGTTTGGATCGTTGTTCTTGGAGTTGGGATAGGTTCGTTATGTCATTTGGAATTGTGTGCAAAATTTGAGGTGATTCTGAGTTGTTTAAACGCGTTCGACGTAAGTTTGGAATTCGAAAATTTGAAACAGCTCATTATACTTGAATTGAGGTGCTATTCATGGTTTTGAAGTTGTTATGTGTGATTTGAGGCGTCGACTAGGCCAATGTTAATTTTGGGACTTTTTTGGTGTGTTCGGACATTGTTCCGAGGGGCTCGGGGTGAGTTCTAGTTGGTTTTGGACTATTTTTCTTATATTTGCATGGCTGGTTTTGCTGGTGTCTTCAGTGAATCGCGTCCGTGTGGGAGTCACCACGATCGCCGATAAGGAATTGGACTGGGGGAGATTTGTTCATCGCGTTCTTGAGTAATGGTTGCATTCACGGTGCCTTTAGTGGTTGGTTGCATCACGATCGCATTTCAGAAATGGGGGTTGGTGGAAGAGCCTTCACGTTCGCGAGGGTGATGTTGCGTTCGCGAAGGTCAGGCATCCTTGGACATCACATTCGCGAGGAGAGGGCGTGAACGCGAAGTGTTTTATGTGGCAGTGATGTTTTGTTCTTCGCAATCGCAAAGCTGGTCCTGCGATTACGAAGGGTTTACCTGGGCAGTGTTATAAAGTACTCTATTTTTGGATATTGAGTTATTTTATCACAAGTTGTGTTGGGGATCTCGAATTTGGGCAATTTTGGGAAGGACTTTCACCACATAGATTGGGGTAAGTACCTTTTTTACTCGGATTTGATTATTTTACATTATTCCATATTCGATTTTGGCACTTAATTTGATGAATCTAAAAGAGATATTTGGGGGTTTTGTCAAAACTTTTCTAAAGTAAACATTTGAGATTTGAACACTGATTTGGAGTCGGATTTGAGTGAAATTGGTATGGTTGGACTCGTATTCGAATGGGTTGTCAGAATTTGTGATTTTTCTTGGATTTAAGGGTGCGGGCCCGAGTTGACTTTTTGGTTGACTGTAAGTATTTGAGTAAAGATTTGACCTTTATCGTTTGGGTCTGATACCTTTGGCATTATTTGATGTATTGAGTTGCTTTTGTCTTGTTTCGAGTTGTTCAGAGATCTTCGCGCGGGATGACGTTTCTAGAGTATCAATTTGTCTTGCTTGAGGTAAGTATCTTACCTAAACTTGGTTGAGGCACTAGTTGCTTGAATTATTTGTGATAACTACGTGCTATGGATGGCACACAGATGTGGGTTTGAGACCATGTTCATGCACTGGGTTATTATTTATCCTCGGGGTAGTGCTTAGGCTATGATATGCCTTGAGTTAATTGCTAAGCTTCATACTGTGGTGGTTTTTATATTTGTACCAATGCTGTGAGCTATTTGAGCCATTTTTGAGGTGGCATAAAGGTTAATCTCCTGATTGAACCTAATAATTATATTTGTGATGTATTTGCCCGATTTGAGCTATGATAGCACACTTTGCACATGCCTATACCTTAGCATGTAATTTATACCAGTTTAGGAGTATGAAATTTGATGTTTATTGACCACGTACATGTATTCTTGCATATCTGCTTTCTGTGTGATATGGTTTGGACTGGTAGCTTGTGACCACGCCGGGCAGATTGTGATATTGTGCCTGTGACCAGGCCGATAGATAGTGATATTATGCTAGTGACCAAGCCAAGCGGATTGTGATATGGTGCATGTGACCACGCTTGGTGCATTATGATATTGAGCTTGTGACCGCGGAATGTGAAATTATGCATGTCATTACTCCGGGTGGATTTTGATTATTAGCACGTGAGTTGTCCATCCAGTTGCTATATCATTAGTTCGTGAGTTGTCCATAGCACATGAGTTGTCCGTGTGTATCTAGATATTGTCATTAATGGCACGTGAGTTGTCCGTGCAGCACATGAGTTATCCATAGAGCACGTGAGTTTTTCTTGCAGCGTGTGGATATGGATCCATCCCTCTAGGGTCACCCTCTCATGTTACTTCTAGATGGTGCACGCTCAGATTGTGAGACACCGACGTGTTTTTGGTTAATGTGGGCCCTGGGAGGGCTAATCATTGGTTTGGTTCGATTACTGAGATTCTGATGTGGGTCGTAGAGCCGTGATGTGATTTCTATTTTGATCGGGTTGCGTGCCGCAACGGAATAATATTTGGTTATTGCATTTTATCTTTACTTGCAATTTCCTTGGCTATTTACCTGATTTATTCACACATCTTCTTCATATGCTGGATAGTGGACTGAGCAGAATATGTTAATAGAATGTTGAGCATCAAGGTACTTATATATGTGATTTCATGATTTGATCATATTTCTTTTCTATATGTGTTGGAAGTTACGAACTTGTACATGTGATTAGCGAATATCATTTATAATTGTTGCTTCTATTACCTCGTTGAGGTTAGCTAAGATACTTGCTGAGTACATGGAGTCAGTTGTACTTATACTAGACTTTTGCACCTCGTGTGCAGATCTTGGAGCTGGGATGCTGTGGATGACAAGAGTTGGCACTAAAGATGTACTTGCTTTCCGGATATAGCTATCACTTGTCCTAGGTAAATTTAGATTCCAATTCTGTTTAGGTACATTCCAAACAGATATTGTATTTATTTTCGTACCAGTTTTGGAAATCTAAATCTTAGTGGCTTGTGACTTGTACTACCAATCCTTGGGAAGTTGTATAGAAATTTAGTTAATTCACTTATTGATTCTTATTATTTGTTTAAGAAATGTATTGACTGTTACTTGGCTTACCTAGCAGGTTGGGTTAGGTGCCATCACGACTAGGAGGATTTTGAGTCATGACAAATCCATCTCCAAAATTGCCCTAGTTCACTCCCCAAGCCTCTAAATTTGTGAAAATGTGCTCCAAATACTGAAATTGGGCAGTAAATACCCTTTCCAAGGATCATTCATAGCGATCGGGGTCACCAACCTTGTGATCCCGGTTCACAAAATGCTCATCATGATTTTACTCTTCACGATCCGTGCCAAGAACCTCCGATCATGATGAACAAATTCGAAAAACTTGATTAACTCTTTCAAGACAGCCTCTAGTTTAATGGAAATAACTCTCTGTACGAAACTCCAAATGAAAAACAATTTAATTTTTCGGAAACTAGATACAAAGAGATACAACTTTTATTTTTGAATCATCTCCAATTTCCTTATAGATTGCAAAATATAAGTTCCACAAGTCAGCTCAGTGACAGTAGAAATTTCTTCACGCGATCACGAACAGAACCACCTCGATCGCGATTTACAAGAACCAAACAACAATTTACTCTTCGGGAACGCGGCCCAAAGGTCTGCAATCGCAGTTCATACCCTGTAGGAAAAACCTAGCGACTGAAAAGGGCCTAAAAATGGTCCGTAACCATCCCGAAAATCACTCGAGCCCCTTTGGATCCCTTCCAATAAAACCAACAAGTCCAAATACATCGTCCAAACTTATCCAAAGTCTGGAAACACCATAATAACATCAACACATGTATTGAAGATCAAGATCTTTCAATTAACTTTCTGACCTTCAACCTTTGCTGAATTCATCCGAATCACACTTAAACATTTCGAATCACAACCAAACTTTGGACATGAGACCCAAATGACAAAACGAACCTATTCTAACTTTCGAAACAACAATTCGAGCCCGATAACATCGAAGTCAACCCCCAGTCAAAGTTATGAATTTTCCAAACCTTCAAATTGCCAACTTTCGATAAATAGAGCCAAAACCTTCTATTATTCAAATCCAAACATATGCCCAAGTCTAAATTACCATACAAATCTATTTGAACCATCAAAACGTAAATCCAAGACGGTTTACACAAAAGTCACACCTTGGTCAACTCTTCAACTTTAAGCCTCCAAAAAATGAAAATTTATCTTCCAAATCAATCCCGAACCTCCCGAAAATTAAAACTAACCATACACACAAGTTGTAATACATCATATGAAGCTAACCAATACCTCAAACCACCAAACGGATGACAATGCTCAAAACAACCAGTCGGATCGTTAAAGTTGTAATCCACTTTATTATCTTTTCGTTGTCTTCAAACCCCATGATAATAAGTTTCTCCAAATTAAACGCAGTATAATGTGCTAAAGTTCAAATATCTCTATGTTAAACTTTAGGATATTACGTTGGAGTTGATACTTCTCCAAATTAAATTCCAGCACAACGTTGGAGTTTGAAACCCATTATAAGTAAAACTTCAGAGGTAGACGAATCTCTTAGAATCAATAGAAAACAAGATTGAAATATGCTTTTATTGTATCTTGTAGAAATCCATAGCATGGCTCTTCTTAGCTCCTTTACTCAACACATGGACACAAAAATCTAGAAGCCAAATTTCACATAGATCCATCTTCACATTCATTTCTATAAAAATCAAATTCATAATTAAAACTACAAACTAAAGAAAAAGCATCTCGCTAGAAATTTTCCGTAATGAACACAAATCATACGGTTAGTACAATAACTAAAATCATAGATCATGAACTGCAATCAAAAGAAAAAACTAAAAAGGGCAAATAGAAGGAGAAAAACGAATCAAGGATAAAAAGGCAGACCATCTCTGTCCTTGTCGAGCGGCGGTGTTGGATGAAAAAAGTGTTGGATACTTTCTTGTGTGTGTTTCTTCGTGCGGAGGATGAGAGAATTGGATAGATCAATCTTTCTGTTAGACAAAAGAATTTTGTTGAAGAGAATTTTTCCTACAGAAAGAGTTTCCTGAAGAACTGCTTCAAAAGGCATAAATGTAAGAATTTGATAGACCGATCTCTCTGTTGAACAAAAGAATTTTATAGAAGATATATATCTGTTGAAAAGTTTTTATGAATAACTTATGGATAATACATAATTACCCCATTGAGGTTAAAGTGCCAATTATATCCCTTAATAATACGGGTGTCCTATGACCTCCCTGTATAAACTTTTAGTAGTTAAAATACACCTTCGTGGCCCAGCTGGCACACAGGTGTCTACACAAATTACGAGCGCGTGAATAGTATAATTTATACCTCCATGCCTTTAATTAACGGTCACATACTATTAATTAGGTGAAAATTCTTTCTCTTCTTCCACACACAATTTCATCCGCCGTTGAAGCTCGATTTTGATGAATCGGATGGTTTTTTTTTTTACATTGCAGCCTTCTTGTATAGTATTAACTGCTCCTCCTCAATCTTTAATTTTCTTAGTCATATTTTACAGATTGTTTTAGGGTTCTCGATTGTAATTAATCTGTACTAATTCTTCATTTTTCTGTGTTTGAAATGGCAGGAATCAACTTGAATAACTTTGTACGGACGAGCATGACCCAGTGTTGAATGTGAAGGTGCATTGCAAGCATAGAGATTTGCTGCCATTGCAAACTTCTTAGTCGACTAGGAATCCTGGAAGATGGTTCTGGTCTTGTCCATACTATGGTGTAAGTATTTGCCCAATTGGATTGATATTGTCCCTATTTTCCGGTTACTTTGTAATGATTTATATCTCTTCAAATTTCAGACCAAGTCTTGTAAATTTTTTCGATGGAGGGATGATGTTATTGATGAGCGTTCTAGGTTTGTCCTTCCACGGTTCGTGAACAAATTGAAGGAGATTGAAGAAGGATTAGCCAATTATGCATCATTGAAGACTCAATTGGTTGAAATTGAGCATGGGATAGAAATTGAACAATGGACGAAGGTTGAGCAATAGTTAGAGGGTCATCAGATGATCAATCAAGGGTTGAACCAAAAGGAGAAGATGAATCACAACTGGAATTTTTATAATAGGAAGACCATGTTATGTATTTTGTTGTGTCTGATTATATGTTATCTGTTTATGTAGAAATTGTTCAAATTCTATGTAGTTCGTTGGAGTTAATCTCCAGTTTTTATGACATTAACTGTTGTTGGGAGGAGTTAATCTCCAGTTCTTTGTAGTTTGTAGGAGTTAATCTCTATTTTTTGGTTGAACAACAATGAATGGAACTGGAGTTTGTACATATATGCTGCCTATGCGTAGTTACATAAGAACAATGGACGACATTAACTAAAGCAATACCAAACAGATCATTTGCTGCCTGTGCATAGTTATAAAAAAACAATGAACGACATTAACTAAAGCAATACCAAAAGATCATTTGCATAAATTGTTTGAGTCTACTATAAGCAGAATAGGTATCCAACAAAACAAGTGCAGTATTAACAAAAAGAAGCCAACAGAGTTTTTACATATTAACAAAAGGAAACACTTTTTCTGCATAATACATAGTCTAAGTAGTTAAAGGTTCTAAATTCTAGATGTTGTGTTATGGCTTGCATTCTGTGCTGCAGCATCCCCCTTTGACCTTGTTTGAATTTATCTCCCCTTATTTGTCGTATTCTCCTTGAGGTTATTGTTGCTTTTCCTTTCCATTTCACTCATGTTCTTGGCTGATATCCAATGTCTCCAATAACATCTCCTGAACTTGTAACTGTTCTTACTCCATCATTCACAACTCTTTGACTTGGTAGGCCAGACTACAAGAAAGAAGAGCAATGATAGTTAACCTAAGTTTAATTATCTACAAAAATTAAAGAACAACACTAAATACTTACATTGAAAGCAGTGTATCCACTGTCAGCAACCATTAAACCAACCCCTACCATCCTTGGCCTTTTAAAAGGGCCAGAACCATTTAGATTTCTTCTCTTTTCAGGAGCATTGTTAGCAGACCCCCCTGAACAATTAAACAAACCCTCCAAGCCAGTTGAACTCTCAAAGCCAGCAGTTCCCCTTCCCCTTCCTCTTCATCTTCCTCTAGCATCCATTTCACTTCCCCTTCCTCTAGCCCTTCCTCTTCAAGAAGCACCTCTTCCAGAAATACTTGTTGAACCACAAGATGATGAAGCTGCAGTAGCAGGTGGAGCACTTCCCCTTCCTCTACCTTTTCCTCTTCCAGTATGTGGAATAGATGTAGTAGCAGCAACATCAGATGTTGAAGTAGTAGCAGCAGTAGTTGATGAAGCAGCAGCAGCAGCAGCTGATGAAGCAGCATGTGGAAAACCTCTCTTATTGTGTCCTATTGATTTTCACAAGCTCCAAGTCATTTGGCCCCCATACCTACTCAACCTTTCTGCTTTCCTGGATTCAGTGGCTTCTTTCCTTTTTAGTTTCTTTGGCCTCCATGGCATTGACTTGATTTCAGGAGGTGCTACTTGTGAATTTTTAGATTGTGGCCACATGTCCATACTATTCATTGGTTGAATAAAGTTTGAATAAGTCTTGAGGTAGGTTTCTTTGGTATACCAGTAAGAAACATACCTGAATCAGTTATGGAATAGAAATAACCTTTTGCATATAAGAAATTATTGTCAGATTTGTCCATCTCCTAGTTGAAGATCATGTTGCACACACTTCACAAACCATGACCATGTAGTTGCACTTTCATACTCCACAACAGCCCAGGAAATGGGCAGCATTTGATTATTGCCATCTTTACACACAACCACCAATAGTTGTCCTTTACATACCCCATTTAGAAAACAACCATCCAAACCAATACACCTTCTAGAACCAGATAGAAATGCTTTTTTCAAAGCGTCAAAACAGACATAGAATGACAGAAACAAAAACTTACCATTTGCATCTCCTCCCTCCAACTTTAACCACACAAGTGCTACCTGGATCGATTCTTAGTGTTTCATCCCTATAATCATAAATTCTCTTAAAGTTAGCATTGTGATCACCCATTATTTCTGTTAACACCTTGGACCTAGCACTCCTAGCAGTTGTTGTTACACCTCATATTTTCGTATGTGAAAGTACACCATAAGTAAATTGATGAAAGCTCAAAAATGAGATGTTACCTGCCGCATTTTGTACGATAAAATTTTGTCGTAAGTTAATCAACGTAAGCTTGGGAATGAGATTATTTTGAGATTATAAGTATTATGCTATTTTAAGCAACTAATAAGTAAATTTGTGAAGGTGAGAGGGTAAGCGAATCGATGAAAATGAGTTTCATCGAAGTTTGACAATTTGGGATAAAATACGGTCCAAGCTATAATATCCGGTATTTATGAAATAGTGCCATACAAGGTACCCCATGACCACGATAGTAGGGTACATAAAGTGTGTTAAAAGTGATTAGTATTTTAAGTAATTTCAGATAACTCTTAATTATGTTAGTAATTGGTTAATTATTGGTTTAAGGGCAGATTAGCAAGATAATTAAGAATTTGTGGATAATTATTGGAAGGGAAATTTCCCCCAACGTGGAAGCCACATAGAATCCATTAAGTGACTCATGAATCACCTTTCAAGGTGGCAACACTTCAAGAGATGAGCACCTTATCTCTTTAGGTTGAAGAATGTTATCAAAAGACTTCTTCAATTCACAAAAATGATGACATTTACATCCTCAGCAAGAAAAGTTATACAATATTATGATCACATTCAAAAGAAAGGTTCGGCAACTCATTCAAAATGTTAGCAACGTGATTTTGCTAGAAAAATCATGTGAGACTACGTAATGTTATAGCAACGAGATTTTGTGATTCTAAGGGAATACGGTGCAATCTTTCTGAAAGAATATCATACGGATTTTCCCTACTTCGATCCGCCGCTACATGTTTTATCGCAATCAACGTGTGTTTGAGGAATTGTCAAGAGAATCGGCTCAAGTATGTTAAGGATAAACCATTACTTCATTTTAGCATGATCCAGTAACTACATGTGTTTGATAACGAGACATAAAGAGAAGTTCATACTTCCAAATTTATATACATTATCCTAGTCTCATAAGTTACAGTATTCTCCCTTATCAGACTTTATATTCAATTGAGTATTGTCTTCTTCCAGTCAGGAGAGCAGAGGGTCAATATATAGATATACATTATTATAGTATTTTCACCACAATCGAGCTATAATCGGTGGGCAGGCCCCTATTGGGCAACCTCTGATCAAATAGTAAGTTATATACCGAGCCTACTGTAGTCGAACGCCTATGAGTGAGCCTAGAATGGCCGAGATACAGAGCCTAGTATGGTCGAGCGCCTATGAGCGAGCCTATTACGACATAGCAGTTACACATTCCGATCATAATAGGGCCGGACATTTATTTTGCCTACTATATTGAGAGAGTTGAGTCACTATCAACAGGTAAGTATATCTCCAAATCATCTTTGACTCCCATTTACTTTTAGTTGTTAGTTCAGCTTTAGCTTTCACTTATTTTATTGCCTTACATACTTGGTACATTATTTCGTACTAACGTCCCTTTTCTGGGGATGCTGCATTTCATGCATGCAGATGCAGATAGACAGACGGGTAGACCTCCTCAGTAGGTATTACCCGAGTTCAACTTGATTGGTAAGCTCCACGTCTTTTGGAGTTGCCAGGTCTAGAGATTTGTGTACATCTTGTGTATATATGTATATATGTTATGGGTAGGTCGAGGCCCTGTTTCGATCACAGTACATCCATCAGTAGAGGTTTGTAGACATATCCTGTCAGTTAATACAGTATATTGGGCTTGTAGGCCTTGTATGTATATTTTGTTGGTTTGTCAGCTGTAGTAATTATGACGGCCTGGTCGGCCCAACTTTATATTGATGTTTAGCCGGCATTAGTTTCCGTTCAGTTTTACATTTTGCTCTGCAAATTGTCTGGCAATGTGGCCCCATGGCCAAAGTATGACATTATACGTTCAGAGTCCCTTAGTCGCAAGTTGGTACACAAGGATAGGTAAGGCACCGGGTGCTCGTCACGGTCCTTCGGTTTGGGTCGTGACAGAAGCGGTATCAGAGTAGTTCTGTCCTAGGGATTCTACAAGTTGTGTCTAGTAGAGTCTTATTTATGGGTGTGTTGTGCACCACGCTTATAAGCAGGAGGATACAAGGCATATAGGATCGTCACTCTTTCTTCTTACTTTAGATAATGTGTTAGAGCTCAATTGTAAGAACTCAATTTCCTAAACTCTTTCTTATTCATAATACGACGATGCCTACATCCAGAAAGACAATTGGTAAGAGATTGCATGTGGCTGTGGAAAGTTAAGCAAGAAGGACTCGATTTTGCATCATGCATATGAGACCATGTGTGTACTAAGATGTGTAAGCTTCTTGATAAGGAGCCTTAAGGGAAGAACATCTATCCACCTTTATGGTGAAAGGCAATGAGAGATTGAGAAGATAGATACAAGTTTCAACAAGTAAAAGTAGCAAGGTAAGAAGGGTACGAGATACCTAGTTAATGAAGATTAACAGTATTTACAATTCAAGCAAAGAAATATAAGCATTTTAAGTTACCTTCAATTGTAACAGAGGTATGTACAATTGGCCACACCCATCTCAGTAATGCTCCATAGGAGCCAACATATATAGTTAAGAGAAGGACGGGTTATCAAGATCTAGTTGGGGTTAAAGTAGCCCAAAATGTTGGATGGATTATTTGCATTAGTTGATATTTCCGAAGGATATTGCAAATGTGCTAATAGATCTCCTTGGGAGACACCCAGATGGTAAACTCTAGAATAGTACAGTTATATATGAATACTAGAATGTTCAATGACAGGCATTAGAATAATGGGAGGGATAAATATTACCTTAATATGGTTACCGTCCCTAGTAGAGAGAGAATGTTAGGCGACCCGAAGAGCCAATGAATAAATCAAAGAGAGCTAAAAGCAAAAGAATGTCTTGTTGAAGTCTTCAAAAGAAAGTGATTGGTAGAAATATTAGTAGGGAAATAAGAAGAGAGATAAGGAAGCATTATGAGTAAGATGTTATACATGCATGACAACGGTAGATAAAAAAATGACAACATTACAGAGCCTATAGTCGGGTGAAGGAAGAGGCGAGAGGTGATAGACCTTGAGACAACAAAAGAGTATAGGCCATAAAGTCATATCCTCATTTTGAGAAATAAGTTTGTGACTCTAATGTGATTACCAGAAGGAAAAGCTAGACCTCTAGAGTAATAGAAATCAGTATGGGCTGGCGAACAAGATAAACTAAACATGGATTAGGGATTGAGTGGTTTGATAATGGTCGACATCATGAGAATCTTAAATTGCATTCCGGGGATAATAGAATGGACAATAGAAGAATAACCTGTAAAGATCATTCAGGAAGACGCTTACCTAAAGCAAGCAATGTGAACAAAGTTAAGCTTATCGGGCTATATGTGCCACTTATACTAAGTGTCACCCTCGTAAGTAAGGAATTTCGCTATCCTTGGTGTAGAAGAATTACCGCAAGGCGAGTAAGGGTCATCGATGATGTGAAAAGATGCCAAAGATGAAAAGTTAAAACATCTATAGGTGGATCGTCATAGCTCTAAATCTTAGTACTCCCCTAAAGGGGGAATACACAGTGATGTGGCATTAAGTTAGAATTAAGTGGTTCTAGTAATCATGGAATGGTAAAGGAAGAATGCAGAAAAAATGAGAAAGGAATGGGATTGCACTTATCCAAATCCTACAGATATGCTACAATTCCAGAACATTATGCAAGCACGACTTCAAGGAGAGGAAGTAAGGATTTCGGCCTGGGATGTTTATGATAAATAAGGAGCCAGTGCAAGACGTAAGTTAAGACAAAGGAAATAACCTATGAAATATTACGCTGAATATTGATATGAGAATGGGCCAACGAGTAGTTAGTAGTTGATTCAGGAAGAGCCTAGTCATAACTAGATAAGAGGTTATAGACAAATCAACAGATTGTGCAAGATAAACGTAGTGAACCCCAACATGGGAAATTCAATCTCGCCGATATGACATCGTGATCCTTGAGAAATATTCATATAGGAGTTGGGGTAGTTAAATGCACCTTATGAGTGTTACGGAAATAAAAGAGAGTCCCAATGGGAAGGCAATCAAAACTTCAGTTTAGAAGCAACCGTACGAGCACATGAGTGTGGAGGTAAGTAACTAAGGATAATTATAGGTGAGTAGGAACATCAAAAAAATTATGTCGAGAATTCGATATGACAAGCTCGCAGCTTTATAAGAGTCAGAGGGTCTTCCCTAAGTACTACAATGAAAGACTTGCTGAGGAATTAAGGAAGAAGGCTTCAATCTAAGCACAGTGACCTAAAGAGGAAATGGTCTTGTAACAACACTCTCACAACAACATTGTGTGCACTCCATAAGAAAGTGGCACCTATCGTGGCTAATGAACGGGAAGTAAAATCAAAAGTGATATTCGAGATCATATGAGTTACACGAAATTTCTAGCATGTGTGGCAACTAAGATAAGCTAAGTATGCACGCAACAAGGGGTAGAAAGACTAGGAAAAGTAATAGCTTCCATTTGAAGAAAGCTGAGATGGAACGAAAGGAATTATCCGATCAATGATCCAGAGTTAGTTATGTTATGAACGTACTTAAGATTTCGGAGTATTATCCATGCAGCATTTAGGTTGACAATCATACAGCCGTAGAAGACTCCGGTATAAGTTAAAAGAAAGAATTGAGTCCAAGTCATAGATAAAGGATTGAATTGTTAGAAGATTGTATCATGGATATTCCATAGCGCCCATGAAAGGCAAAAGTAATAACTAATACCGTGAGACGCAGATCGGAAGATAGCCTAAGCCTAAATAAAGGCTGATCATAAGCAAACTAAAGAGTTACATCAACTAAGTAAATCAGGAGTCTGATTATTGGACCCAGAAAATTATACATCGTGATTGAGAACATTGTAGAATCACACTTAATATCAAGCTTGAATTGCTAGAAGGTTATATCATAGATGTTCCATATCGTCCACGAGGGGCTAAAATAATAACCAATACCCTGAGCTGCAGATCAGAAGATAAAGTAAGCCTACTTAAAGGCTGAGATAGAAGAGGAAACTAAAGAGTTACATCAACTAAGTAAATTAGGAGTCTGATTGTTAGACCCCGATGAGTATAGAGATCGTGATTCAGAACATTGTAGAGTCACTCTAAATATTAGAGGTACAAAATAGATAGTACAATAGCCATATTCTATAATGCCTCTACGATAAAGCCAGTTAGAAGAGTACCAGCCTCATAAGAAGTCAGTATGAAGCTCCCACCGGACTGTGTATGCCCCAGAGGTGTATGTATCATAATAGAGCTTCAAGTTGTGGATGTGAAACATACCTATGTGGAAGGGAGATTATGAAAGAGATAGAAGATGTGATGCGAGATTTTAAGGCAAGTAAGGTAAAGGTCAACAATGTACGAGATACTCAAATGCAGAAGGTTGTGAATTATCCATAATTTGGATAGAAGACTAGAAGTGTTGGGATTCAGTATCCATGAATGATAGCGTCGTGGTCAGTGGCATATCATCCAGCCTATGGTTTCTAGGTATCGAGAGGACTAATTAAGAGAGTAAAAAAGAGTTAGAGATGATGCGATGTCTCGCTTGATGTTCCAGAATAACACAAGGAAATCTATGGTACAAGCAAGTGGAAAGAAGGTTGCGAGTAGTATAAATGGATGTGTGTAGGTCACAAGCTAATGTATGGTAGAGCGACATTGTTTTAAGAAGGCATGAGTAAGGATAAGGAAAAGCGAGTAAGAAGGTAACGAAAACGGATAAGTCCTCAGGATTAAGCCCATGAAAAAAAGAGAGCTGATGGTTTCTCTAAATTATCGAAAGCTCAGTATAGCCTGAATGAACTCAAAGGAGTCTAAGACTTGTAGCATTTAGAATGCTTCCCTGGTAGTAGAATGAGGGTGTAATTTGGGTAAATACACGATGATGTTTGGGTCATCTCAAGCTGAAATATCGCACTCAGCTCAACCTGTGTGCTCAACTCAAGCTGCATGGCTCCAAAAACTGCAATGTAAATTGAGTGCCTCGATCCGAGATAATAGACACAGGCACACCATGCAAGCAAACAATATCCCTAAGATAAATTCGAGCCATCTGCTCTGAAGTGCATGTAGTCATGGCGGGAATGAAGTGTGCAGATGTAACAATCCAGCTGATAATTTTGAGTATTTTAGCCCCATTTCCCCTATTTGATGCTTTAATTATGTGTATTTGTCATTACGTGACTTGCCTTGGGTGGTTGGTTTGGTTTTGGGGAAGGTTTTGGAGTGAATTAGGATACTTACTCCCTATGTTAGAAACTTAAGTTGTAAGAGTTGACTGGAGTTTGACTTTTGTGTAAACAACTCCGGAATAGTGTTTTGATGATTCTGAAAGCATCATATTGTGATTTTGGACTTAGATGTGTGTTCAGATTTGGAGGCTCGTAGTTTCGTTTGGTGTTGTTTTGCAAAAGTTGGAAAAGTGAAGGTTCAAAACTTGAGGTCATTCCAGGTTGGTTTGATGTGATTCGGCATGAGTTTTAGAAGTTGGAAGTTCATTAGTTCATTTGGCTTGAATTGACGTGTGATTCGTGGTTTTGATGTTTTTGTGTGATTTGAGGCTTCGAGCAGGTTCGTGTGATATTTTGGGATTCGTTGGAATGGTCAAACGAGGTCTTGGGGGGCCCGGGTGTGTTTCAGTTGTTTATCGAATTCATATTTAGACTTAGTGCATTGCTGTTGTTTTCTAATTGCCGGTGGTTTCGCACCTGCGAAGGGATGGCCACAGGTGCGGGTCCGCAAATGCGGACATGGAGCCGCTAAAGCAAATTTGGGCAGGTTGTGTTGGGTCCGCAGACGCAGAGGATTTTCTGTAGGAGCGGAAGCGCTTTTGCAAGGAGGTTTTCGCATAAGCGGGTGCGCAGGTGCGATGATGAAGTCGCTAATACGAAAGGTCAGAGGTTGAGAGGGGAATCACAGATGCAATGTTTTGATACCGCAGATGTGTTTTAGTGTATGCATATGCGGAATCACTAGAAGATTTTTATATTTCAAGGGTTTGGTCATTTTCTCATTTTGGGTGTTCTGGAGCTTGGCTTGGGGAGATTTAAAGGAGTCTTTTTGCTGCAATCGAAAAGGTAAGTGAATTTTATTCAATTTTGATGATAGATATTGATTACCCATGGATTATTACATCTAGTAACGTGAATTTAAGGTAAAATTTGGGGATTTTTGAGTATGTTATCGGAGAGTGAGATTTGATGATTTGAGGGTCAATTTGTGGTTGGAATTGGATGAAACACATATATTTGGACTCGATCAGAGTGGATTTTTGGAATTTGTGAATTTGGCCGGGTTTCTGGGTGTGGGCCCGCGGTTGACTTTTCGGGTTAACTTTGCATAATTGGATAAAGACCTTATCTATTTTCTTTTGGGATTGTATGTTATGGCTTCTACTAATAATTTTAAGTTTTTTTGACTAGATTCGAGTAGCTCGTAGGCCGGTTCACGTGGAAAGGGATTTTTGGAGTATTGATTCCTGTGTTTTAAGATATGTAACATATGTAAACTTAGGTTTGAGGGTAAATGTCCTTGAGAACTATATATAGTTGACATGTTTTGGTAGTGACGCACGTGTGTGCATCCACTGAGGTATTTATGATTCAGGTGGACTTTAGACTATTACCAGACTTATTTTGCTATCATGCCTCGTTATATCCAGGTTTTTCTCTACTTGTTTGATTATTTGAGCTATGATTCATGTTAGAGATCTTGTTTAGGTTATTAGCTTATTTTATTGAGACATAATAGGTCTATTCTTGATGTCGTGAGCTGTTTTCCTTAATTGTAGCTACACCATCAATTGTAATTCTTCTTTTGCATGTCATAGCTCAGTCTTTGTACATTATTTGTTATTACATCACTTGTTGTTGAGATTTTCCATATGTGATATAGTTCGGGCTGAGTTCTTTGAGATTGTGAGCCCTTGAGACTTGAGACATTCATGACTAATGTGGGCCATAGAGTCGTGTTGTGAGTTATATTTGGTTCGGGTTGCATGCCGCAACAGATTGATATTTGGATTGGGTTGCACGCTGCAAAGGATTGCTATTTTAATCGGGTTGCATACCTAACATGTCATATTGACTATTGATTAGCGCTTGGGCCAGGATCAACCTCTTTGGAGTCTAAATTTACTGTGAGTGTAGGCACAGTGATATATACATGTGCTTTGGTGAGGGGCATTTATGCCAGGCACCCGTACTATGCTGAGTGTAGTTGTGTGTGATGGTGAGAGACCTTTTGCAAGGCACCGTAAACATGCTGAGTGTGGTTATTCTTGATGGTTTCACACTGATGATATTGAATTGACATGTATATTTGACATGTAGGCATAGAGATGCACTTTCCTATGCTAGCTGGTAAATGAAATGTTTTATCTGTGTTGGGCTTTAAGTGTTATACTCTGAAAGCATGTCTAAATTCATGTAATGTGAACGAGCGAAACATGAATTTATTGAGTTATTTACTTATACTATTTCCTTTATATCCTAAGTTCTTACTAATTATTGATATTGGTCATTGACTGTTTCTTCTGAGCTCGTCAGTACTTTCAGCTCAAAGTTAGGTTTGTTACTTATTGAGTACATGGCGTCGGTTGTACTCATACTACACTCTGCACTTCATGTGCAAATCCAACTATTTCTGGGGGTGGCGATTGTTAGATTTTACACAGGTACCAGTTGAGGAGACTATGAGGTAGTTGGTATGTCGTTCGCTGACTTTGGAGATTTATTTTGTTCACTTTTGTTGTTACTAATCTATTGTTCAGATAGTTGTAGTGAGGATTTGGCATTGTACTTTGACATTCAGTAATGCACATGTACTCGTTGACACCAGATTCATGGGATGGTTGTAGTAGTGTTATCACCGTTCTTATCATATATTTCATGATACTTATGCTATTGACATTCTCACTTTTTGTTTATTTATTTTATTGCCATTGTAAATCTGTTGGCTTGCCTAGCAAGTAGTGTTAGGCGCCATTACGGCTCCGATAGGAGTTAGGTCGTGATAAGTTAGTATCAGAGCCCTAGGTTTCCTAGGTCTCACGAGTCATGAGAAAGTTTAGTAAAGTCTTGCGAATCGGTATGAAGATGTTTATAGTTATCTTCGAGAGGCTACCAAACTATTAGAAAACTTCACTTTCTTGCATCCTTGTCATGTGGATTTGTTAATTCCGAAATCCAAACCTTTATTGTTCTATTCTATCACAGATGGTGCGGATAAATTCAGTAGATCAGGCACCACTACTACCAGTTAGGGCCACGAGTGGCTGGGGTTGAGGTAGAGGCCGAGGTGGGGCTTGCGGTACATCAAGAGCAACACCCGTGCAGCCAATAGTTGCTTTAGTGGAGGGGTTCCGGATACTGTTGAGCCGATGGGACCAGCTTAGACACTGACGGTGCCTATTTCTATGCTTGGTATTCAGGAGACTTTGGCTTAGTTCTTGAGTGTGTGCACGAGCTTGGCTTAGGCGATTATAATACTAGTTGCACCAACTATCTCACAGGATGGGGGAGGAGTCCAGACACCCGCCGCCATACACCAGAGCAGCTAGCTCAGGGTTATCAGACACAAGGGGTGTTACCAGTCCAGCCTATTATCGCTGCTTGTGTAAGGCCCTATTAAAATTTCCTAACGATTTAAGATTTAAAAATGCTCCATCGGTATTTGGGAATAACGTATTCGAGTATTAAAGGAGACCTATGGGATAAAACCACATCATTTTTAAATGAAAATATATGTTTAAGGTGTGTTGGATCATATTAAGGAGTTATGTGAATGGGAAGAATTTGTGTGTAACAAGTAGCTGCATTAAATGGAAAGGATGTTATTATGTAAACATGGTTTCATACTTATATGAAGGTTTGGAAGTCAATTAAGGTATATATCATAACAAGGTGTCAACTAAGGGTGATTGTAGAAGCAAGAAATGGAAAAAAGAAAATAACTGGGAGCGTGCTAGGGATAGTGCAACGCGCGGATTGTGGCAAACCGGCCCTCTCAGCAACTTTGAAAACTAGTGAAGTATAGACATTTGGCGCTGGCACTGGCACGCTACCTTCACCTGAAGTCTTTTTAAGTACTCACCTTTGGGGTTCATTTCCCCCATTTCACTCGGACGTATTTTGGAGCTCTTCTCCACTCTCTCAAGACCACAAACTCCTCTCTTCTTAAAGGTAAGCAATCCCCATTTTCTTGGTGTGAAATTCCATCATTTCTACACTAGTGTTGATGAAATCTACATATGGAATCTTTAGATTTTCAAGAAATTTCTTCAAGAACTTAAAGGGAGGGTTTTGCAAGATATCTTCCAAAAAGGTAATACTACATCTTTAGACTTTCACGTATGGATTTAGTATGGGAATATGAGTAGTAATTAAGTATTGGGACTCATGGGATGGTGATTGGAAGCCATAATTTTCCAATTTAAATACATAACTATTATAGAGATTTAACGGTAATTTTTTGATGAAATTTTGTTGGTTGATGGTGGATGGATGGTCATGCACGTGATGTTGGAAGTTATAAAATGTTCAAGAATGATGGTGGGATAAATTGTTGGTAAATGGTGGTAGTTGGATGAACCAATTCTATGGCTGTGAGATGTAGAGATTTATGCCTACTATGTATTTGATAAAGTGTCTAAACGGCCTAAACTATGGAATTTGTTACTAAAGATGGTCCCATTGGATGTTGATATTGTTGATTGAAGATTCTTTGTGTAATGGATTGTTGTAGTATCATCAAGGGATGAATTTTAGGTATGTTTGCTAAACCCTTCTCTTAGAACTCAACCCCACAATATCAATGTAAGTCCCGAGTTGCTCACTACGAATTTAATAATCCGAATAAGCTGGTGTCAAAATATATCCATGTTCTGCTCTTGTCATATTGTACACTTATTGGAAGAATGTGTTCAAAGTATGACTTGCGTGTCCAAATGCCTTGACATGAAGTTGTGTTTCAAATGAAAGCTAATGACAATTGTGTAAGAAATCTTGATGTTCTTAAGAATCTTATGTGTGCTTAAATGTCATGAATAGAAATGCCAATTTCACTTCGCTCGGTTGTTTGAGGGAATGAGTAGCCCCGTATGATGTAGTATGACTTATGTGAATTGTCAGTTTTGGTTTTTCAGGTTATTCGAAATTGATTTGGAAGAATGATTCTCAGCTTGAAGCTTGTAATTTGAAAAGTTTAACGAAGTTTGACTTTTTAGTATTTGACCTCAGATTGGATTCTGATGGTTCCGTTAGCTCCGTTGAATGATTTTGGACTTAGGAGCGCGTCCGGATTGTGATTTGGAGGTTCGTAATGGAATTTGGCTTGAAATGACGAAAGTTGGAATTTTGGGATGTTTAACCGGGAGTGGACTTTTTGATATCGGGGTTGGATTCCAATTTTGGAAGTTGGAGCAGGTCCGTAATGTCAGATGTGACTTGTGTGCAAAATTTGAGGTCAATCCGACGTGATTTGATAGGTTTCGGCATCGGTTGTGGAAGTTTGAAGTTTCAAGTTCAATGATTTCGAATTGAGTTGTGATTCATCGTTTCGATATTTTAATGTATTTTATGAGGCCTCGAATAGGTCCGTGTGATGTTATTAGACTTGTAGGTGTGTTTGGATGTGGTCCCGAGGAGCTCGGGTGAGTTTCGGGCGAGGTTCAGAGCATTTTGGAGATTTTGGACAAGGTTGGTCGTTGATGGTTCTGGTGTGACCGCACCTGCGGCTGGTTTGTGCAGGTGCGTTGGCCGCAGAAGCGACTAAGGGGTTGCAGGAGCGGAAATATTGCTGGGAGCAGGGGCTCGCAGAAGCGGAGATTTGCTTCGCATCTGCGAAGGCGCAGATGCGGTAGATTGAGCGCAGATGCGATTGGCAGAGCAGAAGCGATATTTGGGTGCGCACTTGTGAGTGTGCATATGCAGCTAAAGTGTCCGCATATGCGAAAGTGTTGGGCAGAGTTATAAAATTGAGGGTTTTGTTCTTTCTTCATATTTTGAGATGTGGGACTCGGATTGAGGCAATTTTTGGAGCAAATTTCATCACAAGGATTGGGGTAAGTGTTCTCTACTCAGTCTTGGTTATATTTCATTAATCTATCTTCGATTTTAGCTTTTGGTTGATGAATTGAAAGAGGAAAAATTGGGGGTTTTGGCCTAAAGTTTCATAATATGAATTTTTGAGTTTTGAACACTGATTTGGAGTTGGATTTGAGTGAAACTAGTATGGTTGGACTCTTAATTGAATGGGTTGTCGGATTTTGTGAGTTTTGTCGAGTTTCGAGGCGTGAGCCCGGGTGTGATTTTTGGCCGGATTTGGGATTTAACTTAGGATTCGATCCTTATCATCTGTAATTGGATTCCTTGGGCTTTATCTGATGTATTTGAGTTGTTTTTGGCTAGTTTTGAGCCGTTCGGATGTCGCTACGCGCGTGATGGCATCCTAAAGGAGCATCGCTTGGCTTGCCTGGTGTCGGAATTGGCTTGTTTCAGATAAGTAACTCTTTTAAACTTAGTGATGAGGGAAAATCCCGAATTACGTGCTATGTGATTGATGTTGAGGTGACGCACATGCTAGGTAACGGGCGTGTGGGCGTGCACCCTAGGCTCTGATACCAACTTGTCACGACCCCAAACCCGGTCGTGATGGCGCCCAACACTAATGCTAGGCAAGCCCGACCATTTACTCTCTCAACCCGAGCACAAAGCTCAAAATCAATTAATCAGATACTTAAAATCAAATATTAATACTCATAGTTGAAATACTCAATTAAAACAATACGAAATACTGACATAAACTGTAACTCCCAAAGACCTGGGGTCATGAGTCTAGAGCCTATAACTAATACAGAGTCAAGAATCCTCAAAATAAGTATGTTCTAAAGTACGGAAATAATAAAGGGATAAGGAGAAGAGGTTGGCTAAGAAATGTCTGAGCACAATGTTACCTTACATTTGATTCAATGTCGTGCAGGTTGATGTTATCAGGGTGTGTGCGCAAGCTAGCGAATGTTATTGATTTGAACAGAAGGTCCTACGAGAAAACTCATGTAGTAATGTCTTTTGTTGAGAATTTGGAAGAGCGAGTGGGAAGTATTCACAGTAGATTGTAACCAAAACAGGGAAATTATTGGTATGTGGTCCATGTGGATATAGTCACGGACCATAAAATCCTTCAAAAAATTCTCAAACAGAAGGAATTGAATTTGAGGAAGAGAAGATGGCTGGAGTTACTCAAAGATTACAACATCGATATTCTATATCACACGGGAAAAGCCAATGTCGTGGCGGATGCTCTTAGCTGGAAATCTATGGGTAGTTTGGCTCACTCGGAGGCACATCAAAGGCCGTTGGCCAAGGAGGTTCGTCGGTTGGCTAGCTTGAGAGTTTGTCTTGCGGACTCTAGTGCAGGCGGGGTAATTGTGCAAAATAGGGTTGAATCATTGCTTTTGGTGGAGGTCAGAGAGAAGCAATACGACGATCAATTCTTGGTACAATTGAAGAAGGGGATTCATAGACATAAGACCACAAGTTTTTCTCTTGACATGGATGATGGTACACTACGGTACCAAGGGCGACTATGTATTCCAAATATAGAGGGTCTTCGGGAAAGAATCATGGCTGAAGCTCATACTTCTAGGTATTCTGTACACCCAGGTTCTACAAAATGTATCATGATCTCAAGTAAATCTACTGGTGGAACGATATGAAGAGGAATGTAGCGGACTTTGTGGCAAAATGTCCAAATTGTCAGCAAGTAAACACCGAACATCAAAGGCCTGATGGGTTGGCACAGAACATAGGAATTCCAATGTGGAAGTGGGAAATCACTAATATGGACTTTGTGGTAAGACTACCGCGCACTCTGCACAAGTTTGACTCAATTTGGGTGATTGTGGATCGACTAACAAAATAAGCATACTTCTTGCCAGTTAAATCTACCAACACAGCGGAATAGTATGCTCAGTTGTATATCAAGGAAATTGTCAAGTTGCATGGCACTCCAGTTTCTATCATCTCTGATCGTGGGGCATAATTCACGGCAAATTTTTGGAAGAAATTTCGGTGAGGTTTGGGTGCTCAGGTGAATCTTAGTACAACCTTTCATCCACAGACCGACGGGCAGGCATAACGGACTATTCAGACGCTTGAGGATATGTTGTGTGCTTGTGTTCTTGACTTCAAGGGTGGCTGGGATGACCATCTGCCACATATAAAGTCTGCCTACAACAATATTTATCATGCTAGTATTCAGATGGAACCATTCGAGGAGTTATATGGTAGGAGATGTAGATCTTCCATTGGGTGGTTCGAGATTGGGAAAGTTGAATTGATAGTACCAGACCTCGTGCATCAGGCTATGGAGAAGGTCAAAATCATTAAGGATTAGTTAAAAACTTATAAGAGTCGTCAAAAGTCCTATTCAGATGTTCGTCGTAGGGATTTGGAATTCAAAAAAAAATGATTGGGTATTCTTGAAGGTCTCTCCCATGAAGGGTATAATGCGATTTGTAAAGAAAGGGAAATTTAGTCCGAGGTAAGTCGGACCATACAAAATCATTCAAAGGATTAGTCAGGTGGCGTAAAAGCTTGAGCTACCACCTGAGATGTCATTAGTACCCCCAGTATTTCATGTGTCTATGTTGAAAAAGGTAATCGGAGATCCGTCGCTTATCGTACCAGTTGAGAGTATAGCGGCTAATGAGGAACTGTCATATGAAGAAATTCCAGTTGCCATTCTTGATAGACAAGTCTGAAAGTCGAGGAATAAAGAAGTTGCGTCCGTGAAAGTGCTATGGCAAAACCAGCAAGTTGAAGAGGCTACTTGGGAGGCCGTGGAAGAGATGAAGAAGAAGTATCCTTACTTGTTTGAATTGCTATGTAATCTTTTTATGAAATTGTCACCTATGAATTTGGTATCACTTGTTCAGTTGATGTAAAGGTGTTCCTTTTGGTTATATGTTGCTTTTGAGACACACTTGGTGTTGTTTTGCGCTATGTTACGTTATTGACTCATGTATGTTGTTAGGATATGTTTATGGGATTCTCTGACCGGTGGATAGGCTAGTTACAAAGGAACCTCTGGCGAAAGTTTTGGAAATTCTGGGCGTTAGTCAAAATTTGGGACTGTTAAGATTTGTAATGTTAAGACTCATTGGGTGCTAATAGTGAACTTTTACCCTCATTCGAGGACGAATGATCTTAAGTGGAGGAGGATGCAAGGCCTCGTTAAAATTTCTAATGGTTTAAGATTTAAAAATGCCCTATCGGTATTTGGGAATAACGTATCGAGTATTAAAGGAGACCTATGGGATAGAAACACGTCATTTTAAGATGAAAATATATGTTTAAGCTGAGTTGGATAATTTAAGGAGTTTTGTGAATGGGAAGAATTTGTGTGTAACAAGTAGATACATTAAATGGAAAGGATGATATAATGTAAACATGATTTCATGCTTATATGAAGGTTTGGAAGTCAATTCGGGTATATATCATAACTGTTGATACCCAATTTTGCCCTCATATTTTCTCAAATAGTATATATACTTTCAAAATATCATTCGCATCATTATTTTGTTTACAAAATCTATACAAGCATTTTCTATAAATTTTTCATAATTTTTAAAGCATTAAAATTGATTTTTCTTACACTTAAATTACTTGAGTATTTATTAGTTACTCCTCCAAAATATTTCATGATGGCTTAATCACCTAAAATTATTATTTGCATCTATAATACATATTTCAAATATTTTTACTTTATTTTATATAATTACATTAGTATTTTTAAGCTATTTACACAATCTTGCAATAATGGCCTATATTTCGCAATTTATTGCATCTGTCATTTATTTAAGGTCAAAATAATATTTTATATTTTTACAATCTTCTACTATTGTTTTAAGGTATTAATTTGCATAAATAGAATTTTTTATATTTTATTTAACTGTCTTTATTAAATTATTTCCCCCTTAATTTCCTATTTTAAAATCTGGCCTAAAATTAGGTTAATTTTGGACCAATTAAGATCCAAAAGGACCAGCCCACTTTGATTAACCCCAGAAGCCCAACCCAAGCGACCCTGCCAGTCCAAACCCGACCCAGCTCCTCTTGAATCTCAGCCGTTTATCAAAAGCGATCAACGGCTCACAACACTCCACTCCCTTTACTTATATCCCTATCCCAAAACCCTAGAGACCATTCCCTTTCCCCAGCCACCCTCACACGCTCTCATCTCTCAAATCCCAGCTATAATCTGATATTACATGGAAATCATCCATGATTCCTTTTCTTTCTTGCACACACGGAGATAGCGACCATCTTTTGAACGTTATAAGTACTGGTACTTGATTATTTTTGGAAGCTGAGTCGTTGTGTTCGTTTGACTCTGATTCTGTATCGTCATTATGTTTCTGACCTGATACAAACACTATCAGACTCCATGGCTTCGATTCAGTGAGATTTTTGCCATTTTTGTTCCTCGTCTAATAGGGTTTCCTGGATTTACCCTAAAATTGATTCTAATTGATTTTTTTCATGCCATATTTTCCTTATTTGTGTTTAATCTATTGTATTTTCCGTATTTTATGTGTTGATCTTTACTACTATATAAATCCCTCTCCATTCCCTTTTGAAACAGACTTCTAATCACTATATTCACTAAAAACTAAAGGCTATCACTCTATTATTTTCTCACTCTCTTGTTCTATACTTTGTCTCTTGGCTGGGAGAAAGCCAACGCCATTGGAATTCAATAACTTTTCCTGGTGCGAGCACTGCCCGGGGTTCGTTTGAATCCTTAAGGAAATCTGATGCACTAGGATTATGGATTCTATTGCTCTTTGTTGACATTTAGAGTACTGTGGAGTCTGTTCTCTTTTGCTTGTCTGTTTATCGATTGATAACTGGTAAGTCTCTAGGCTTTTGCAATTTCGTTCTTCTGTGTTCATGTCTTGCATATTCACACCTCTGAAATTTCTGACCTAATTTATTTCTAGACTATCTCTATGTTCAACCTTCTTGGCATTGAACTTGTTTCATGATATGAACCTCTCTAGCATTTGAATTTACCTATTTCCAGTTATGAGACATTTTTTATGGTACATGCTTAACTTTAATAATTCGTATTCCCTTAAGCTCATTTAGCCTGGTATGTTGGTCCCTAAATGTTCACATTTGCGGCTTGGCATGAGTATGGTTCCCTACTTTGCTCTGAATTCCTATAATGAATGACTCGCATCTATAATATATTCTAATCTACGTTAAGACCTTCACTATAGCCATGACCTACTCCCATGCTATTTTGTCACTCATTATGTCTTTGTTTTGCTTAATCTTGTATCCCCTAGTGATTAGTTGGGACCTTTAGAGTAGCTATCTTAACTTGTGTTTTACAGTGTTTGGTACTGTTTTGTCTTATTGATAAGTTGGCATGTCTGCTTTCTGGTTTTGTGATGGATATTCAACATAATTTAGACTCGTTTAAATCCTTTAAGTTAGTTCTCTACTTTAGAATCGTTTGGCATTGTGCACCTTTGTATATTAATCTTGTAATCTCATCAAACCTAATTCACCTACTTCTTACAAAATGTTTTCTGCCCAATCTGCTATGTTTTGATCTTGTGATATCAATCTGTCCTTTGAGTTTATTTTATTCTCTTTTCTTGTATGTTCTTTGTTTAATCACCCCTGATATGTCTGCTTCAAAATATAAGTGCACCTCTTCAAATTCTATCACTTGATCATTATTCTCTCACTCTTATTTGTTACCTACACTATTCTGAGTCTATCACTCTTGGCTGGATGAAAGCCAAGGCCACCAAAACTCTCTCTATTGACCTCCCTAGTGTGAGCACTTCTAGGGGTCCATTTGAGACCCTTGTGAACTCTGACACGCTAGGATTTGGGGTTCTTTGGTCACTGTCTTTGATGTTGGAACTTGAGATGTTTTTGACATTAAGCTTCTCTTCCTCATATTACTTGTATAATCTACAAGCTGGGTTGTTTAAGTGATTGCTTTGTAATTCATTATTTGGGTCATATGGTCAATTTGTGACTTTTGGTTTGGCTTGAGATCCTCTATGGCTTTTGGGCTATGCGGATGGGCATAGTCCACTATTTGGATCTGGGCTTGCTATTTGCAAAAAAGGAGTTTGTTGAAGGCCCAGGCAATACTATGTATCTCCTTTTGGGCCTGTTGTTGGCCTACTATTATTTCTTGTGTAATATTTGTACTTATATTCATCACCTGCTCTATAGTAATTTTGTAATAAACAATTGGGGTGTTAGTCAAATTGGGGAAACCGGTATATTCTAATGTTTGCATGAAAAGGTAGAAAATATGCCTATAGAATTCGTATGATTTACTTGTTATTTTATCCAACCTGCTATATATGCTATTCAAAATTTCCATGTACACTAGTAGAAATCATGCCATTAGGGGAATCACACACTCACACAACCTGTTTACTATCAAAGCATGAGCTTAAGACTTTATTTATTCTCGTGTCTACTGCTATGTGTTACTAGACAACATGCCCATAGGAAACAAATACCAATAATCACCCTTCAAATTGCATAACTGTAGCATATTCATTAGATACCATGACTATAGGATTATACTAGCTTATACTCTTAAACTGTGTAGTTGTTAAGAAATCATGTATATAGGTTTGAAGTGATTCCTTGCATCTGAAACTGCCTGCATGTTTGAAATCAGATCATATAGAAACCATGTCTGTAGAGCATAATGACTTCAACTTGCCTCAATTCTAGAACTGTCTAACACTTAATGTGAGAATCTGCTTGCGTGCATTTGTTTACTAAGTGTGGAGGCTAACTTGAGCCCTTAACTGGCTTTACATGAACTCCTATTTGTTTTTTATGTCACCTATTTTTATAATTTTGAGCAGCCTAAGCAAAGTGTAGAACCACTCAAATAGAGGTCCAAAGCCTCCTAGACCATAGGCGTGGGACAGGTAGTGCACGCATAGGGTACGATTTAGAATTGAATTAGAGCGCTTTTAGGTAAACAACTTTAACATAGTAATCGGGTAGCAAGAGATGATAGTCTGTGCCTGCTGAATAATATGAGTAACTCCATACCTCAAGGGAGTTGCGAAGTAATATTTTTGTTGCACGGGGTGATCTTTTAGGCTAAAAAACTTAGGAACACCCCCCCCCCCTCTTTTGTTTTTATACAGTTAGTCATCTAATATAGACCGTTACAGTTATATCCTTGTAATCCTTAATATTTTTATATCAATTCTCATTGTGTTACAATAATACTCTTTGACCCTTTATTCTCTTTGTTTATTTGATCGTCTTGCCTAATTGTAATCCACATAGTTTCAAGTTCGTCCTGGACCCACAATTATGGACCTCGAAAAGTGCCTAACACTTTCTCTTTGAGGTAATTTGAGCCCTTACCCAATCTTTGGCGGCTTTGACTAGTCAAACAGAGTTATCTGCATAATAGGTGCCCTAACGCACCTTAAAACCGTTAGGTGACGACTCTTCTTCTTTTAAAACTGTGGATTACATTCTTTATTTCATGCACATCATTTCCCGTCTTCACCTTTATTTGTTTAAATTTTTATAACATGCACATCCCTCTCCCGTTCGCCTTTATTTGTTTAAATATGTTGTGACATGCACATCCTTTCCCCGTTCACCATTATATGCTATGACTACTCTTCATTTATTTTCATGTTGTCCAAGACTGCTATATCGTGCCTCTCCCATCCCTACTCTCTTACTTGCTTTATTACATTCTCGCACATATCCCACAAACTAAATTCTTTCTTTTGTCTTTCTTTTCTATATTTTTTATGTTTTACCTTACTACTGTACTTACTGCTTTTACATACTTATCATGCAAATACTTGGCAACGTGTTATTATTTCTGCATAAAGCATGCTCTACATCATACTCCATTCGTGCCAATTATCAACATAGACACGCTTAATGAGTGTCCGCGCTGCTCCAAAATTTACCCTTTGTAATTTGGAAAGGCTTATTTGCAATACACTAGTCGATCAGCGGTGCAGTTGACGGTCCCTTGCCTTTCCCTCTCAAGTTGTCCACTTGAGAGTACCAGTCTAGGCCATTCTAGAAACCTTACTCCAATATCAAATGTACATGCATCATGTTAAACCTAGTACGGGTTAGAACATTGTTAACATAATAACCCGCTAAGATAAGCCATGTCCAAAGTCCGGCGGGATTTCTACGATGCCAATGGACACTATCATGTTATGTACATTACTTGGAGAAAAAGTGTCAATATGTTGATCATTATTGTGTAAGTGATCGAATATGGAGGGGTAAAGGGCTTGTTGATACCCAATTTTTCCCTATATATTTCTAATATACAAAATACTTTCAAAATAGCATGTCCAAATGTTTTACTATTTTTTCCTTAATTTTTAAACATTTCTTTTTAATCAATTTATCGCCCTATTTTATCCATAAAAATCCAATAATTATTCCCAAAACTATCATTTTTGGTGATTCATTTATTGAATTTTCATATTTATATTAAAATGTGGCTAATATAATTTTTGCATATTCTTACAAGGTCATTTAGTATTTTTAAAGTTAAACTGTATGTAATTACAATATTAGCATTTTTTTAGGATTAATTACGTTCATATTCATAAAAATTAGGTTTGGTATTTTTAAATAGTTAATTATGTGTTATTAATCATTTTAGTACCCTTAATTTATTTCAAGAAATTATTTTACTCTTTTTAAAAATCAAACAAGGAAAAATGCCTATTTAAATGGTAGCCCCATTTGTATTTCAATAATAACCAGTTCAAACCCCAATCCCAGCCCAATTTCGAATTAAAATACCCGACCCAAATCCTAAATCCGCCTACCCGACCCAAAGACCCACTAAATCCCGGCCGTTGATCTAAAAGATCAACGGTCCTCATAATTCCTTTCCTTTTTTAATCCAACAACCCTCCAAACCCTACCCATTCTCTCATTTCAGCCGCCCTTGAATTCCCTTCTCCCTCAATTCTCTTTGAGACTCCATCAAACCCTAGCCGCCGCCATCAAACTCCAACCCTGAAACCTCCCAAATCCATGTCTTCCAAGGTCATTGGAGGCCTGTATCCACCTCCCATTGCTTCTGCATGTTCGATTATTATGGTTTCAAGGCTAGATCTTGAAAGAGCTTGGTCCAGACCTTGGTCGATTCCGATTTACGGCTGTTCTCCGGTCGTCTCTGACCTTTCTCCGGCCAGCCATGGCTGTTCGAGTCTGACTCTTGACTCTCCTGCTTAAATCGATGATTTTCAAAGCCTTTCTCACCACTTTGGGTTCCTCTGAAACCCTAACTGTCACGACCCATTTTCACAATAGGTCGTGAGGGCGCCTGACACCCTTGTCAAGCAAGCCATTGCAGAAATATCACTAAAATAATCATATTGTGTTTAATTAGAATAAGTGGAATAAACACTCAACTTGAAATTTAAAACCAGGAGAGATAGATACCATAATAAAATAGTTACACAACCCCAAAAATAATCGTCTGCCAAAGTGTGTGCCAGAACCTGGTGTCACAAGCTACGGGCAACTAGTAGAATATACAACCCAAAAGAATATCACACTACCCTACTGTCTGGATCAGAATAGACAGAATATAACAATACAAAAGAAAGACTTCTTCGGCTGCGGATCGACATGGAAGGAAAGCAGCTCACCGTAGAAGTCCCAAGTCTGCTCACGAATGCGCACCAGAAAAATAACCGGATCCACCTGCCTCAGACCCTGTACATTTAAGTACAGAAGCATAGCATGAGTACATAAACAATATGCACCCAGTGAGTATCCCGCCTAATCTCGAAAAAGTAGAGACATAAGTTTAACAATGAGAACTCTTTAATAGGCAACAATTTACAACAAGGCATATAAGTCATATTCTCGCTAAGATTCAGATTTAATCAATTACTTCAATTACAATTATCAATTCCTTTCGAGTCATGAAAAACAACAATTCTAATATCTAACACTCTCAGGCAAAGCTATATAAGCATGCGCAAATATGCTGAGGTGACGGCCCGATCCAACAGAAATAAACTGTGCACTTGCCGAGGGTCGACGTCGCGCCTATAGATGCATCTATTCATACCGAGGCGATCGGCCTGATCCACAAATAAGAAGATAATATCAAGTATGCACACAAGGCACGTCGATAGTCATTAATGCCAAGCAAGACGTCAACAATTATGCAAACGCGTTCTTATTCCCTTTTTAAGCCTCTAGCATATCCTAGGTGTTCAGAATACCAAGAAAATGTAAAGATTTACATAAACAAGCATGGTGTGGGTCCTAAATTACCCGGACAGTTAACATAGTAGTAGCTATGCACAGGCTCTCGTCACCTAGCGTGTGCGTCCCCCCCGCATTTAGCAACAATTACTCAATTATTAATCCTATTGGGACAATTCCCTCTTACAAGGTTAGAAAGGAGACTCACCTCGCACCAAAGCGCGCTCCCAATGTCAAGAACAAGCCCAAGCTCCTAATTCGAAGCCGAACGATCGCAAACTAGTTAAAATAGGTAAGAACTAGTCAATAAAGGCTTAAAAGACCGAATTCTAACTATTTAAGTAATTTCCCAACCTTTCCCACAAGTTTCCTAAATTCCAACCCCGGGCCCACGTGCCCGAATTCCAATATTTTTCGACGGAAATTGTTCTCTGCAACCTAAGGATCAATAATATGTTAATTCTAGTCCATTCCCTAAAAAATTTCATGCTTGAATCTTAATTTTATTAAAACCCTAGGTCTAGCTCTAACCCTTTAATTTTGTCTAATTTTTAGTGTTTAATCTACCTAATATACATGTATTTAACTAATAATGAATGGGAGTAACTTACCTTGAAGTGCTATGTTGGAATCCTCTCTTTGGAAGCCCCCAAATCGCCTAAGTGTAGAGTGTAAAATGAAAAATGGTGTTTGAGTTCGAATTAAATGAAGGCCACTGCCCAGCGATTTTCGCTTCTGCGGTTAGGGGACCGCATCTGCGGCCCCGCATCTGCGAAGATGGGGCATCTGCGGAACTGGTCAAAAGGAGATTGGACCGCTTCTGCGGTCTGAGGCCCGCGTATGCGGAACCGCTTCTGCAGTTAGTGGGCCGCTTCTGCGGCTTGGGCCTAAAAGGGTTGGACCGCATCTGCAGTCTGGGGATCGCATAGACGCAACCGCTTCTGCGGTCCCTGGGCCGCTTCTGTGGCTTTCCCTGGGCCTCCCCCCTTTTCACTTCTGCGATGGTCTGACCGCATCTGCGGTCCCGCTTCTGTGGCTCAGAACCGCAGATCCGGTTATGACAGAAGCAGCAAACCTCCAGCTCTTTTTAAGTTTTTCTACTTCGCTCGAACCTCGCTCGTTTAACGCTCGAGGCACCCGAGCCCCGCCCGAACATACCGACAAGTCTGAAATCACGAGGCGGACCTACTCGAACCCTCGGAACTCCCAAAACAATGCTAAATCTTGGAATCACCCCCCTAAAACCAAATGAATCAAACTATTGAATCCTCAAGTTCTTAACTCTCCTCTAACGAGTCAAAAAACCCTTAAACTACTCTGATTGACACCAAATTTTACGGGCAAGTCTTCAACGGCATTACGGACCCGTACCAAGCTTCGGAACCAAAATCCGAGCCCCATACCTAGGGAATCAATGATTTCTTAGTTTCTTTAATTCCTTAAAGCTTCAATTAAACAATTTTAGATAAAAATTCATTACTCGGGCTAGGGACCTCGGAATTCGATTCCGGACACACGCCCAGGTCCCATATTTTCCCACGGACCCTCATAAATTGCCAAATCATGAATCCGGGCCCGTTTTTCCAAAATGTTGACCGAAATCAAACTTGGTCTCTTTAAGAAATCCTAAAGAAGCAAATGGGCATATTTTTACGCAAAACCCTTCCAATTCCCAAACCAATCACCCCCGCGAGTCGTAATTTAGTTAAAGCAAGAAGACCGATCGGGTCATTACATTCTCCACCTCTTAAACAAACGTTCGTCCTCGAACGGACATAGAAAAGTACCTGGACTGCTGAATAAGTGGGGATATTTGCTCCGCATGTCCTCCTCGTACTCCCATGTCGCCTCCTCGACCGGTTGGCCCCTCCACTGGACTGTCACCGCAGAAATCTTCTTGGACCTCAGCTGGCGATCCTGTCTATCAACAATAGCAACTGGCTCCTCCTCATAGCCCAAGCTCTCATCTAGCTGAATGGTGCTGAAGTCCAACACGTGGGATAGGTCGGCATGATACTTCCGAAGCATTGAAACATGAAAGACTGGGTGAACTCCTGATTAACTAGGGGGTAAGGCAAGCTCATAAGCAACCTCCCCAACTCTCCTCAACACCTCAAAGGGGCCAATAAACCTTGGGCTCAACTTGCCCTTCTTCCCGAACCTCATGATGCCCTTCATGGGCGAGACTTTCAAGAGAACCTTCTCGTCAACCATAAATGATACATCCCGCGCCTTCTGATCCGCGTAACTCTTTTGCCTGGACTGAGCTGTGCGAAGCCTCTCCTGAATCATCTTTACCTTATTCAAGGCATCCTGTACCAAATCTGTACCAAGTAACTTAGCCTCGCCAGGCTCAAACCACCCAATGGGAGAGCGACATCGTCGACCATATAAAGCCTCGTATGGGGCCATCTCTATGCTGGACTGATATCTGTTGTTGTATGCGAACTCTGCTAGAGGCAAGAACTGATCCCACTGCCCTCCAAAATCAATCGCACATGCTCTAAGTATATCCTCCAAAATCTGTACCGTCCGCTCCGACTGTCCGTCGGTCTGAGGATGGAATGTTGTGCTAAGCTCTACACGAGTCCCCAACTCGCTCTGCACGGCTCTCCAGAAATGGGAAGTGAACTAAGGGCCTCTGTCTAATATGATGGACACCGGCACACCATGCAATCGGACTATCTCCCGAATATAGATCTGGGCATACCTCTCTGCTGTATAAGTAGTCGCCACTGGAATGAAATGGGCCGACTTGGTCAATCTATCCACAATGACCCACATTGAATCAACCTTCCGCATGGTCCGCGGTAACCCAACTACGAAGTCCATAGTAATGCGCTCCCACTTCCACGATGGTATAGGCATCCGTTGAAGTAGGCCGCCTTGTCTCTGATGCTCATACTTGACCTGCTGGCAATTCAAGCACTTAGTCACACACTTCACTATGTCCTTCTTTGTCCCCCGCCACCAGTAGTGCTGCCTCAAATCACGATACATCTTCATGACTCCCGGGTGAATAGAATACCTCGAACTGTGGGCCTCTTCTAGAATCCGCTCCCTGAGACCATCAACATTAGGAACACATAGGCGTCCCTGGAGCCGCAGCATACCATCCTCGCCAATAAAAACCTCTCTGGCACCTCCCTGAAGTACCGTCTCTCTGAGGACTGCCAAATGTGGATCATCATACTGCCGGGCCTTGATCTCCCCCAATAACGAAGACTGGGCGACCACACACGCAAGAACTCGGCTGGGCCTGGAATGTCCAACCTCACAAGTCTGTTAGCCAAGGACTGAATGTCCAAGGCTAGTGGCCTCTCCTCTGCTGGAATAAATGCTAGGCTACCCATGCTCTCCGCCTTCCTGCTCAGGGCATCCGCGACCACATTCGCCTTGCCCGGATGATAAAGAATGGAAATGTCATAATCTTTCAGCAACTCAAGCCACCTGCGCTGTCTCAAATTGAGGTCCCTCTGCTTGAACAAATTCTATAAGCTACGGTGATCGGTGTAAAACTCACAAGGCACCCCGTACAAATAGTTCCTCCATATCTTAAGAGCATGAACAATCGCTGCTAACTCCAGGTCATGCACAGGGTAATTTTTCTCATGAATCTTCAGCTGACGCGACGAATATGCAATAACTCTCCCCTCCTGCATCAACACACATCCCAGACCAATGCGTGAAGCGTCGCAATACACAGTATACATCCCCATACCGGAAGGCAATATAAGAACTGGTGTCGTAGTCGATGCTTTCTTGAGCTTCTGAAAGCTCTCCTTGCAATCATCAGACCAAATGAATGGGGCACCCTTCCGGGTCAGTCTAGTCAATGGTGAGGCAATAGATGAAAAACCCTGCACAAATCGCCGGTAATAACCTGCTAATCCCAGGAAACTCCTGATCTCGATCACTGAAGTGGGACGTGGCCAACTCTGAACTGCCTCAATCTTCTTGGGATCTACCTTAATACCCTCTCCAGACACAATATGTCCCAAGAATGCCACTGACTCAAGCCAAAACTCACACTTGGAGAACTTAGCATACAGCTTCTGCTCTCGTAAGGTCTGAAGCACTACTCTCAAATGCTGCTCGTGCTCCCCCAGACTACGTGAGTATATCAAGATGTCGTCAATGAAGACGATAACAAAAGAATCAATATAAGGCTCGAATACCCTGTTCATCAAATCCATAAAGTTTGCTGGTGCATTGTTTAAGCCAAAGGACATCACTAGGAACTCATAATGGCCATATCTAGTCCGGAATGCAATCTTCGAAACATCCGAGTCCTGAATCTTCAGCTGATGATACCCTGACCTCAGGTCAATGTTAGAGAACACCCTAGCACCCTGTAGCTGGTCAAACAAATCATTATTACGAGGCAACGGGTACTTGTTCTTGATGGTGACCTTGTTCAACTAGCAGTAATCAATGCACATCCGCATGGTCGCATCCTTCTTCTTCACAAATAGCACTGGTGCGCCCCAAGGTGATACACTGGGCCTGACAAACCTCTTGGCTAACAACTCCTCTAACTACTCCTTCAGCTCCTTCAACTCCTTAGGAGCCATACGGTATGATGGAATGGATATAGGCTGAGTGCCTGGGGCCAAATCAATACAGAAATCAATATCGCGATCCGGAGGCATGCCAGGAAGATCAGAAGGAAATACATCGGCAAACTCTCGGACTACTAGCACTGAATCGATCGTCAGAGACTCTGCAGAGACGTCTCGAACATAAGCTAGATAGGCCATACATCCCTTCTCGATATCAACTATGGAACCCTTCCACTCTAATCTCGACGATCCTGGCATCGTTAGTGCAACAGCCTTGGCATGGCAATTAAGGACGGCGTGATATGGAGATAACCAATCCATGCCTAGGATGACCTCAAAATCAATCATATCAAGCAATGGAAGATTAGCTCTAGTCTCGTGACCATAGAAAGTGACCACACAGGACCGGTAGAATCGATCCACAACCACAGAATCACCCACAAGAGTGGACACATGAACAGGAACACCCAAGGGCTCAGGAGAAACAACCAGGAAGCGAGCGAACAGAGATGATACATATGAATAAGTAGACCCTGGATCAAATAATACCAAAGCATCCGTACCACGAACGGGAATAATACCTATGATGACGGCATCTGAGGCCAATGCATCCGGCCTGGCTGGAAGAGCATAAGATCGGAAGAGCGTNTCTACCCCTCTGGCGATATCACTCAATCCGACGAGCAATCTCGACCACTAGCTGATACTCTGTGCCCATCTCCACCTCTCGAGCCATACTAAATCGAATACCGGGCTGTAATCCAACGACAAACCTCCGCACTCCCTTCGCATCTATAGGAAGTATCATAAGTGCATGGCGGGACAACTCGGAAAACCTCGCCTCGTAGTGAGTCACAGACATTTGACCCTACTCGAGCTGCTCAAACTGGTACCGCAGCTCCTCCCTCTCAGAGGGCGGGATATACCTATCCAAGAACAACTGTACAAACTGATTCCAAGCGATGGGAGGAGAACCTGCTGGCCTGCCGAGTACATAGGACTGCCACCACCTATGGGCCCTGCCCTCAAGCTGAAAAGTAGTGAAGTCGACTCCATGCGACCCCAATATCCTCATGTTGTGCAGTCTGTCCCTGCACCTGTCTATGAAGTCCTGAGCATCCTCATGATGCTCACCCCCGAAGACTGAAGGGTGAAGTCTGGTCCATCTTTCTAATAACTTCTGTGGGTCACCGTCCACAGCTGGCCTGGGCTGGGGTGCCACTGTAGCAGCTGGCTGAGCCCCATGTGCGGGTAGTGCACCCGGAGTCTAATACACTGCAGCTGCGTGGCCTGGAGCCTGAGCAGTAGGGGTCTGGGCTCCCCCTCCTGCCTGCGAAGTGGCTGGGTCTGCTGGAAATAAACCAGCCTCAGTCATAGTATCCATGAACCGTAGCATGCGGCCCATGACTTCCTGAAATCCCGATGCTGTCATGAAATCCGCCGGGGTGGGCTCAGCTGCTGGCACCTCACCCTGCTCCTCAATAACAGGGTCCTCCACAGGATCTGCTGGTGGTGCAACTGGAACGGCTCTGGGACACCCTCGTCCCTTACCACGGGCCGGTGCCCTCCCCCGGCCTCTACCTCGGCCTCTAGCAACGGGGGGAGCAGCTCCTCCCGGGTCCGTAACGTCAGCAGTACGAGTTCTCACCATCCGTGAGAGAATAGAAGAGGGAAATTTAGTACTCTAAGCACTGCACGACAGGAAATGAATAAAGAGTAGTCTTTCCTAATACCCTATAGCCTCTCGAAGATAAATACAGACGTCTCTGTACCGGTCAACCAGACTCTATCAGGTTTGCCCATAACTCGTGAGACCTACGTGAACCTAGTGCTTTGATACCATGTTGTCACGACCTATTTTCACAATAGGCCGTGAGGGCGCCTGACACCCTTGTCAGGCAAGCCATTGCAGAAATATCACTAAAATAATCATATTGTGTTTAATTAGAATAAGTGGAATAAACACTCAACTTGAAATCTAAAACCAGGAGAGATAGATACCATAATAAAATAGTTACACAACCCCAAAAATAATCGTCTACCAAAGTGTGTGCCAGAACCTGGTGTCACAAGCTACGGGCAACTAGTAGAATATACAACCCAAAAGAATACCACACTACCCTACTGTCTGGATCAGAATAGACAGAATATAACAATACAAAAGAAAGACTTCTTCGGCTGCGGATCGACATGGAAGGGAAGCAGCTCACCGTAGAAGTCCCAAGTCTGCTCACGAATGCGCACCAGAGAAATAACCGGATCCACCTGCCTCAGACCCTGTACATTTAAGTACAGAAGCGTAGCATGAGTACATAAATAATATGCACCAAGTGAGTATCCCGCCTAATCTTGAAGAAGTAGAGACGAGAGGTCGACTTGACACTCACTAAGGTCAGATAATATTATAGGTGTAAGTTTAACAATGAGAACTCTTTAATAGGCAACAGTTTACAACAAGGCATAAAAGTCATATTCTCGCTAAGATTCAGATTTAATCAATTACTTCAATTACAATTATCAATTCCTTTCGAGTCATGAAAAACAACAGTTCTAATATCTAACACTCCCAGGCAAAGCTATATAAGCATGCGCAAATATGCCGAGGCGACGGCCCGATCAAACAGAAATAAATTGTGCACATGTCGAGGGTCGATGGCACGCCTATTGATGTATCTATTCATACTGAGGCGATCGGCCCGATCCACAAATAAGAAGATAATATCAAGTATGCACACAAGGCACGTCAATTGTCATTAATGCCAAGCAAGACTTCAACAATTATGCAAACACGTTCTTATTCCCTTTTTAAGCCTCTAGCATATCCTAGGTGTTCAGAATACCAAGAAAATGTAAAGATTTACATAAACAAGCATGGTGTGGGTCCTAAATTACCCGGACAGTTAACATAGTAGTAGCTACGCACGGGCTCTCGTCACCTAGCGCGTGCGTAGCCCCCGCATTTAGCAATAATTACTCAATTATTAATCATATGGGGACAGTTCCCTCTTACAAGGTTAGAAAGGAGACTCACCTCGCACCAAAGCACGCTCCCAATGTTAAGAACAAGCCCAAGCTCCTAATTCGAAGCCGAACGATCGCAAGCTAGTTAAAATAGGTAAGAACTAGTCAATAAAGGCTTAAAAGACCGAATTCTAACTATTTAAGTAATTTTCCAACATTTCCCACAAGTTTCCTAAATTTCGACCCCGGGCCCACGTGCCTGGATTCCGATATTTTTCGACGGAAATTGTTCTCTACAACCTAAGGATCAATAATATAAAATTCTAGTCCATTCCCTAACAAATTTCATGCTTGAATCTTAATTTTATTAAAACCCAAGGTCTATCTCTAACCCTTTGATTTTTTCTTATTTTTAGTGTTTAATCTACCTAATATACATGTATTTAACTAATAATGAATGGGAGCAACTTACCTTGAAGTGCTATGTTGGAACCCTCTCTTTGGAAGCCCCCAAATCGCCTAAGTGTGGAGTGTAAAATGAAAAATGGTGTTTGAGTTAGAATTAAATGAAGGCCACTGCCCAGCGATTTTCGCTTCTGCGGTTAGGGGACCGCATCTGCGAAGATGGGGCCGCATCTGCGGAACTGGGCAAAAGGAGATTGGACCGCTTCTGCGGTCTGAGGCCCGCATATGCGGAACCGCTTCTGCGGTTAGTGGGCCGCTTCTGCGGCTTGGGCCTAAAAGTGTTGGACCGCATCTGCGGTCTGGGGATTACATAAGCGCAACCGCTTCTGCGGTCCCTCGGCCGCTTCTATGGCATTCCCTGGGCCTCCCCCCTTTTCGCTTCTGCGATGGTCTGACCGCATCTGCGGTCCCGCTTCTGCGGCTCAGAACCGCAAATGCGGTTATGACAGAAGGAGCAAACCTCCGGCTCTTTTTAAGTTTTTCTACTTCGCTCGAACCTTGCTCGTTTGAAATCATGAGGCGGACCTACTCGAACCCTCAGAACTCCCAAAACAACGCTAAATCTTGGAATCACCCCCCTAAAACCAAATGAATCAAACTATTGTATCCTCAAGTTCTTAACTCTCCTCTAACGGGTCAAAACACCCTTAATCTACTCGGATTGCTACCAAATTTTACGGGCAAGTCTTGAACGGCATTACGGACCTGTACCAAGCTTCGGAACAAAAATCCGAGCCCGATACCTAGGGAATCAATGATTTCTTAGTTTCTTTAATTCCTTAAAGCTTCAATTAAACAATTTTAGATAAAAATTCATTACTCGGGCTAGGGACCTCGGAATTCTATTCCGGACACACTCCCAGGTCCCATATTTTCCCACGGACCCTTAGAAATTTCCAAATCACGAATCCGGGCCCGTTTTGCCAAAATGTTGACCGAAGTCAAACTTGGTCTTTTTAAAAAATCCTAAAGAAGCAAATGGGCATATTTGTACTCAAAACCCTTCCAATTCCCGAACCAATCACCCCCGCCAGTCGTAAATTAGTTAAATCAAGTACGGGAGGCTTTATTTGGGGGAACGGGGTTCGAAAAGGCAAGACGACTGGTCGGGTCGTTACACTAACCTTCAAGGTTCTCTCGACTCCTCTTAGATTTGTTTCAGACCTATATCTGCTCTGAACTTTTAAGCATTTTTCTCGAAGTTTCTTTTAAAGCTCCTCTTTCAAAACTCCTTTTCTTTTCGATTAGGGTTTCTGTTAAGTTATTTCGAAACCTTTCTCTGATTTTTTGATATGTTCTGCTGTGTTTGCTCGTATTACCCTTCTGCCTGAGTTTGCATGTTAAGACTCCTAATTTCTTTTGACTGTTTATTAAGCGAATCTTTGTTTGCCTGAGTTTTTGTCCGATCTGTTTGTTTATCCTCTTTTTAAAACCCTTCTATTGTTGAAAATATTATGGTTTTGGGTCTGAGACTGTTTGTTTAAGTGTAGAAGTTCTTTTCGAAATCTCTTGTTCCCTTTGTGCAATTCTTCCGATTCTGGGTTTCTGTCTTCTCTTTAACCTCGCCTATGTTGAAAGCCCTAATTCTTCTAGGTTTCTTCGTTTGATTTTGTGACTGGCCTGCTCTTGTTTGAGTTTCTGTGACTATCTCACTTTGAATGTGCTTCTACTAAGTTCCTTATGCCTAACTTACATTAGCTCTATGTGCTTGTGTTCGTCTTGACTGGTCAAGACCGGCCCCTTTGCTTGCTATGTTTGGTCACTGACATCTCACTCTATTTATATGTTAAAAACATGACTCATGACTATTTCTTTGATTGACTCTGAGCTCCCTGTTTCTTGGCTTGATTGGAAAATTTCTCTTTAGACTTTCGATTCTCCTATTTTAACTTGGTTTATTTGCTTATTCCTGGGAACCCATGTTACTCTCCTTAAATCAGTAATTTCGAATCCTTGATTCCTTGATTTACCATGTGCTGATTTTCGATTGTCTCCATATTCTGCAATTTTATTGTATTTATTACCTTATTTGGTTAACAAAGTATTGTACTGATTCTCCATCAGTTGTTTCCTTAATTGTACCCCTATGCACTTACCCCTAATTGTGTATTCTATACATGATGCTCTACTTGATTTCTTTCCTTAAACATTTTCTGCCCCTTACCGTTAGTTGATTGCCCCTTTATTAAAGGAGTACTTGCATTGATTTTATTCTGATTAGTACTTGGTTCCATAATTACAATACAATTGTAACTCTTGCCTGATTTTACATGGTTTTCGAACTAATATATATACATACTCTCTCATTAACACACACACGAACACTTTTAGTTTTGAACTCACACTTACACTCAAAACACTCCCTCTTTCTTTACTACTTGTACTGTGGCCTGTTTAGCTGGTTGAAAGCCAAAGCTATATTTCAAAGTCCTGCTACTTTTCTTTACTACATTTTGCCTTCTTTGAACTGGTACGTTCTAATTAAGTTTTCAGCCTCAACAACAACATGGTTACTTAATGTTCTTGCATTTTTTTTTGACAAATTTTAACTTTTATTCCATCAAAAAGTCATTACAAAACTAGATTAACGATGACCGTTAATCTCTCATATCAACTTCAATTAAAAAAAAACAAGTATATCTATACTAATTCATTTCTACTTCTATACTACGACATTTTATTCGCAGTTGCCAATCCTTGACTCCATTTGATCTTCTTTCGTCCTTGAATATGTATATGCATTGCAAATTCCTTGCACACTCTATCAGCATCATATCTTCCTTTCTCAAATCTGATCATATTCCGTTCTCTCCATATGCAGTAGACAACCATTGGAAAGACTGCCATGGTCATTTCTGCAACACAATCTTTCTTATTTGCCACACTACTTATCCAGCTCACTTCCTGTTCCCAGTTTTGAATCTGCCTTCTGTATCCTAACCAATTGAGCATTCTTTCCCACAATGTTTTTGTATACTAAGATTTAAAAAATAGACGCTCAATGTTTTCCTCATGCTGTCCACAGAACACACATTCTGCCTACACTTGTAATCCAAACTTTGCAAGTCTGTCGACTGTTACTAGTCTCTGCTTGATGGCTAACCATAGATGGAATTTACACCTTGGATGAACTTGTGAAGGCATATGAATACTCTTCCATTCCACTTTACAGAATTGAGGTTAAAGTTGCACGTATGCCTTGTTGATCTGGAACTTGCCTTGTTTCTCAAACTCTCTTAGAATTGATGCAATGTCTGTTTGGTTTGTCCTCATCTTCAGTACATCTTCCTTCATTTCAATGATCTTCCTCACCACCCATGCTGCATTTTTTGGTGCATCTATGTCTTCAATTCTTCTATTTTTTATGTAGTATATGTGAGCCCATCTAATCCATAGTGTATCCTTCTTCATAGCCAACGCCCATAAGTGTTTCATCACTGCAGCTTTATTCCAGGTTCTCATGTTGATCACATTCAATCCCCCTGTACTTTTAGGTTGGAAAATTTTGTCCCATGCTATAAGGGCTTTCCGAGATATTTTAGTTGATCCAGTCCACAGGAAAGTCCTGCAGACAGCCTCCACCATTCTCATGATCTTCTTTGGAATCAAGAATATTTGAGCCCAGTATGTTTGCACACCAAATAGCATTGATTTGATCAGTTATAGTCTTCCAGCATATGATAACATCCTAGCAGACCAGCATCTCACTCTATCAGTGATCTTCTCAACCAAAGGTAGACATTGGTTTATATTCAGCTTCCTGGTCGACAATGGCACTCCCAAATATTTAAAAGGCAGACTGCCCTTTGTATATCCAGTAAGTTGCATAATCTCTTCTTGCACTTGTTGATTAATCCCAGCCATATATATTGAGCTTTTCTTCACACTTGCTTGCAATCCTGATGCTTTTGAGAACTTGTCAAAAATACTTTGTATTGCTTGAATAGATTTTGTGTCTCCCCTGCAAAACATTAAAAGATCGTCAGCAAAACATATATGTGTTACTCCCAGTTTCTTGCATTTAGGATGGTATTTGAACTCCTTCTGCATTTTCAAAGTATTCATCTCCCTCTGCAAGTACTCCATTGCAATTACAAATAGGTAAGGAGACATAGGGTCTCCTTGCCTTATCCCTCTCCTAGCAGGAAAAGGTTTTGTGAGTCCACCATTGAGTGTCAATGAATATGACACTGTTGTCACACACTCCATAATCCAGCCAATGCACTTGTAAGGAAATCCCAGCTCTGTAAGCATCTGCCTTAGAAACTGCCAGTCAAGTGAGTCATATGCTTTCTTGAGGTCAACTTTGAGGATGCACCTTGGTGATACTCCTTTCCTGTTGTACCCATTGAATAGTTCATGACTAAATAGCACATTATCCACTATGTTCCTCCCCTCTATAAATGCTGATTGTGCTTTCCCAATGAGACTGTCAATCACCTTCTTTATCCTTTTTGTAAGAATCTTTGCAATAACTTTATACACTGTAGTACAACAAGCTATTGGCCTATAGTCCTTCACTGTTGTGGGAGTTGAACCTTTGGGAATCAGTGTTATTGCAGTGCAATTCCAAGCTTTCTGCATTTTACTTGTTCTGAAGAAGTAGTCCACTGCCTCATATACATCATTTCTGACTTCTTGCCAATGTAGCTTAAAAAATTCAACTGGAAATCCATCCACTCCTGGTGCTTTGTCATTTGGCATATCCTTGATTGCTTCATCTATTTCCTCATGTGTTACTTCCTTGATTAACTCCACCTGTTGGTTCATTGACAAACACACTCCTTCTTTGATGATCTTTGCATTTGGGCAAGGTTTGAGCCCAGTGTCTGTCCCCATGAGCTGCTTGAAGAATTCAACAAATTCCTTCTCTATTTCTATTGGTTCTGTGACTCTTATCCCTCCTGCATTGTATACAGAAGATATAGAATTCCTACTTGCTCTCATCTTCAATTGAGCATAGAAATACTTTGAGTTTGAGTCTCCACAATCTATCCAATTCACTCTCGACCTTTGCCTCAATATCTTTTCCTCAACTGTGCTCCACTTCTCTAACTCCTGCAGTACCACTTTTTCTTCCTCAATCAAGACTTGACATAATGGATTTATCTTCAGACTCTTCTGAACATATTCTAATTTTTGTCTTGTTTGATTCAGCCTTCTCTCATAGCTCATCATTTCCTT
>NC_031990.1:73094564-73125639 GCF_001879085.1 Nicotiana attenuata
GGTTTCCTCAAAATGATGGGTTTGAAGAGAATCCAAAATTGACATGTTTGAAAGAATCCTACATCCCTTTTGATTATTGTACAGAGGTACGGTCACAACAAATCCTACCGTACCTATCCTGACGAGTTTTCCATCACATCATTAGGGCATATTCACCGAAGGGTCTTCGTATTCATGTTTTGTTTCTTGGGGTTGATTGTGTTTCCAATGAAGAAAGCAAGAATCCACACCAGATTGGCCATGGTAACTAAGACCTTAATGGAAGGAATTGGCGGGCAACCATTCAGCATTGTGCCCATGATCATTGCGGAAATATACCGAGCCCTAGAAATGTGTCAACAGGGAGCCAGTCACTTCGAAGGCTGCAATTTGCTACTTCAACTTTGGCTCATGGAGCATCTACAAAAGGGTGAATACCGACAAGAGATTCAGCGAAGGGACTGGGACGATCACATCGCTTCCCACCGCCCAAAGCGAATGAATTATATCCCTGATATGTTTGCTCAGCCAGAGAATGCCAAAGGATGGTTCGAACTGTTTGATAATTTGACCGAGGAGCAGGTACAATGGATGTTTCAGTGGTTTCCGATCGAGGAGTTCATCGCCCGATCCAGGGATGCAGCTTTTCTGATAATAATCGGCCTGAGAGGAACGTACCCTTACGTCCCTCTCCAGGTTATGAGGTAAGCGGGTAGGAAGTAGGTTGTACCCAGGGTTGACAAGATGAGTCACTTCCGGGCCGACTTCCAGGATGATGATAGTCCCTACAAGTGCCAAGCTCAGCATCTGTGGCACTGCAAGATCGTCATGGGAGGGATACCATCGAGCCAGATAGATATCACGCTGGTTGTGCTCCATACTATTCAGGCTTGTTGGAAGATAAGCATGATGGCCTGGGCCCGCCTGGGTTTGTTCGAGGTCACATGATCATAGATGAAAAAGCCGAGGAACAGGTCAAATACGACCAACTGCGCAAGAGGATCCGGGAGTGCGAAAGCGAGCACCGTGAGATACAAGAAGCAAATCAAAAGCTAATTGAGGAATGGAAGGACATGGCTGTCAGTGCCAACAAGCGACTGGTATACTTGGAGCGAGGCATAGTGGAGTTGGAGAAGAAATTTCTCAAGAGGGTCGAAGACTGCCAAAATGTTGAAGGAAATGAAGGCGGACATCTAGCCAGAGCCTACCTATTGCTGGGACTTCGCGAGCTGGGGAAGCTGTTTGATGGAGCCAGGGATGCCGAATCTGGGGAAGATCCTTCTAGGACCAAATAGATAGGAGTTTTCTGTTTTTTATGAAATGTAATAAGGCTAATGGCCACTAGCGACTTTTTATTTCCTGTTATTTAGTGTCGATTTGGGATTCATCTACTTTTTATCAATAAAATGAGGCATTTAGCATTCTATGTTCTCCAAATCAATTTGTCGCTAGGACTACCTCGGGCACAAAGAGGTCCCCAAATTAGGACGCGGTTTACATTCTGCACTATGTGATTAAATATTGCAACATTTTTATAATCTTCACTAAGTTGTTACCTTTTTTGTTTTTTTACTTTTTGTTTATTCCCCCTCCCCAAAGGTTAGTTCGTGCACTCTAGCAACATCATCCTATTCCACGAGATCCAGGGGCCCTCCACCCACTCATCCTCTCAGTCCTGTCAAAAACAAGAACAAAGGGAAGATGGAAGATTTGAACAACGCCAGAAAGGAAAACTCAACTGAACGGGTAGACGTCAGTCATGGTCATGTTACTCAGGTTTCCAAAGAAAAGGCATCCCAACTCGAACAAAAGCTGCTGAAATTCCAAGAAGAACTTGATCAGGTTCGGAATCTCACAAATCTGTCATTTTCCCTCACTACTCCAGATAGCAATTTCCCTAATGCTCAAAACCCCACACCTCCACAGAACATCCCAAAGCAACAGAGCCATCCCGCTCCTCACCACCACTGCAACACCTGCCATACCTCAAATAACACCCCGTTGCTCATCCCAGAACTCCAGAACTCTGCAAATGACCACTGCTATACCCACCATAATACCCCCCATCTACGTGGATACTATGCCACACTCCACCCAACCCATCTCAAGCACACCCGAGTCTAATGATAAAGACTTTCTCATTAGAAACCTGGCCGAAGAACTTAGGAAATTGACTAGCCGAATTCAAGGCGTTGAAGGAAGTAAGGGAATTAAAAGGCTGAACTACGAAGATCTTTGCATACAGCCCGATGTCGAACTTCCCGACGGGTACAAACCTCCTAAGTTCAAGATGTTTGATGATACGGGGGATCCAAGGGTCTATTTGAGAACGTATTGTGACAAGCTGGTTGAAGTAGGAAGAGACGAGAAAATCCGCATGAAGCTTTTCATGAGGAGCTTGAAAGGAGATGCTTTGTCTTGGTACATTAGCCAAGATCCAAAGAAGTGGTCGAACTGGGTAAGCATGGCATCCGACTTTATGGACAGGTTCAGGTTCAACACGGAGAATGCACCGGATGTGTTCTATATTCAAAATCTAAAGAAGAAGCCCACAGAAACATTTCGCGAGTATGCTACTCGCTGGAGGTCCGAAACTGCTAAGGTTAGACCTACCTTAGAGGAAGAACAAATGAACAAATTCTTTGTCCGGGCTCAAGACCCACAATATTATGAAAGGTTGATGACGGTCGAGGGCCACAAATTTTCTGACATTATCAAGCTGGGAGAAAGGATCGAAGAGGGCATCAATAGCGGTATGGTTACGAAATTCGAGGCCTGGCAAGCTACTAATAAGGCCTTACAGTCAGGAGGTGTGTCCAAGAAAAGGGACGTAGGAGCCGTAATGGTTGCACAGAGAACCAAATCTCCCATCAAATACCAATCCTGCCCAATGCCTCCACTCACATATCAGCTTACTCCAAACTACCAAGCACCCCCACCCTCTTACCAAACTCCACCACCCACTTATCAATCACCTCCACCTCCCACGTATCAACCTACTTCACCCAAATATTCCCAACCCGCACATGTTTACGAAGCCTACAATACCCAACCATCCCACTATCAATCCCCTCCTGCACGCCAAAACTTCCCTAGACCTCGACCAAACTTTGACCGAAGGCCTTCGAAACTATATACAACTATTGCTGAACTTATTGACCAGTTGTACGTAAGACTCAAAGCTGCTGGTTATGTCAACCCTATCCCCGCTGCAACTCCTGAGAACCCTTCTTAGTGGGTTAATCCAAATAAATCATGTACATACCATTCCGGCATCAAAGGGCACACCATTGACGAATGTCGTTCTCCGAAAGACAAGATCAATACTTTAATTGATAACAAGATTATTGTGGCAAAGGAACCTACTCCAAATGTCCGCAATAATCCTCTGCCGGACCACAAGGGTGGAGGCTTTCACATGATCGAAATAGAGGACGATTGAGTTCCCGAGGGATCGATCTGTTTGATCACAGAAGGTGACGACCCAAAGAAACCAATGGTCACTCTTAATCCGATCGTGGTCCAGATTCAGCCCTCTGGGGACGCCAAGGTGAATATGTTTGTGCCACTTGAGTTTGAAGCAATGTCCTCTGCAAAGACACCAGCGCCAATTGAGGTCGAATTCGTGTCTTCAGCGAATGCACCTACACCATTCGAAGTTGCAGTTTTACCGCCCAAGGTACATGCTTCGTTCGGAGTAAAGATAGCCACGCCGAACCCAGTGGCGATGTCGACCATGACGCCACTCCATTCAAAGGCTATCCCATGGGACTATACAGCCGAAGCAACAAGGAAAGGCAAGATTAGGTTCGGAGAGGCTATTGCAGCACAGGGTATGATGAGAACTGGTAGAATTTATACCCCGGAACATCTGGCTGAGTCAAGCAAGCAGGCCTCTAACCGGCCGCCCATCATCGAGATCGAGCCAGATGATCTCTGGGGAAAGATACAGGCCAAGGAATACTCGATCATCGACCAGCTGAACAAAACACCGGCACAAATTTCAATCCTTGCTTTGCTACAAAATTTCGATGCACACAAGAATGCCCTGTTAAGGGTGCTGAGTGAAGCATATGTGCCAAGCAACATCACCGGCGGAGAAATGGCTAACATGGTAGGACATGCATTGGAAAGTCACAAGATCACTTTTCATGAAGATGAGCTGCCACCAGAAGGGTTGGGTCACAACAAGGCATTGCACATCACCGTGCAATGCGAAGACTATTTTATCACCAGAATCCTGATTGATGGAGGGTCCAGCCTCAACATTTGTCCGTTAGTAACACTCAGGACGTTGGGTAAGGGAGTGCACGAGATAAAGGATGGAGCCATCAATGTGAAAGCTTTCGACGGCTCCCAAAGGTCCACCATTGGGGAAATTAGTCGGTGTTTGCAAATGGGGCCTACTTGGTTCGATGTTGATTTTCAAGTGATAGACGTGCCGGCATCTTACAATCTGCTATTGGGACGACCATGGATTCATGCTGCTGGGGCCGTAGTGTCAACACTACATCAGGCGGTGAAGTTTGAGTGGAATCACCAGGAGGTAATCATTCACGGCGACTGTAGCAATCCTATATACAGTCGCCAGACCATTCCGGCAATCGGAGGGAGAAGAAAGTTAGGTGGGAGACCTATCACCACATCGAACGAGTCAATGCTGTTGACAAAGACAAATGGTGGGACAACAAAATCGAGAGTATATTGAACTGGAGTGGGTACAAACCTGGCAAGGGGCTTGGCAAGAACCTCCAAGGAATCACTAAGCCTATAAAACTCAAGAAACATGGCACCACTTTCGGTCTGGGATATGAGTATACCTGGGAAGAATTCAACAACTGGTCGCCACCATAGCGCGGTGCCTACTACCCACTGGAACAACCAATACTTCCTTTGGAGCAGACTTTCCAACAGGCCGACATTGTTTATGGGACAGACGAGGAGGAGGCACTTGCTGCAGTGAAGAACTTGTTCTTAGAAGACGATGACATGGATTGCTATGTTGCGTTCGAGGAGGAGGGGGATGAAGGTCCTTCCATACAAGCCGTAAGTAGAGGAGCATACCTCAACAACTGGACCATCAGAACCACTAGAGCCCGGCAAGCCTCGGGGGTAGCAAGGCTGAACAAGCATCATGCACTATCTTTTATTTTTACTAGTTAATTTTTCCTTTCGCATTTTTGATTTTCGCAATAAGATCTTCAATGTTCAAAACAGTTCTGGAATTTATCAAAGCATTTCGATTTTTCTTATAAATCAGCACTCTTATTATTTTCTCTCATTACTTTACTTATATAGTATTACTATTACTTATCTTGATGAACCAACGACTGTGACAAGCAATGAGACAACGCAACAAGCAAACATAGATTCAGAGGAAGATGACATATCGGAGGAGATTGTTAAAGAAGTTGAGAATTTTGAAAACAGACCGAAGTCCAACCTGGACGAGACTGAGATTGTTAACCTGGAAGATGCAGAAAACGTCAAAGAAACACCAATCAGCGTCCACTTATCGCCATCAGAAAAGAAGGAATACACAGAATTTCTAAAGGAATATGAGGACATATTCGCCTGGTCGTATGATGACATGACTTGTCAGAGTACATCTATTATGGCTTACAAACTGCCAACTGATCCGACGTGCCCGCCGGTAAAGCAGAAGCTCAGGAAGTTCAAGCCGGATATGAGTTTGAAAATCAATGAAGAAGTCGCTAAGCAAGTCAAAGCCAAGGTTCTCAGGGTAGTAGAATACCCGACATGGTTAGCCAACATTGTGCTAGTACCAAAGAAGGACGGGTAGGTCAGAGTCTGTGTCGACTACCGGGATCTCAACCGGACCAGTCTGAAAGATGACTTCCCTTTACCAAACATACACATCCTAATGGACAATTGCGCAAGGCACGAGTTGCAATCATTTGTGGATTGTTTCACTGGTTATCATCAAATCTGGATGGATCAAGAAGATGCTAAGAAAATGGCTTTCATTACGCCGTGGGGAATGTACTGCTACAAGATGATGCCGTTTGGCCTTGATAATGTAGATGCCACCTACATGAGGGCCATGACTACCATTTTCCATGATATGATACACAAGGAGATTGAGGTATGCGTAGATGACGTTATCATCAAGTCCAAGAGGGCCACTAATCACATGGAAGATTTGAGGAAGTTTTTTAATAGATTGCGAAGGTACAACCTGAAACTGAATCCCGCGAAGTGTGCATTTGGGGTTCCTGCTTGAAAATTACTTGGGTTTATTGTGAGTCGCCGGGGAATAGAACTGGATCCATCCAAAGTCAAAGCTATTCAAGAATTGCCACTCCCAAAGAACAAGAAGGATGTGATGAGTTTCTTGGGAAGACTTAGCTATATCATCCGGTTCATAGCACAATCTACAGTTATCTGTGAGCCAATCTTTAAGATGTTAAAGAAGGATGCCGCCACCAAATGGACTGATGACTGCCAGAAAGCTTTCGACAAAATCAAGGAATACTTGTCAACACCACCAGTCTTGGTCCCGCCTGAGCGAGGTAGACCCTTATTACTCTACCTTGCGGTGTTGGACAGAGCTTTCGGTTGTGTTCTGGGGCAACATGACGAAACAGGAAGAAAGGAACATGCCATCTATTATCTCAGCAACAAGTTTACTCCGTATGAGGCCCGGTATTCTCTTTTGGAGCGCACCTGTTGTGCTTTGACTTGGGTCGCTCAGAAGCTAAGGCATTACTTCTGTGCCTATATTACGTATCTCATATCAGGGATGGATCCTTTAAAGTACATCTTCCAGAAGCCTATGCCCACTGGCAAACTAGCCAAGTGGCAAATCCTGTTGAGTGAATTCGACATTGTTTACGTAACTCAGAAGGCGGTCAAAGGATGGGCCCTAGTAGATCATCTCGCTGAGAATCCCGTGGATGGAGAATACAAATCCTTGAAAACGTATTTTCCTGACGAAGAGGTATCATTCGTAGGAGAACACATTGCAGAACCCCATGACGGTTGGAGAATGTTTTTCGACGGAGCAGCAAATTTCAAAGGAGTTGGCATAGGAGCAGTTCTAGTATCAGAAACCGGTCACCATTATCCGGTGTTCGCCAAGCTCAGGTTCCTGTGCACCAACAACATGGCCGAATATGAAGCCTGCATCCTAGGACTCAAGATGGCCATTGACATGAACGTACAAGAGTTGCTAGTAATTGGAGATTCAGACTTACTTATACATCAGGTCCGAGAAGAATGGGCAACCAAGAACTCTAAGATACTCCCATTCCTGCATCATATACAGGAGTTGAGGAAGAGGTTCACAAAGACAGAATTCCGACATGTTCCCAGAATCCAGAATGAATTCGCCGATGCATTGGCTACCCTTGTCATCCATGATACAGCATCCCGATAAGAACTTCATTGACCCCATACCGGTGAAAATTCATGATCAACTAGCTTACTGTGCCCATGTTGAGGAGGAAGCAGACGGAAAACCTTGGTTCCACGATATCAGGAAATATTTGACAAAAGGAGATTACCCAGAACTTGCAAATCCTATCCAGAAACGCACACTTCGGAGGTTATCCAATAATTTCTTCCACAGCGGAGGAATCCTATATAGGAGGACTCCTAATTTGGGATTGATAAGGTGTGTCGACGCAAAGGAAGCATCCAGGCTACTAGAGGAAATTCACGCTGGGACCTGCAGTCCACATATGAACGGTTTTGTCTTAGCAAAGAAGATACTCCGAGCTGGTTACTTTTGGATGACTATGGAGACGGACTGCATCCTGTATGTCTGAAAATGCCATCGCTGTGAGATACATGCAGACATGATAAAGGTACCTCCAAATAAGCTTAATTTAACAAGCTCACCATGGCCGTTCGCCGCTTGGGGAATGGATGTTATTGGACTAATCGAGCCTGCCGCTTCCAACGGACACAGGTTTATCCTAGTGGCAATTGACTATTTCACCAAGTGGGTCGAAGCAGCATCATACAAAGCTGTAACTAAGAAAGTCGTGGTAGACTTTGTCCATGACCGCATTGTTTGTCGATTCGGTATTCCAGAGTCGATCATTACTGATAATGGCTCCAATCTCAACAGCAACTTGATAAACGCTATGTGTGAAACCTTCAAGATCAGACATAAGAATTCTACAGCCTACAGGCCACAAATGAATGGAGCTGTAGAAGCCGCCAAAAAGAATATCAAGAAGATATTGAGAAAAATGATAGAGAAGCATAAGCAATGGCACGAAAATCAATCATTTGCTCTGTTGGGATATCGCACCACAGTCCGCACATCAACTGGGGCAACCCCCTATATGCTGGTTTATGGTACAGAAGCCGTCATTCCGGCCGAAGTAGAAATTCCTTCATTGAGGATCATACAGGAAGCTGAGCTCGACGATGCAGAATGGGTGAAGAGTCGTTACGAGCAACTAGCTCTCATAGATGGGAAAAGAATGAATGCAGTGTGTCATGGGCAACTTTATCAGAACAGAATGTCCAGAGCCTTCAACAAAAGGGTCAAGCCAAGACGGTTCACACCGGGACAGCTGGTGTTAATGAAAATTTTTCCGGATCAAGATGAAGCCAAAGGGAAGTTCTCTCCCAACTGGCAAGGTCCGTACATGGTTCACCCGGTTCTGACAAGGGGAGCCCTCATACTCGCAGAAATGGACGGAGAAGTCTGGCCGAGGCCAATCAACTCACATGCAGTCAAGCGTTACTATATATAATGCTTTCCTATATAATATAATTGAACTACGTCTGACCTGATTCCCATTTAAGAGGGGATATGTAGGCATCCTTATGGGTTCGGTCACAATTCAATAAGATTTTCATTTCCCCCCGCAACTGGAAACTGGGGCAGAATTTTGAGGAGGACCCTCAAAATTTCGAAGTGATTTCAGCCGATCATCGCAAGCAACCGTCAGAGGCATCAGCCCATTAACTAGGGCAGAATTTTGAGGAGGACCCTCAAAATACCGTAGCAAGAGAGGTCGCAACGTCTTGAGCCACATCACAGTCGTCGGTTCATCTAAAAATTATTTCTTAATAATATACTTATGCCATATTTTTACAAAATCATGCATGTTTATTTCTGAAATCGCCTTGTTTAGCAACGTTACCCCAATGATACGTTCAGTATCACCAGATCAAAACCGAACAGGTCAAGCAGATCCAGCAGGGATACGAACTGACCTCCCCCCCTCTACAAAACTCACGATTTTTCTTTGGGTGCAGACACTTGGATTGTGAAAGCATCTGACATACTATACACTCACGAGACAAACATTGTTCAGGAATACAACTCTCAGAACTGCTGCACTTACCAACATTTGCTATCCACACGCACTAGTGGCATTTCGTATGTCACGATGTCCCCAGAAGTCACGACACCGCAATCTGCTATCAGCTAAGAAAACTCTATTACCGCTTGCCCTTCTTTATTTTCTTGCATAAGGCTATCATTCTGCCTTCCGAGACTAAACGCTGTCTCCATCTGCATTTTTGCATCGCATAAGGCTACCATTCCGCCTTCCGAGACTAAATGTTATCTCTATCTGCATTTCTACATTGCATAAGGCTACCATTCTGCCTTCCGAGACTAAACGCAGTCTCCATTTGCATTTCTGCATTGCATAAGGCTACCATTCTGCATTCTGAGACTAAACTCTGTCTCTATCTGCATTTCTACATTGCATAAAGCTACCATTCTGCCTTCCGAGACTAAACGTTGTCTCCATCCGCATTTGCACGGCAGAAAGATCGCCACCTCTACACTTGCACGGCTGAAAGATCGCCACCTCTACATTTGCATGGCTGAAAGATCGCCGCCTTATTTACATTTTCATGGCTGAAAGATCGCCGCCTTATTTACATTTGCATGGCTAAAAGATCGCCGCCTTATTACACTCGCATGGCTGAAAGATCGCCACCTCATTTACACTTGCATGGCTGAAAGATCGCCGCCTTATTTACACTTGCATGGCTGAAAGATCGCCACCTATTGCATCCCATGGGCTGAAAGATCGCCAAATTATCCAAAGGCGTCATTTTTCGGAGGCACCATTTTCATAGCCCGAGAACACCATGTCATGGCCTGAGGACCCCTTTTAATCTTTTGCATAGCATTATTCAAAGGCATCATAGTTTTGAGGCACCATCCTCATAGCCCGAGAGCATAATTTCATGGCCCGCGAATCCTTTATCACACGCTTCACGACCCAGGACATCATGGTCTAAGGACGTCATTATAACCGTCCGAAGACAATCCTCATGGTCCGACGGGAAATTGCATCATGTCTAAATTTACACATAATATATGCTTGTATTGCTTATTTGCAGGTAAACCGGCGAGCAACGACCGTCTCGGCAGGATCTATACCACTCTAGTTCCCGTAGCCATGTCAAACCTTAACCATCCCCGTCCTGAATATTGCATCCGTTCTTGAAAAGTCTCCATCGGCATACTCCGCCGACGGATCCTGAACTACATGTGGCCTGATTCCTGTATAACCAGGGATATGTAGGCAGCTCAAAAGGCAGGGCACGGCCTAAGCCTCCTCGAACCATTTCGTTCAGTCAAAATTGGTCATCATATCTTTACCCGATAATTCTTTCATCCTTCCCGAGTAAAGAGGGGCAGCTGTTGATACCCAATTTTTACCTATATATTTTAATATACAAAATACTTTCAAAATAGCATGTCCAAATGTTTTACTATTTTTTCCTTAATTTTTAAAGATTTTTTTAAATCAATTTATCGCTCTATTTTATCCGTAAAAACCCAATAATTATTTCCAAAATTATCATTTTTGGTGATTCATTTATTGAATTTTCATATTTATATTAAAATGTGGCTAATATAATTTTTGCATATTTTTACAAGGTCATTTAGTATTTTTAAAGTTAAATTGTATGTAATTACAATATTAGCCTTTTTATAGGATTAATTACGTTCATATTCATAAAAAAATAGGTCTGGTATTTAAATAGTTAATTATGTGCTATTAATCATTTTAGTACCCTTAGTTTATTTCCAGAAATTATTTTACCATTTTTAAAAATCAAACAGGGAAAAATGGCTATTTAAATGGTAGCCCCATTTGTATTTCAATTATAACCAGTTCAAACCCCAATCCCAGCCCAATATCAAATTAAAATACCCGACCCAAATTCTAAATCCGCCTACCCGACCCAAAGACCCACTAAATCCCGGCCGTTGATCTAAAAGATCAAAGGTCCTCATAATTCCTTTACTTTTTTAATCCAACAACCCCCCAAACCGTACCCATTCTCTCATTTCAGTCGCCCTTGAATTCCCTTCTCCCTCAATTCTCTCTAAGACTCCATCAAACCCTAGCCGCCGCCATCAAACTCCAACCCCGAAACCTCCCAAATCCATGGCTTCCAAGGTCATTGGAGGCCTGTATCCACCTCCCATGGCTTCTGCGTGTTCGATTATTATGGTTTCAAGGCTAGATCTTGAAAGAGCTTGGTCCAGACCTTGGTCGATTCCGGTTTACAACTGTTCTCCGATCGTCTCTAACCTTTCTCCGGCCAGCCATGGCTGTTCGAGTCTGACTCTTGACTCTCTTGCTTAAATCGATGGTTTTTAAAGCCTTTCTCACCACTTGGGGTTCCTCTGAAACCCTAACCTTCAAGGTTCTCTCGACTCCTCTTATATTTGTTTCAGACCTATGTCATTCCTGAACTTTTTAGCATTTTTCTCGAAGTTTCTTTTAAAGCTCCGCTTTCAAAAATCCTTATCTTTTCGATTAGGGTTTCTGTTAAGTTATTCCGAAACCTTTCTATGATTTTTTGATATGTTTTGCTGTGTTTGCTCGTATTATCCTTCTGCCTGAGTTTGCATGTTAAGACCACTAATTTCTTTTGACTGTTTATTAAGCGAATGTTTGTTTGCCTGAGTTTTGTCCGATTTGTTTGTTTATCCTCTTTTTAAAACCCTTTTATTGTTGAAAATCTTATGGTTTGGGTCTGAGACTGTTTGTTTAAGTGTAGAAGTTCTTTTCGAAATCTCTTGTTCCCTTTGTGCAATTCTTCCGATTCTGGGTTTCTGTCTTCTCTTTAACCTCGCCTATGTTGAAAGCCCTAATTCTTCTAGGTTTCTTCATTTGATTTTGTGACTGGCCTGCTCTTGTTTGAGTTTCTGTGGCTATCTTACTTCGAATGTGTTTCTACTAAGTTCCTTATGCCTAACTTACATTAGCTCTATGTGCTTGTGTTCATCTTGACTGGTTAAGACTTGCCCCTTTGCTTGCTATGTTTGGTTACTCACATCTCACTCTATTTATATGTTAAAAACATGACTCATGACTATCTCTTTGATTGTCTTTGAGCTCCCAGTTTCTTGGCTTGATTTGAAAATTTCTCTTTAGACTTTCGATTCTCCTATTTTAACTTGGTTTATTTGCTTATTCATGGGAACCCATGTTACTCTCCTTAAATCAGTAATTTCGAATCCTTGATTCCCTGATTTACCATGTGCTGATTTTCGATTGTCTCCATATTCTGCAATTTTATTGTGTTTCTTACCTTATTTGGTTAACCAAGTATTGTACTGATTCTCCATCAGTTGTTTCCTTAATTGAACCCCTATGCACTTACCCCTAATTGTCTATTCTGTACATGATGCTCTACTTGATTTCTTTCCTTAAACATTTTCTGCCCCTACCGTTGGTTGATTGCCCCTTAATTAAAGGAGTACTTGCATTGATTTGATTCTGATTAGTACTTGGTTCCATAATTACTATACAATTGTAACTCTTGCCTTATTTTACATGGTTTTCGAACTACTATATATACATACATACTCTCTCATTAACACACACACGAACACTTTTAGTTCTGAACTCACACTTACACCCAAAACACTCTCTCTTGCTTTACTACTTGTACTGTGGCCTGTTTAGCTGGTTGAAAGCCAAAGCTATATTTCGAAGTCCTGCTACTTTTCTTTACTACATTTTGCCTTCTTTGAACTGGTACGTTCTAATTAAGTTTTCAGCCTCAATAACAACATGGTTACTTAATGTTCTTGCATTCTTGTCTGCCTACTGCTTGTATCTATTTCAGTACCTTTATTTAGCATGCTGTAATTTCTTTCCTCCTGTTCTGAATCAATGTATTATGAATCCTAAATCCCTACCCCAATGTGTTTGATACTTATGGTTTGTTTAGGGCATGACAGCATCAAATATTGCTGAACATGACTCAAACTTGGTCCTCCTAGGATCATTACCTCTATGTTACCCTTATATGTGTGTGTTCTGGTTGATTTACAAGCATGACAGCACCCCTGTTGCTGTGCATGCCCAGAATTGACTCATGCCTAAATATATAGGCCATTGCAATGGATTCCCAATCCCCTGCCCCTTTGGTGTGAAATTATCAACTCTTTAAAGTATTAATGGCTGTCTCTCATCCCCCTTTTCCTCTTCTTTGGTCCCTCAGCTTTTAAAACTTAGTTTCTGCACTTCCACTCTCTCTTAGACTTAAGTTCTGCCCCCCTCATGTGAGCCTTGCCTTAGGACCCATTGAGCTCCCTCTGAACTTGGACACATGAGGGCTGGCATTTCCACACTGCACTTGTCCCTATTCTGGTGATGTNGGTGATTCATTTATTGGATTTTTATATTTATATTAAAATGTGGCTAATATAATTTTTGCATATTTTTACAAGGTCATTTAGTATTTTTAAAGTTAAATTGTATGTAATTACAATATTAGCCTTTTTTAGGATTAATTATGTTTATATTCATAAAAATTAGGTCTGGTATTTTTAAATAGTTAATTATGTGCTATTAATCATTTTTGTACCCTTAATTTATTTCTAGAAATTATTTTACTATTTTTAAAAATCAAACTGGGAAAAATGGCTATTTAAATGGTAGCCCCATTTGTATTTCAATTATAACCAGTTCAAACCCCAATCCCAGCCCAATATCAAATTAAAATACCCGACCCAAATTCTAAATCCGCCTACCCGACCCAAAGACCCACTAAATCCCCGCCGTTGATCTAAAAGATCAACGGTCCTCATAATTCCTTTCCTTTTTTAATCCAACTACCCCCAAACCCTACCCATTCTCTCATTTCAGCCGCCCTTGAATTCCCTTCTCCCTCAATTCTCTCTAAGACTCCATCAAACCCTAGCCGCCGCCATCAAACTCCAACCCTGAAACCTCCCAAATCCATGGCTTCCAAGGTCATTGGAGGCCTGTATCCACCTCCCATGGCTTATACATGTTCGATTATTATGGTTTCAAGGCTAGATCTTGAAAGAGCTTGGTCTAGACCTTGGTCGATTCCGGTTTACGGCTGTTCTCCGGTCGTCTCTGACCTTTCTCCGGCCAGCCATGGCTGTTCGAGTCTGACTCTTGACTCTCTTGCTTAAATCGATGGTTTTTAAAGCCTTTCTCACCACTTGGGGTTCCTCTGAAACCCTAACCTTCAAGGTTCTCTCGACTCCTCTTAGATTTGTTTCAGACCTATGTCTGCTCTGAACTTTTGAGCATTTTTCTCGAAGTTTCTTTTAAAGTTCCGCTTTCAAAACTCCTTATCTTTTCGATTAGGGTTTCTGTTAAGTTATTTCAAAACCTTTCTTTGATTTTTTGATACGTTTTGCTGTGTTTGCTCGCATTATCCTTCTGCCTGAGTTTGCATGTTAAGACCCATAATTTCTTTTGACTGTTTATTAAGCGAATGATTGTTTGCCTGAGTTTTTGTCCGATCTATTTGTTTATCCTCTTTTTAAAACCCTTCTATTGTTGAAAATCTTATGGTTTTGGGTCTGAGACTGTTTGTTTAAGTGTAGAAGTTCTTTTCGAAATCTCTTGTTCCCTTTGTGCAATTCTTCCGATTCTGGGTTTCTGTCTTCTCTTTAACCTCGCCTATGTTGAAAGCCCTAATTCTTCTAGGTTTCTTCATTTGATTTTGTGACTGGCCTGCTCTTGTTTGAGTTTCTGTGGCTATCTCACTTCGAATGTGTTTCTACTAAGTTCCTTATGCCTAACTTACATTAGCTCTATGTGCTTGTGTTCATCTTGACTGGTTAAGACTTGCCCCTTTGCTTGCTATGTTTGGTTACTCACATCTCACTCTATTTATATGTTAAAAACATGACTCATGACTATCTCTTTGATTGTCTTTGAGCTCCCAGTTTCTTGGCTTGATTTGAAAATTTCTCTTTAGACTTTCGATTCTCCTATTTTAACTTGGTTTATTTGCTTATTCATGGGAACCCATGTTACTCTCCTTAAATCAGTAATTTCGAATCCTTGATTCCCTGATTTACCATGTGCTGATTTTCGATTGTCTCCATATTCTGCAATTTTATTGTGTTTCTTACCTTATTTGGTTAACCAAGTATTGTACTGATTCTCCATCAGTTGTTTCCTTAATTGAACCCCTATGCACTTACCCCTAATTGTCTATTCTGTACATGATGCTCTACTGAGTCTTTCTCCTTATCCAATATGCAATCTTTTCAATCATGATCAGGAGATATTACTTTTGATAAGTTAGATTTATCTCCTACACGTGCATCTCACATGTTTGGGTTGATCACAACTGTGCTTCGCAAGATGGACCTGGTCCATGTCTGAGTTCTTTTGTCAGTCTTCAAAACTTCACATTTACTTGCGCCAACATTTTCCTTCTTTGGCTCTCTCCTTTCACCGTCTTTCTTTCTTTTTATCTCATATGTCTTCAGATTTCCAATCAGCTCATCCATGGTTAGAGTTTGTAAATCTTTAGCTTCAGTGATGGCATTTACTTTACTCTCCCAAGATCCAAGTAGAACACTGAGAATCTTCCTTACAAGCTTGTTTCTGGGAATAACATCTCCAAGTGAATGAAGCTCATTTATGATGGATGTGAATCTAGTGTGCATATCTTGTATAGAGTCGTCATCCTTCATCCTGAAGAGCTCATACTCAGTGGTGAACATGTCAATCTTGGACTGTTTGACCTGAGTAGTTTTATCGTGTGCGGTTTGCAATGCTTCCAATATTTCTCTGGTAGAATTACAAGCTGAAATTCTGTTGTACTCATCAAATCCTATACCACATACCAAGATTTTCTTGGCATGATAGTTCTTTTCTACGGCTTTTCTGTCAATATCACTGTACTCTTTTCTGTCTTTCGGCATCGTTGGTCCAGTTTCTCCAAGCTTCTTCATAGGAACGTGTGGACCATCACAGATGACTTCCCACAGTTCTGAGTCTTCAGCCATTATAAAATCATGCATACGAGTCATCCACCAGCCGTAGTACTGACCATTGAATCTAGGAGGTCTGTAGGTAGATTGTCCTTCCTCAAAGTTAGGTGGAGCAGCCATTGAGACCCTTTCTAGGTGTTAGCCTTTTAGAAAGAACCTGCTCTGATACCAATTGTTAGTTTATATGTGTCCACCAAACTATAGAGTACCTGGTCCTTTATGAGTTTCCACTGAGAATATTAATGAAGCAGTAAGTAAATGAGACACGGGATTTTTACGTGGAAAAATCCCAACTCAAGGGGATAAAAACCACGACCTACACCTGTAGGCATTCAACTTCACTAACTTGTAAATACACTATTACAAGCCACTTTATAATGACTCTATTACAAAGACTTCAACTCAACTAACTTGTGATACACTTACCACAAGACACTTTGCCACTTAGTAGTTACAAAGACTTCAACTCAACTAACTTGTGATACACTTACCACAAGCCACTTTGTCACTCACTAGTTACAAATACTTTAACTTATGACTAACTCTAGTCACGACACAAACTCAGAAAGTTTATGATTTTGGGTTTCCTAATACACAGCTTCTAAGAAAGCAATATAGGAGTTACAATGAAGAACAAATAACAAGATTACAACTCAACTACGGATACACATAGACTCATTGTGGAACTAATCCTTTAGTGGAGTTGTCTTCTTGTTCTTGACACACTTGTGACTTCAATGCTGGATCAACTCTTTAATGCTTGAGAGAATATCACTAAATGCTCAAGTGAGTATATTGTGCCTTGCACCATGTTGTTATACTTACCAAAGACATCCCAAGGATGATGTCATTTCATGGTTGGTACACGCCTCTTCCCAATGGGAAGTGACTGCTGCACTGTCTGCTGCACTATCGCGTGTACATTTGTAGGCAGGTACTTTCTGCAGTTGCTTTCCAGCTGTATAGTTGACTTATGCTTCTGTCAGAGAACATCCAGGGATCAGGTCCCTGTCTTGTTCAAACTTTTCTCTTTATTTGCAGCAGTTCACACTTGCTGGAGTTCAGGCTGGACTCCGTTCATTTGAAATATGTACAAAGTGTGCTAGATTCCCTATCTGGTTCTTGACAGTAAGTTTTTTAGATCATCAAAACATAAGGCAAAAACATTTAAAACCCATCAGGTCAACACCCCCAAAGACGTACCCGCTTTTATCAAAAGTTCCTTTTCAACCTCTAGTATGAGGGCTGGCGTGAAGTCGCCCATGAAGTCTGCTTAGATTTGAGACTTGATGACCGTTTGGGTTGATATTCGATATCGTACCCACTAACTTCGACGGCCCATTTGGCTAATCGGCCCGAGAGCTCGGGCTTGTGAAAATATTATGAAGGGGGTAAGTGGTTATGACACAAATTGGGTGACATTGAAAATACGATTTTAATTTCCTAGAGGCGCTTATTAGAGCAAGCGCTAATTTTTCTAAGTATGGGTACTGGGTCTCGGTTTCACCTAAAGTTTGGCTAACATAGTAAATAGGAAATTGCGTACCTTGCTCTTCTCGAACTAGGACACCACTTAATGCAACTTCCGAGACTGCCAAATATAAGTAGAGTTGCTCGTCCGCTTTTGGAGTGTGAAGCAATGGCGGGATTAAAAGATACCGCTTTAGTTCTTCCAATGCCTGTTGGTATTCCGTGGTCCAAGTGAAATTGTTCTTCTTTTTGAGTAGTGAGAAGAACCTGTGACTTCGATCTGAAGACCTCGAGATAAACTGGCCTAAAGCGGCTATCTGCCCTGTTAATCTTTGTATGGCCTTAATGCTGTCCACGACTGTTATGTCTTCGATTGTCTTGATTTTATTGGGGTTGATCTCGGTTCCTCGATTTGACACCATAAAGCCGAGGAATTTTCCTGAACTGACCCCGAATGCACATTTCTCGGGGTTGAGCTTCATGCTTTACTTTCTTAATATGTTGAAGGTTTCATGCAAATGTGTCAAATGGTCCTCTGCGCGCAGGGACTTAACTAGCATGTCATCAATATAAACCTCCATTGATTTACCTATTTGTTCCTCAAACATTCGATTTACTAGGCGTTGATAAGTAGCACCAGCATTTTTTAGCCCAAATGACATTACATTATAGCAATAAGTGTCTTACTTAGTAATAAACGAAGTCTTTTCCTGATCCTCTGGGTTCATTTGTATTTGGTTGTATCCAGAGTAGGCATCGAGAAAACTGAGGATCTCGTGGCCGGCCGTGGCATCGATCATGCAATCGATGTTCGGCGGAGGAAAAGAGTCCTTAGGGCATCCTTTATTTATGTCTTTGTAGTCTACGCACATTCTAAGTTTATTCCCCTTCTTGGGGACTACGACTACGTTTGCTAACCATTCAGGATATTTTACTTCCCGGATGGATCCTATTTTGAGAAGTTTGGTTACCTCGTCCTTGATGAACGCATGCTTTACCTCGGACTGTGGCCTTCTCTTTTGCTTTACCGGCCTGAACTTTGGGTCCAAACTCAATCAATGAGTGGTAATCTTCGGTGGGATCCCTATCATGTCAAGGTGGGACCAAGAAAAATAACCCATATTCTTAATAAGGAATTTAATGAGTTTTTCCCTGAGCTCGGGAGTTAACCCCATGCCCAGGTATACCTTTTGATCGGGCAGATGCTCGATCAGTATGACTTGTTCTAGCTCTTCGACCGTTGACTTCGTGGAATCGGAATCATCGGGAATTACGAAGGTTCTGTGGTTGCTATTTGACTTCCTTCTTTTCCTTTGATTATGGTCCCTTTGCTGATGTTAATGCCGATAATGGTATTACCTCATCAATTGCAAACATCTCTTTGGTTGCTGGTTGTTCGCCATACATCGTTTGGATTCCTTCCGATGTTGGGAATTTCAAGACTTGGTGAAGCATTGAAGGTACCGCCCTCATATTATGGATCCAAGGTATCCCGGGCAACGTGTTGTATTTCATATCACTTTCGATTACATGGAACTTCGTTTCCTAGATACTTCCGGCCATGTTTACTGGCGACATGATTTCCCCTTTGGTGGTTTCACTTGCCATGTTGAAATCGTTGAGCACCCGAGCTGCATGCACGATTTGATCCTGGAGGCCGAGTTGCTCTACGACCCTCGATCGAATAATATTTGCCGAGCTACCTGGATCAACTAACACACGTTTAACTTGAATTTTATCCATAAGGATAGATATAACCAGTGCGTCGTTGTGAGGATGTTCGATCCCTTCTACATCTCATCATTGAAAGATAAGGTATCCTCTGGCAAGTAGTCCCGGGTACGCTTCTCCCTTGTAATTATCACTTTGGTGCATTTGAATATCAGGCCTTGAGGAATATCGACCCCACCAACGATCATATGAATCACATGCTGCGGCTCTTCCTGTTGATTTTTACTATTTGCGTCCCTGTCTTTGAAGTGGTTTTTAGCTCGGTCACTCAAGAACTCTCGAAGGTGACCCTTGTTGAATAAATGAGCTACCTCCTCCCTTAATTGCTTGCAGTCTTCGGTTCTGAGGCCATGGGTTCCATAGTACTTACACATTTGATTTGGATTCCTTTGAGCTGGATCGGTCTGTAGGGATTTGGGCCATCTAGTATCCTTGATCCGTCCAATGGCTGGAACAATACCTGAAGCATCGACGCTAAAGTTGTATCCGATAACCATGGTGCTTCTTTAGGCTTGACATGTATATTGAAGCCACTCTTACTCATGAGCCCTTGGGAATTTTGACCTCGATCATTTCGAACGGGATTACGTCCTGGTCCGTTGTTTCTACGATCTGCGCTATATGGTTGGTACCAATCCCTGTTCAATCAGGACTCTATGTCGATGTCTCTTTGAATCATGCCTTCAAATCTATTTGGGTAGACAGAACCGGAAGGGGCTCCTAACTGATAATCCTCGACTTTGATCTTTGACTGGTATCGATTATGCACATCGGCGCAGATCACCGGCGGGTATTCAATCAAAATCTGCTTTAGTTGACATGATGCTACCAAACTTCACTCATTCAAACCCTGAGTAAAGGCTTGGACATCCCAATCATCGGTAACCAGGGGTAGGTCCATGCGTTCCATCTAGAACCGAGATACGAACTCCCTTAGCGTTTAGTTTTCCTTTTGTCTCACTTTGAAGAGGTCTGATTTCCTAGCCGCGACCTTTATTTCTCCAGCGTGGGCCTTTACGCACAAATCAAAGAGCATGATGAAGGAGTTGATGGAATTGGGTGGCAAATTGTGGTACCATATCATTGCCCCCTTCGATAAAGTTTCTCCAATTTTTTTCAACAAAACAAATTCAGCTTCATCATCTTCTAAGTCATTTCCTTTTATAGCGCATGTATAAGAAGTGACATGCTCATTAGAATCAGTGGTTCCATTGTACTTGGAAATTTCTAGCATGCAGAATTTCTTCGGAATGGGCTTCGGAGCCGCGCTTGGTGGGAAAGGCTTCTGTACGAACTTCTTCGAATCCAAACCTTTCAGAATCGGTGGTTCTCCCAGTATTTGATCAACCCGTGAGTTGTACGTTTCTACCTTTTTATCATTAGCCTCAATTTTTTTTTCTCCCGATTCAATCCGTTTAGTGAGCTCCTCTCGTATTTTCATGATGGCGGGGTCAATTCCCGATCCATTGTTGTTCAATTTCTCTTGTATGGGTTTGACCCTATGAACAACTTCCTGTGATGTATCGAGTTCGATTCTGCTTGGTGCTCGATTCTGATTTTGGAGTTGCGCTATCGTGGCCTGCTGAGTTTGTAGCATGTCAAATATCATTCGAAGGCTAATTCCGTCTTTTTCACCATTTTGTGCGTTCTGGTCGGCTGCCCGGGGCGTCTCTGTAGACACTGTTTTTAGGGTCGGTGCCTAAATCTCCACGAATGGCGACACGAGAACTGAAATCAATCAGATCTATGGCCTGTGGTGCGTCGGGATTGATTGGAGGCACTCCACTTCCCGAGGCGACTATGTGCCCGTTCTCACCATGAAGGCCAAGGCCGATATCAGTATGAGTGGGTACTGCTTGAGAGTTCGACATATTGATTCCTAAAATCAAAGATACTTACGAGAACAAGCGTAAAAGCAGTGTGTGTTATGAAGATTAATACTAGGCAATCACTATTATCCTTAGTCCCACGGTGGGCACCAAACTGTTTACCCTAAAATTTGGATAGCAATTAAACTTATAATGTGGTTTTAAAGATATGTGATTTCACCTAATACAATTGATAATTGTAAAATAAGTGATGCAAATTGACAATAATATAAAGCAAACCAGCGTTTGGACAGAGCCCTCGAGCTCGGACACCCTCGAACTAGTTATGCAAGAATAGTTAAAAGCACAATAAGCCGATGAACAAGAAAGTAAGCTGAGAAATATTATATTGCTTCGATATTCGTGAATGTAAGGTGTTTACAAGATGATTAGGGCCCTCTTTATATAGCAGAGGAGTCCTAGTTATGGTACAATTCTAATTGCGGAAGTAAATCCCATGATTAACTAGATAACCGCCCTTGATTTGATCTGTTCCGAGATTTACGCCATGATCTCCGTCCAATCACGGATATCTCGCTTTTCCATTACTACGCTTTGCTCAAAGTTTGTCATATTTGACATCGATCACTGCTGGCCTCGACCTTGACATGCATCTCGATCTTCGAATTAGCTACATGTCTTCGTGCTATGGTCTGATTCATTACGAGGCTGACCCTCGATCTAATTCCGTGCTCTCGATCAAATAGCATAATTGGGTAGGTCCGGTTTTAACCGTATACAAAAATTAATGGAGGAACAACGACTCTTGATTAATCTATATATATATATATATATATATATATATATATATATATATATATATATATATATATATATATATATATATATATATAATAATAAAAAGCAAACACAATTTACAAAGAGCGGAGATTTAACGTATACTCTGACTCTTTTTTTTTTTCCATTGGACTAATGCTTTCTATGGTACAATATACCTACTCGAGGGGCATAATTAAGGATCAAAGTTTCATTTATGTAAATTTTCATGTAATATTAATTTTGATTCTTACGTCGTCTTGAATCTTTCTCAATTAAGTAAAACCTAAATAAGCTTTCATTTGTTATATATAATTAACTATACTTTACATGGAAGTATTTATTCTACCTAAAAAAGTTAAATTAATCAAAATGTATGTTATTTATACTCCTAGGTGTTATTTCTCATAAAAGGAGATATAATATAGACATCGATTATACTCCTCCTAGTCTCTTCTATATAAATATACTTGTGCATTTTGCGGCACAAGTTTACTAGTCTCTCTCTATATGTTGCCTTTTCTCTTCTTTTTTTTTCCTTCAAAAATCCAACTATAATCAAAAAGTCTAGTGTCTAAATTCATTACTCAATTATAGATGAAGAAGATGAAAGGATTTCAGTTTCCAAAACTTTTCATTTTCAAAACCTTTCATCTTCTATAACTCATAATCTTACCTTTTCATTTTCTGGTCTTGCAAACTATATTTAGGCTGGTTAGCTCAAGACAAGAATAGTGTGGTGTTGCAGCATCCCTGTTTATCTCCTTTAGTTGTTGTTCAGCCCTAGTACTATAACGTTGTTGCTAGGGCTGAACAATTGCAAAGGAGATAAAACTGATGGAGGAACCGGTCAAGTTGGTGTCTAATGCTTTTGTTTGGCTCAAAAGTTAACGACATACTTTGTAAGCTAAAAAACAATCAAAAGGAAAAGGGGTAAATCGTAATCAAATATAATAATCCTAGAGATGCAAAGATGATAATATTGTTGTAGATCTAGTATTGCAAAGTGATAATATGAACTCAATAAGATATGTTCGTTTGAAGTAGAGATAGAGAGAGAAAGCTAGAAAAATCAGAGAGTTGTATTATCTCAGATGCCCCTTTTACAATGTGAGGGTCTCCTTTATATAATAAGAGACCCTCCTCGAAAGAATCAAAAAGTTACAAAGACAGGTAACGTCTCCCCAGTGAAGACACTGAGTCCTAAACGATGTCGCTTTTGTCCCCACGGCCGAGTCGTACCCGCTATGTTAGTCGGCGTACACTCACTGGGCGTACCCACCGGCGTAGAGATGCTGAGGGTCAAATTTGACCCTATACAGTTAGTCCCTCCGCTCGTTGGAGATGCATTCGGAGGGCGTCTTCGATGGGCGGAAATGTGAACCTCGGCTTAGGAGAATTTGACCTCGACCCGGGGCGGCAATATGAACGAGGCGAAATATATGACGTTGTTGAGCCACTGACGCGTGGCTTCCTTTTTGGAATGACGTCATTGCCTGTATGCATCATTATTATATTTGCCCCCGAGGCGGTTCAGAGGATGATGTGACATTTTGGTTTCCCGCGCACGCTTTGAATCATGACTCTTTGATTTCTGCGCAACTTATCCCTATAAGTAGGAGAGAGGTTCGATTCGATTCAACTTTCAAGCCTTCGGAAAGCATTTTCTGATATACTCCTTTGTCTTTCTTTCCTGTAACCGTTATTTCGCGAGGGACTCTCCCACTTCTGTTGAAACCACACTTCCTATCGTCAATGCTTCGTTTCTTACGCAGTATAATCATGACAAAACGTGGACAGAGTAGTAAAAAGGCCAAAGATAATGCCCCGTCTAGGGTTCTGCCATCTTCCGGTGGTGAAGGGGAAAAGGCGGAGAAGACCCTTGTTCCTCTCAGCGTAGATAACGTCCTTCCGAAGGAGATGCATGTCCGCAGGGATTTTTCAACTAAAAGCCCAGACCTTCCCTGGGAGCACAGCGTTTTATTACAATCCCATTTAGATGATCTGCGAGAGACGCACCATATTCCGGACCACGTGGAAATGGTTCCGGCTGGGACGGACTATGTCAATGTGCACCAGCCCGGATATTGCACATTCTATGAGTACCCGTTCTTGATCGGTTACAATCTTCCAATCTACCCTCTGATGGAGGAGCTTTGCCATTTTTATAATGTGTGTCCGGCCCAACTCACTCCTTACACCTTGAAGGTGTGCCGTATTGTGACCACTTATGCGGCCAGGGCCGAGTGCAGCGTCTCGGTCCACCACCTCTTACAGTTATTCAGCCCTGGTTACCTGAGGGGTACCATGCTGCAGTTAAAAGGTCGTGGCACAAGGGGCTTGGTTGTTAAAGCCGATGATAAGCCCAACCGCCGCTTTTGGCGTAAATATTTCTACATCAGGACGGAGCACCTGGTGTCGAATCCCGAAGGGTTCCCGGAAAGATGGAATCCAGAACGTAAGTATTTCTACTAGTAGAATCCAGGACTGCTTGCGCTTTTGACCATACGGCCATTGTGATTTCTTTGCTTTTCTCCCCTTTTTTTTTATTCGCAGCGAGGGCTTCTCCACCCCAGTTCATTGATGACATTAAATCATGGGTGGAAAGAATAATACCTTATGCGGAGGAATGCCGTACCTGGGCTGCATTTCTTCAACAGTACGGCCCGTCAGGTAATTCTTTGGCTACGATTTAGGAATTCCCTACGTTCTTGTTTCCTGACTTATTCGCGTTGGCAGGTCGGAGCGCTCTTAAGAAGAAGAAAAAGAACGTCGTCACCTCACCTGGGGCGGGGACTGATTCTGAAGACGGATACATACCCTGTGGTTCGCCCAGTGAGGGCGCTGCGGAGGTTCCTCAACCGCTGCCCGTGGCGGCATCCACGAGGGGAGCGACTCCTTCAATGCCATCCCCACGGGCTGTGGAGGAGACTTCTGAGAGCAAGGAGCCGTCGGAAAGGAAAAGACGTCGGTTGATAACCGGCAGGGGATAGCCACAGAAGACGAGGGGGCGAGCGAGCCCCATCAGGAGTCAAGGCCAGTTTTTATGGCAGATGCCATCCGTTCCGGGAGGTCGGCTCCCTAAGGGGGGGCGGTTCTCGACGTCAGCCCAACACACATTTCGGAGAGCGGCTCGTCGGATACAGATGCGTTAACGCGGGGTCCGGCCCGTGTGGGGATGACGGCAGGTAGATCCAACCGCCGAATTCTGATCCCAGGAGGGTATAACCTGTTGCAACGCAGCGAGCAGGCCGCAACAGATATGACCCTGCTATGTGCGGCCGCTGAGCGTGAAACGTTACAAGGGGTTAGCGACGGGGAACTATCCCGGAGGGTTGCCGGCGCGGCCTTGCAGGTATTTTTCGATTTTCTTCATGTACCGTAAAGTAAATTTTGATGCATACTGACTTGCCTTTCCTCTTCCTCTTTTTTAGACTCTCATATTGGAGATAGAGAGGGGGCGGCGAGCGCAAAGGAAGGCAGCCACCTTTAACAAGGTGGTAAAGAAATATCGGCGGTGCCGTGTCAAGTATCAGGCGCTGGCGGACCTACTCAAGCAGGACCCGAAATTTCGGGTTTTCCGTGAGGGTTTGGAGCAGTCGGAGGCCCAGCTGAAACGGAGGGTGGCCGAGTTGGAGCAGATCGACGAGCAGCTGATGACCGCCCTGGCTCGGAACATTGAGTTGGAGACTCTTCTCCAGTCTAAGGAAGAAGAGTTGGAGGTTGGCACCGCTATGTCCACCGAACTCGACGCCAAGGCGGCTGAGATTGAAGTCCTCAAGCGGACTGCTGCACTAAGGCCTGATGAGGATGCGCATCGTGAGGCGCATGACATGTGGGTATATGCCGAGGCCAGATCGGTCGTATTCGAGGAGTTCTTAGCTGCGGGTCGAGCTACTGAGGCGGAGGTTCAAGAGCAACGACGCATAGCCCGTGTCGCCCGTGAAATTTGTGGGTATAGTTCTGATTCCCCAGATCAGGCGGGCTATAACTCCGAAGACGTTAACCGTCTAGAATCCGGCTCTTGGATCTCTGCGGCCTATCAGGCCGAGGACGGCGGTGGACGAGATGGCGATCCGACGGGAGGCGGTGAACAGAATGGTGAAGCCCCTTAGGACTTGTATTCATTTTGTTTTGCTGTATTTGGAGATGTAAATGGGTCCTTTTGTACATGTATTTTTTGGATGATAATGGAAGTTATACTTTTGCTGTTATTCTTTTCTTTTCGTACCTTTTATTTTCGGCCTTAATATTGTTGATGGTCTTAGCCGTGTGCGCAACTTCGACTGTCGTCAAGTCGTTTACTCACCGTAGTCGAATCTAGGTCGACCGTTGGCGGCGATGGCCTTAGCCATAATATAGTTGATGGCCTTATCCGTGTAGGCGACTTCGACTGTCGTCGAGTCGTTTACTCACCGTAGTCGAATCTAGGTCGACCGTTGGCGGCGATGGCCTTAGCCATGATATAATTGATGGCCTTAGCCATGTAGGCGACTTCGACTGTCATCGAGTCGTTTACTCACCCTAGTCGAATCTAGGTCGACCGTTGGCGGCGATGGCCTTAGCCATAATATAGTTGATGGCCTTAGCCATGTAGGCGACTTCGACTGTCGTCGAGTCGTTTACTCACCGTAGTCGAATCTAGGTCGACCGTTGGCGGCGATGGCCTTAGCCATAATATAATTGATGGCCTTAGCCATGTAGGCGACTTCGACTGTCGTCGAGTCGTTTACTCACCGTAGTCGAATCTAGGTCGACCGTTGGCGGCGATGGCCTTAGCCATAATATAATTGATGGCCTTAGCCTTTCACACATTGGAGATGGCCGTAGCCTTTCATACATTGGAGATGGCCGTAGCCTTTCATACATTGGAGATGGACGTAGCCTTTCATACATGGGAGATGGCCGTAGCCTTTCATACATTGGAGATGGTCGTAGCCTTTCATACATTTGGAGATGGCCGTAGCCTTTCATACATTGGAGATGGCCGTAGCCTTTCATACATTGGAGATCAAGCTAGTCCAGTCCCTTTATCATGTCGGCCTGGAGGTCGTAAGGAGAGGTTGATATGATAAACTTGTTTCGCAAATATCTCCAAGTGTCCCCTCTGCCGCCTCGTTAAAAACCTCCCCGAGAAAACCCAATTGGGACAAAACTCGGGTAAGGGAAAAAGAGTACGACTCGGGAGACGCCTTTCAGAAGTGGAAATACTTGAGGTGAGTAACGTTCCAGTTGTTTTGGAGCGTTTTCCCTTCCATTGTTTCCAACTGGAATGCGCCTTTGCTGGCTACTGCTGTGATTTTGTAGGGTCCTTCCCAGTTGGTGCCCAGTTTCCCTTCACTTGGGTCTTTGGATGCCAATGTCTTGGCTTTAAGGACATAATCTCCCACCTTGAGTGGTCTTATTTTGGCTCTCTTGTTGTAGTATCTCTCGACTTGTTGCTTTTGGGCCACCATTCTGATATGGGCCATTTCTCTCCTTTCCTCAGCTTCGTCGAGGTCTTGGAGCCTGTTTGTGTCGTTTTCTATTCCACTGGTGTGTGTATATCTTAGGCTTGGTTCGCCGACCTCGACGGGTATGACCGCGTCGGTTCCATGTAGACCAGCGAGTACGGTGTTTCCCCCGTGCTGGATTTGGGTGTGGTCCTGTGTGCCCACAACACTTCGGGTAGCAGTTCAGGCCATAGCCCTTTGGCGTCCTCGAGTTTCTTCTTCAGTATGTTTAATATTGTTTTGTTGGAGGATTCTGCTTGGCCGTTGGCGGCAGGGTGATATGGCGTGGAGAGTATCCTCTTGATGCGCCATTTCTCGAAGAATTCGGTCGTTTTTTGACCGACGAACTGTCGTCCGTTGTCACAACTGATTTCTTTGGGGATGCCGAAGCGGCATATAATATTTTTCCATATGAAGGCGACCACTTCTTGTTCGCGTATTTGGTCGTACGCTCCTGCTTCCACCCACTTGGAAAAATAGTCAGTTAAAACTAATAGAAATCGTACCTTTCCTCGTCCCGCTGGTAGGGGACCGACTATGTCCATTCCCCATTTGATGAAGGGCCATGGGGAAGTGACCGAGTGAAGTGGTTCTCCTAGTTGGTGTATCATGGGGGCATACTTTTGGCATTGTTCGCATCGGCGAACATATTCCGCTGCGTCTTTCTTCATAGTGGGCCAATAATAGCCGGCTCGTATTATGCAGCGCACGAGGGCGCGGTTGCCCGTATGGGCACCGCAATGACCTTCATGTACCTCTTCGAGCACTGGCCGCGTTTGTTGCGGCCCTAGACACTTGGCTAGGGGTCCGCCAAACATCCTTTTGTAGAGCTCATGGTTTATCGGGCAATACCGGGCGGCCTGTACGCGGAGCTTCTTGGCTTCTTTTTTGTCGAGGGGTAGTGTTCCATCCTGCAGATAGGATACAAAGTGGTTGCGCCAGTCCCAAGTTAAATTTAAAGAGAGTACCTCAGTGTGATCAATGGCTGAATGGAGGAGGATGACCACGCTTTCTTTGTTGAAGTTTTTAGTGGCTGCGGCCAATTTTGCTAGGCCGTCTGCTTCAACGTTTTGTGCTCTCGGAACTTGTTCGAAGCGGCACTCGTCGAACTCGGTCATTAACCTGTGGATTTCTGACTGGTATTTTTGCAACCTCTGCTCCTTGATTTGGTAAGTCCCAGTGACCTGGTTCACCACAAGTTGAGAGTCGCAATGGAGAACGAGTCGTCGAGCTCCATACTTGATGGCTAGTTTCAAACCTGCAATAACAACCTCGTACTCGGCTTCGTTCTTAGTCATCTCGGGGCATCGTATGGACTGGCGAATTGTTTCGCCCGTGGGGACCTCGAGAACGAGTCCCAGTCCCGATCCCGGGGCGTTAGCGGCGCCATCAGTGTAAAGAGCCCATAGGTCGGCGTTGGGAGGGGCACGACGTGCCTCTAATTGCGCCTCTGGTAGTATCTCTGCGCTGAAGTCGGCTATGAAGTCGGCAAGTACTTGCGACTTGATGGCATTTCTTGGATGATATGAGATATCGTGCTCACTGAGCTCTATGGCCCATCTGGCGAGTCTGCCTGATAACTCAGGCTTGTGTAGGATACTTCTCAAGGGGAAGGTCGTCACTACTTTTATGGGGTGGCATTGGAAATAGGGTCGGAGCTTCCGTGAAGCTACGACCAATGCCAAAGCTAATTTTTCAAGGTGTGGATACCGTGTTTCGGCGTCCACTAAGGTTTTGCTAATATAGTAAATAGGAGATTGCGTACCTTCGTTTTCACGAACTAGGACTACGCTGATAGCGACCTCGGATACGGCCAAATATACCAGCAGTGGCTCGCCTGGATTTGCTTTGGTTAGCAGTGGCGGCGATGATAGGTACGCTTTCAATTTCCTTAAGGCCTCGACGCATTCCTCATTCCATTGTAACCCATCACCCTTTCTCAGAACATTAAAAAACTTATGGCATCTGTCGGAGGACCGTGAGATGAATCTAGACAAGGCGGCTATTCGTCCCGTCAGCTTCTGCACCTGCTTTTTGTTGTTCAGTATCTCGGGTATCGCGTCTATCGCCTTGATCTGATCTGGGTTGACTTCGATACCTCATTGCGATACGAGAAACCCTAAGAATTTTCCTGATGCCACGCCGAAGGCGCATTTCTCGGGGTTCAGTTTCATCCCGTACCTTCTCAATATCTTGAAGGTTTCTTTCAGATGGTCGATGTGGTCTTCTTTTCTTGTCGACTTTACCAGCATGTCGTCGATATAGACTTCCATAGTCTTACCGAGCTGCTCTTTGAACATTTTGGTGATCAGCCTCTGGTACGTAGCCCCTGCATTTTTGAGCCCGAAGGGCATTACCTTGTAGCAGTAAGTCCCTTGGTGGATGATGAAAGTTGTCCTCTCTTGGTCCTCATCGGCCATCATGATTTGATTGTAGCCAGAATAGGCGTCTAGGAAGCTCAGTAGTTCATGTCCTGTAGTGGCGTCGATCAGTTGGTCGATGTGGGGTAGTGGGAATGAATCCTTTGGGCATGCTTTGTTCAGATCAGCGAAATCCACGCACATTCTCCACTTCCCGTTTTTCTTTTTGACCATGACGACATTGGCGACCCACTGGGGTTACTTTGATTCTCTGATGGAGCCGTTGGCCAGCAACTCGTCTACTTCCTTACTGACCGCTTCATTGATAGCGGCGTTGAATTTTCTCCTCATCTGTCGCACGGGCGGATGTAGTGGATCGACATTCAGCTTGTGGGTAGCGATGTCTCGCGGGATTCCCGGCATATCTGAATGGGAAAAGGCGAACAAATCCGCATGGTTAGTTAAGAATTCACAATACTTACTTAGGTTGGCGAGACCGTGCCCGATATAGGCTTTCTTCGTAAGATTGGTTTCATCCAATTGGACTGGGTCGAGATCTTCGACCGTTGCTTTACAGGCCTCCACGACGTCGGGGTCTTTGATGGCGTCCGTTGTCGGGTTGACCTTAGTCCCCGACACGGCTAATTGCTATGCCTCCACGCTCGCGCCCTTTAGCTGTTGGGTGTGGGCGCAGTCTTGGGCTATTTTGTAGCATTCTTGTGCGGTGCGTGGCTCGCCTCGAATACTGAATACCCCCCATGGGGTAGGGAATTTGATCACTTGGTAGAGGCTTGAAGGGACCGCTCGCATGGCGTGTATCCACGGGCGTCCTATGATGACGTTGTACGCCGTTTCTTGGTTCATCACGTGGAAAGTTGTTTCCAGCGTGACTCCTCCCGCTAAGACGGGCAGTGCTATTTCTCCGGACGTCCGTTCCACTGCATTGTTAAAACCGGTTAGTGTTATGCAGCGCGGTATTACCCTATCCTCGAGTCCCATTTGTACGAGGACCCTTGGGTGGATAATACAGGCGCCACTTCCGTCATCGATCATGACTCATTTAACATCCGTATCGGCGATACGTAAAGTGATAACTAAAGCATCATAACGAGGGAAAGACGAAAACCGTCGGCATCAGACTTATCGAAAGGTGATACT
>NC_031990.1:73126477-73136300 GCF_001879085.1 Nicotiana attenuata
GAACCATCCCTGCTTAGCCCGTTCTGGAAAGCGGCGACTGCCATACCTTCTGATACGTTTGGTAGACTCATCCTTACCCTGTTAAACCTTGCCAGGAAGTCCCTGAGTCCCTCTCCTGTGGTTTGCCTGACGGCGAAGATGTCGTTGACCCTGGCCTCCGCTTTCTTCGCGCCTGCATGGGCTGTGACGAACTTATCCGCCATTTCCTCGAACGTTGATATTGCCTTAGCCGGTAGCTGAGAGTACCATGGTAAGGCCCCTCCTGTTAACGTCTCGCCAAACTTCTTCAGCAGTACCGACGGTACCTGTACTTTCAATAGATCGTTGCCTTTCACTGCGGTGACGTAGTGGATCAGATGATCCTCGGGATCTGTGGTTCCGTCATATACCCTCAAGTAGGGTGGCATCTTGAAGGTTTTTGGGGTGGAGTGAGGGGCAGCTTCTTCAGTGTAAGGTTGTTCAACGAACCTTCCCACGTCACGTTTTGGTAGCAACTTGGGAGCACCGGGGATCTTGTCGACCCTCTCCTGATATTCCTTCATCTGGTCGCGGAGCGCCTTATTTTCATTTTCCATTTCTTCCATCTTTTTTAGGATGGTTGTTAGCGTGCCATTGTTGGTCTGTGTCTTGATGGGTTTGTTATTCGCTAGTGCAACTTCCAGTTCACCCACGGCAGCAGTGGTACCTACCGTTGGTGTACACCCGATGTTAATTTGTGGTGACCTCTCAACCAAGCCACTTAGAGTGCTTGTTAGCCATCTTTCTAGTAGCTCTTTGACCACTGAGGGTACTTCCGTAGCCGCAGATGTGGAAGCTCCTTTTTCGTGCAAGATCGTCAGACCTTCGGATGGGAAGGTGAGATCTCTGCACCTGGTGTGATGCTAGGGGTTGCATTCAGGATGCCATCGTCACTGGCCTCGTTGAGAGGGCTAAGGAGATTGGTAGTGACACCCAATATAGCTTTCGATCTTGTGTTATTTTCGGCCATCTTCTGTTTTTGTGTGGTGTAGAGAGTGGTAGTTAGTTGATCTCTAGGTGGATACTATGATTTTGATTCTCGAAATCCCCACAGACGGCGCCAAATTGTTTGGCTCAAAAGTTAACGATATACTTTGTAAGCTAAAAAACAATCAAAAGTAGAAAAAGGGGTAAATCATAATCAAATATAATAACCCTAGAGATGCAAAGATGATAATATCGTTGTAGATCTAGTATTGCAAAGTGATAATATGAACTCAATAAGATATGTTCGTATAAAGTAGAGATAGAGAGAAAGCTAGAAAAATGAGAGAGTTGTATTATATCAGATGCCCCTTTTACAATGTGAGGGTCTCCTTTATATAATAAGAGACCCTCCTCGAAAGAATCAAAAAGTTACAAAGACAGGTAACGTCTCCCTAGTGAAGACACTGAGTCCTAAATGATGTCGCTTTTGTCCCCACGGCCGAGTCGTACCCGCTACGTTAGTCGGCGTACACTCACTGGGCGTACCCACTGGCGTAGAGATGCTGAGGGTCAAATTTGACCCTATACAGTTGGTTTGGTTTAGAAAAAAACATAAATATTGGCTATTTCCGACTGATTTTGAAACCGTCCGACCTATTTCGATCGGCATTGAACGGATGATCTTTGCCGAATTTTTAGTAGTGCTCATTTATATGCATTTTTCCAACCATTCTTAGTAACCTCTCGACACTAAGTTGTGACTGGAGAGCATATCAATACTAAGCGTTTTTGTTTACTTCATCGATCCAAGATGGAACAAGTGTGGGAGTTGCTACTGAAGAAGTAAGGGCTGAATTTTGATGCTGAGGTACAATAGTTTAAAAGTTATATTATAACAGAAATAATATCACTAATTAACCCCATATACGTTAGTTTAAAAAAGAGACAATAATGGAGTAAACAAGAAGAGAGAAAATATTGGAAGGGCCTTAAGTGCTACGGTGTAGAGACTAGAGAGAACATGAGGAATAACAATTATGATGCATTCCCTTAAATGAGCAAATTATACTGAAATTGCATTAATACCCCATTCAGTGAGCGGTCAAATATTTTAAAGCTATCATGGTCAATGGCCGAATACAGAATTATACTGAAATTGCATTGGTGTAAGAGGGGAAGATGCATGTTTAAGGGAGCCTTGGCGTAACCGGTAGAGTTGCTGCCAAGTGACTTGGAGGTCAGGGGTTCGAGCCGTAGAAACAACCTCTTACAGAAATACAGAATAAGGATGCGTACGATGGATTCTTGTGATCGGGCCTCTCCCCGGACCCCGCGCATAGCGGGAGCATAGTGCTCCAAACCCGTTTTTTTTTAGGGGAAGATGCATATTGTTAAAGTTAGGGGGTGAGGATGATTTCTAAAGAAAAGTTCGAGAGGACAAATAATTTTCACCCTGATAAATGTATTAAGATAAAAAAAAAAAAAAAAAAAAAACCATCAACCTTAAAATATAATGTTGACAATATGCTAAGGGGTCATTTAGTTAGGTGACAAATTATGTGGCCGTTTGGACATAAGAGTTTTAAAATTTCAAAAATGGATTTTTTTTTCAAGTGAAAATGGTATTTGATAATTAGAGCTTTATTTGGACATGAATATAATTTCGGGTTATTTTTGAAGTTTTGTGAGTGATCTGAGTGAAAATTTTGAACAACAGTTTTTTGGAGTTTTTTAAATTTTCGAAAAATTCAAAAATTCATATTCAAGTGAAAATTTGAAATTTTATGGCCAAACACTAATTTCGAAAAAAAAAAGTGAAAATTTTTCGAAAAAAAAAGTGAAAATTTTTCGAAAAAAAAGTAAAAATTTTTCGAAAAAAAGTGAAAAAAATTCTTATTTCCAAACGGGCTATATGTATGGACTAATAATGCATGGAATAGTGATGTAAAAAAATTTTAAGTGGTGATTAATAATGCAAAAACTGTTATGTGGTGATTAATATGATAGAATTGTTATCCGTGATTATTGTTATACAATAACTACTTATTTTAAGGATATTTTTGTCATTAAATAATCTAATCCCCATATTTCTAGTACACAGTAATCTTACTTTATATTTTATTCACATAAACTAATACATCAAATTCGCTTAACATATGAGAATATTATGTATAAAAGATGCAAAATTGCAACCAAACGACATACTATAATTTATGCTGAACTTACAAAGATATTGATCAACGTCCTTAGCCACCTCATAGCTCTAATTCCCCTTCGTAGAAAAAGAGTTCCTATTTATGAAAATAAACAAACGAATAAATAGCTTATAGTAAAAATTATATCATTACTGTAAGTATTTCTAATTTTTAAAGAATGCTAAAGGCCAAAATTGTCTTTAAACTATTGAAAATAGAATTAAAATGTCCCATGTTTGGTGCTTGTGGTCCAAAAATGCTCGTGAACTAGAGAAATAGACCAAAAGTACTTGTGAAAATAGCACGGGCTAGCGAAATTTTGGACTGATAATTGAAAAATAGCCAACATTTGCAAAGTCTTTGAAAAATAGCCACTATTTTGCTGCAATATGGAAAGTTCCAGCATAATACCCAGGAGATTCGTCCACCTGTGTAAGAACTTTCAGCATATTATGCTGGAACTCCAACACACAGAAAATTCCAGCATAATATACTGAAGATTGAAGCACCTATGTATGAACCTCTAGCATATTATGCTGGACCAGTATATTATACTGGAACTCCAACACACAGAAAATTCCAGCATAATATACTGAAGATTGAAGCACCTATGTATGAACCTCTAGCATATTATGCTGGAAGTCCAGTATATTATATATACTGGAACTCCAATGTATTATGCTGGAAGTCCAGTATATTTAGGAATTAGCTAGTGTGTCCTGAATTTCAGTTTTTCAGTTTAATTTTCCCGGACAAAATGTCCTAAATTGTCTTGAAGTTAAGATTATTAGTTTAAAATTCCAGGACAAAATAAATATTGACTAATCTCTAAATAGCATCCCTTAGAATGACTATTTGTGCATCGCCCCAACTTCAAACTAGCCCCAAGCACATGAAACATACACAGCACAATTGCTAGTCACCTAGTGAAAGTGTAGTTCCTAAAGGTATAATCCTTAAATATTGATTCAGGTCTCTCATCATTTAAAAAAGCTGCAAACACTCAATGCTTGTTGATTTTTTTATAGAGGTAGATTTATTAATCCTAAAGTATATTAGGGCATTAGTTATATCCTAAAAGCATAATATCTATGTGATTTAGGCACTCGACCAGATTCAGGCAGTGAAGATTAGAACCACATAAACAGGCAGCAGAGGCAGGTATTATTTATAGTTCCTGAGGCAGACTTTAAACCTATGTTGCTTGGACTCTCCAAAAGTGCTGTCGCATCCGCGTCGGATCCTCCAAAAATGTACAAAATTTGAAGGATCCGACACGCACCCAATAACATTTTTGAAGAGCCCGAGTAAAACACTATATATATTCTTTAGGCCAATTAGGTGATTGAATATACTGAAAGAGAAGGGGTTCAGATATCACAGATTTACAAAATAAGGCAGACAAGTCAAACATAAGCATGACATTACAGGACATGAGTCATGACCTCTGATGGTAAGCAACCCCACTTCCAACCAAGAGGTTGTGAGTTCGAGTCACTCCAAGAGCGAGGTGGAGAGTTCTTGGTGGGAAGGAAGCCGAAGGTCTATTTGGAAACAGCCTCTCTACCCATGGTAGGGGTAAGGTCTGCGTACACGCTACCCTCCCCATACCCCACTAGTGGGATTATACTGGGTTGAATATGGATATGGATATAGTCATGACCTCTGAACAAGAATTACAGAAAAAATTCTCATTATTAGACTATAAATTCAAACATCATATTACACTTGAGATTGCAACATTGAGACCTAATAAGGCATGTTTTCTAACACTTCACTAGAACTTTTACTAATAAAAGAAAAGTAAACATGCTCAGGCCTCTCAAATAAGATAGAGACATCAAACTGACAGCTGCAAAAACAATATAATATAATTCATTCTGTTGAAAATTGTAACCAGAGATTGTTTATTGGCTTAAGAGAGAAAGGGTCGGGCAGCATTACTTACCACATAGAGAAGCAGAGCTCTGAATTGGATCTTTGTACTGAAGGCAATTTCCTTGAAAGATAGATCTATGTCAACACAAAATAACAGTCATTAAGAAATGATAAAAGGTTATATATAGAAAACAACACCTATAATAAGGTAACCAAGCATGCACTTTGGTATGCTTCCAATAAGAGAGTTGAATGAGAAATCCAATAGGGCTAGCACCAGAGGCATACCAAAAAAAGAAGTAACAGAAAAAGATAAGAAACTCAAACTTCATTAGATGCTTACCAAATTAACAAAGATATGACCTAGTTACGTGTTCTCATGAGAAAGGATTAATAGTATTTAGAAGAGAATATCCAACTCTTGGAAATGACTTATATCCAACAGAGAAATAGAACAAAGTAGAAAGTGAAATTAATAACCGGGAATAGCAGTGAGTAAGGTGTAATTAAGACGGAGATCAATATATGTTTTATACATTGAAATCAATATTTTACTTATATACACAGTATAACTTTTCGTAATATTTTGACGAAGGGTGGTCAATTGACCACCCTTAACAAAAGGTGGCTTCGCCCCTGCGCGGGATTGTAATGTGTAAGTCGTAAAAGACTAAAAGTGTAAGCTATAAGGTGTAGAAATAGTGATTGTGAAATGTGAAACTTTTAACTTTAGTAATCTGATGCATAAAATAGTGTCAGTAAGCTCTAAAATGCATAATTCCAGGGAAGATATAGAGGGCTTTCTGAACAAGTTATGCATCACATTTTGCAATTGTAGGTTTACTTTCAAATTTGGTAAGTCTTACAACTTTTAAATAGAAAGAAGGGATTTTGAGAAAGGCCATATAACATATATACCATGCATCTTTACGTGTAAGATTGTCCACTTCCAGTTTTTCTATGTCAACATATATAGTTTTAAAACTTCATCAATGTACATGAAGTTGGAATGCTGTTTCTGTGGCCACGAAGAACAAATCTATCTTCAATTGTGTCACTGCGCTGTTTCTGCAATTGTAGCTTCTTTGTATATTTTGCATGTACTACTTATTCGTTTAATCTTTTTATACTTCATTTTTATTCTTTATCATCAAATCACTATCCAAAGCACCAAATAATTAACAACCACTTCATAATGTACAATGTATTTACATTCACAGGCCATCACGATTCACTACTATAAATTACTAGCTCTTTTCCGACAAGAAAAATCCACCGTGAATTACCGACCAAGAACCGACCGAATTGGGTGGTCGGAAAAATACTGGTCGGTACCAAAAACCAACTAAAATCGATCGGTCAACTGAATTTCTAACTCAACAAAAAAAAAAACCGATCGGAAGTGAGTTGATTTTATTAAAAAAATAAAATTACAGACCAAAATCAGTTGATTTTTCTAAATGAGTTGGTCAAATTTCTGAATAATTAATGTTAATTTATTTTAAATGAAAAATCGACCAAAGTTGCGTCCAACCCAGTTGCTTTGGTGGAACGAGTACTTATATCTAGGTCTTGTTAGCTTAGATTCAAGCATTTGTAAAGAAAATGTCTAATTTCGTTATAAGATATAGCAATTAATTATTACAAATATTTAATAGGCAAATACATAATTTACCATCGGAGATGTGTATTAGCTATACTCTGAAAAAGTTAAGTATCTTATTTACCCTCAAAATCGGCTAACAATTGAATTTGCAAGTGGTTTTTAAGGATATGTGGATTAACTTGACACAAAATGATAAATTAGATCACAATTGAAATAAATATTGGTAAAGTAAAAGCAAACCACACAAATTGAACAATTTCGGCCTTGGAAGGTTAGCCACCCTGGAGCCGAGCGTATTTCGATCAATATCAAGACAGAAAAATAAGAACTTAAAGAGAATAGTAATGTATTGCTTTGGAATGTGTGTTACAATGTGCCAAATGAATTATCAGACCCCCCCTTTTATATAATAGAGGAGTCCTACTTTAGATTCAATTCTATAAAAGGTAAAAATCCCTTGATTTGCTAATTGCTAGTTCATTACTGATACGCGCAGAGATTCCCGCCGTAATATCCGACCGGCCACGGATATTTCGGTCTTCTGTTGGTTATACTAACAATGTTTCTTCGAGCTCGTTCGGGGCTAAGGTCGATTCCGTGATCACGGACTCAATGTTCTCGAAAGCAGGCGTTCTGACCTCGGGCTCTAACTCGGTGGGACTCGAGGTCGATCTTCAGTCCTTGGTTGTCATGTTCCGAGTCTAACCTACCATGTCGTAATCGAGCTCGATTTCGACTGCATACAGATAGTACCCTCATTTTTCGGAAAGTAGATGACGAAAAACGACATGAGCTTCCGATCTTGACTTTAGTACCCCGTGACAGAAATGAAAAAACAGACAAAATGTCTCGTCAGTCAAGTCTTAACGGCATTAATAGCCTGTTTGGCCAAGCTTCTTTTTGGCCAAAAGTGCTTTTTTTTTTTGCCAAAACACTTTTGGCCAAAAATTGAGGTGTTTGGCCAAGCTTTTGGAAGGAAAAAAGTACTTTTGAGGAGAAGCAGAAAAAAGTAGCTTCTCTCCAAAAATACTTTTTTTGAGAAGCACTTTTGAGAAAAATACACTTAGAAGCAGTTTTTTAAAGCTTGGCCAAACATTAATTGCTGCTCAGAAGTGCTTTTCAAACTAATTAGCCAAACACAAACTACTTCTCACCAAAAGTACTTTTGAGAAAAGCGCTTTTGAAAAAAAGCACTTCTCAAAATAAGCTGATTTTTGCAGCTTGGCCAAACGGGCTAGTAGTTTCATTTGAGAAGCAAGTTTGCACCTTTGAGTTTAAAAGATATGGGGCACAAGAAGAATGAGGCTTACAGGAGAGGAAAATCTGTTTCTTTTGATTACCCAATAACATCAAAGCATGGAAGCCTTCCAAAAAGAGAGCTTCTAACGAAAGTTCTACTTCATGTTTTACTCCATAGGGTTATTTAGTTAGGAACTTAGCATAATTTGACATAAGAAAACTCTTGAGAGGGATTTGGAACCTCTTGGTTCGAGTTCAACTTTGGATTACCTGACAAAGACTTGGGTTCTTGAGGGTAATCTTCTTCTCCTTTCTTTATATCTAGGGTTTCTGATTTGTCGTCCTTGGGAGGCGATCATATAGTATTTCGATTATTGCTTGAGACGTTCACTTAGGGTTCTAGATTTTCTTCAATATATCATCGTTTAGACTACTTTTGATTATCTTAATCAAACCTATCATACTTTTGCTTTAATTATTATTATTTTCATATTCCGCTATTTTATTTATCTCGGATCGTATCACTCTCTAAATTATTTTGTTGGAGACATAACTTCAATAATTTTGTAAGTAATCTATGTGCCTTCGAGTTCGTACAACTAGTTATGAATTTATTAATATTATATTAGTTTTTAAAAAATAATTGGTAATAAGATGAATATATTTTGTAATTTTAATCTAAACTATTTTTATCGTTATAACATTAAAAAAATAAACAAATTTAAATAATTTTTATTTCTCAAATGCAAATTAATCTATAACAGGGAAAAAAAATGGTGAGGTTTTATTGTTTATCGTGTGTGGCTTCCGTTTCTTGACGTAAACAATTACCGACCATTCTTTGGTGATTATAAACAGAAACTATAATAAACAATGATTAGCGCGCGAGAGAATCAGGAGTCAAATAGAGAAAGCAAAGCGATGGCTGCTCCGGCTGCCGAGGGTCTGGCCGTTACGGCGCTCCGGTCGGTATTACACCGGGTCCGGCAAGCTGCGGAAAGGTCCGGCCGCCGTGCTGATGATGTGAGAGTGGTGGCCGTGAGCAAGACCAAACCTATTTCTCTAATTAACCAAGTTTATGATGCTGGTCACCGCTGTTTCGGTGAAAATTATGTCCAAGAGATTATCCAGAAGGCTCCCGAGGTACTCATCTGCTCCATTTCAGTATTGGTTACGCTAATTGAATTTTAGGTTGTGACAAATTGTTTCCAGAAAAAAAATTGGATGTAAATTGAGCTGGATAGATATAAAGGATTCATATAGCTGAGTTAATTTGGGATTGAGACATACTCCCTCCCTCCCATTTTATGTGGCATAGTTTGACTGAGCACGAAAAAATAAAACTGTGTTTTAAAATAAGTTGTATATATTTGCGTGGCTATAAATCATCTTATTAAAATTAAATTTTTTCTAGTAATATAGAAGGAGTAATTGAGTAGTTGATTTTTTTTGGGTTGCAATATTGAGTATGTGTTGTTGAAATGCAGCTTCCTGAGGACATTGAATGGCATTATATTGGGCATTTGCAGAGCAACAAAGTGAAGCAACTCCTGAGTACGAGCTTATTCAAATATATGTGCGAATTTAGTTTTGTTATTATCCAGCTTCCATAGGATCTTATATTTAGTTAATTTGATTCTTTTCCAGTTGTTTCTGTTGATTGATACTGATATACTGCCTCTTTTCGTTTTCTTGAGCCGAGGGTCTATCGGAAACAACCTCTCTACTCCCCACTACCCTCCCCAGACCCCACTTGTGGGATTTTACTGGGTTGTTGTTTGTTGTTGATTCTTTTCCAGTTGTGATGTTTATAAAATACAAGTCTGCATTTTTGTCCGTCAGTGTATTATATTCTAACTGTTTTCCAACTAAAAGTTTGTAGTTTGTGCTAATTTCCTGTAAGATAAGGTCGAAGTGTCTGCTCGAGTATAAAAAGCTTTTCTTTTGCAGTTATCCTAAA
>NC_031990.1:73136400-73160080 GCF_001879085.1 Nicotiana attenuata
AATTCCTAACTCTGATCGAAAAGTTGACCAAAACGCCCTCGGGCCCACGTGCCCGGAATCCGAAATTTCTCGAAGATATACTCTACCCATAGCTTCACTAGCTCAAATATACAATTTACTCCTAATTCCATGCTCAAATTCGTGGTAAAATCCAATTTATCAAGTTTCTAGGTTTTCTTCCAAAAATCCCAATTTTCCCACAATTTTCATGTCTAATTCCACGATATAATCTCGTATTTAACTTGGAAATGAGTAGGAGTAACTTACCTTAACATCGATGACGAAATCCCTTCTTGGAGCCCTCCAAAAATCGCCCCAAGCCATGAAAAATATGAGAGAAATAAACTCAACCCCGATTTTAAACAACCATTCTGCCCCAGCTATTTTTGCTTCTGCGGAAATATTTCCGCTTCCGCGGTCCCGCTTTTGCGGATAAAACGTCGCTTCTGCGGACACTGGGCTCCAGCCCAATTTTCGCTTCTGCGGACGGCCCACCGCTTCTGCGGTTCCGCTTTTGCCGATCTAGGGCCGCTTCTGCGGTCCGCCCTATGCTGCCCTTCTTCGCTTCTGCGATGCCCCTCCGCAGGTGCGGTTCCGCTTCTGCGGAAACCTTACCGCATCTGCGAACCACTCTGAGCCGACCTCATCCGCTTCTGCGACCTCTTCTCCGCAGATGCGGTCCCGCTTCTGCGGAACCTTGACTGCATCTGCGGTCCTCGAACCCTTGACCAAAAATCGCATCTGCGCTTTCCTAGCCGCACCTGCGGCCCTTTTCCGCATGTGCGGTTATGACAACAACCAGCAGTTCAGCCCTCTTTCTAACTCCAAATTCGATCCGTTAACCATCCGGAATCCACCCGGGGCCCCCGGGACCCCAACTAATCCTACCAACCTGTCCCACACATTACGGACTTGCTCGAGGCCTCAAATCACATCAAACAACGCTAAAATCATGAATCGACCCCCAATCCAAGCTTTGTGAACTTTAGAACTTCCAACTTCTACTTTCGATGCTTAAACCTGTCAAATCGCGTCCGATTGAACTCAAACTTTGCGCACAAGTCATATTTGACATTACCGACCTACTCCAACTTTCGGGATCGGATTCCGACCCCGGTATCAAAAAGTCCACCTCCGGTCAAACTTCTCAAAAACCTTCAAATTTCTATCTTTAGCCAAATGGCTCCAAAATGACCTACGGACCTCCGAATTCACTTCCGATCGCGCTCCCAACTCCAGAATCACCATACAGAGCTATTCCCAGACTCAGAATCCCAAACGGACATCGATAACACTGAAATGCACTTCAAGACAAACTTAAGAAATTTCTTCCAAAATGCTAACTTTCACAATAGGGGCCAAAACGCTCCCGGATTATTCAAAACCCAAACCGGGCATACGCTCAAGTCCGAAATCATCATACGAATCTGCTGGAACCTTCAGATCCTGATTCTGAGGTCATTTACTCAAAATTCCAATCCTAGTTCATTCTTTCAACTTTAAGCTTCCGAAATGAGTATTCTCTTTCGAAATCAACTCTGGACTTCCCGAAATTCGATTCCGACCACGCGTACAAGTCATAATACCTGAAATGAAGCTGCTCATGGCCTCAGGCTGCTGAACGGAGCGCTAGAACTCAAAACAACCGGTCGGGTCGTTACATTCTCTACCACTTAAACATACCGAACGTGCTGAGAACTACACTGAAGTAGTCTGAAATCACTGTTTAACACCTTATGCACCTTCCCGTGCTACTGCGCTCAGTTGAGCGCATTCGCTCGATCAATTCCGAAGATATTTCCTTTTATTCAAGCAGATAGGCCTTAGAGCCAAATTCCAACATCCGGAACTCTCTGTCAGGCCTGTTTCTAACCTACGAACACTGTATCAATCACCACACGTTGTACCCAAACATGACTGCATAACTTTGCTGAATTCACACCTTGCATCATTTTACTCACCGGACCACAATAACATTTTTTGATCAACTTAGTCGAAATTCCACGAATCCGATGCTCCCATTGCACCCCACGACATACACAGGTCTTACTCTAACTCTTACAATACCGCCACAACGGAAGAGATGTGCAGAAATTCATAATCAAGTGCCGAGTCGACCAATCATTGAGTCTATACTTCAGACAATAAACATTACCATATTCTGACCCAAATAATGATCTTTGCTCCTTAATATATTCCATACAGTCAGATTGCACTGATCCTGAATCCAATGATCTCATCTCACCCAGTACGAACTGCTCAGGCAATAAGCCACCCCGGACATAATCAAAGTCACAAATGATGCCACAATGTGCCAATAGGCTACCAATTCGAACACGATACAATGAAAACGAACTCTGGAAAGGAAATCCAATTACCCCGCTCGCGAATCATACATGCAACGCGGGCAACATTCTAAATAGACAACCCGCTCGCGAATCATACATGTGATGTGGGCTCACGGCTAATACGAGCTTTCCTCAGAAAAATAGGAAGCGAGACATACAAAAATAGCATATGGAAAACTATACTCACATCACACTATTGCGGCGCGCAACTCAATCCAAACATAGATCTCACATAAGGAGTTCGCACATCGAGCTAAATTTGCTCATTGCAATAAAATATCGAATTTCGGTCACAAGCACGCTAGGTGCATAATACCATCCCTGGGGAGACATATAGTGCCATAAGCAACAAAACTCAAGCACAACTGAGGTGCGATATACAATTTGAAATCTCAAAAGCCATCCTGTTCATATAACATCATCTCTACGCGGCCCCTCAACACATAAGCAGTTTCTCAAGCCGCCTCCAAACTCACACGGCGCATCATATCCCTACATGAAATATCTGACAACAAAACAACACCCTGACTACTCCTCCACAAGGAGCACATTACTAAAATGAACACGTTTGGCCTGATATAGAGCCCATGTTCACATTTGAATCCATCCACCGACCTCAAGCCGAGTCTGATCGTACCAAACTAGTCCAACGACCCTTCAAAGGCCCATACTAACTTCCCTTTTCTCATAACACACGAGAACAACTATCACAACAGGAGGAATCCTCCGCAGTCCACCACTCCATAACTGAGTGCCCTCTAGGCACCTATTCTCAAATCAACGATATTATCACAACCTCCATACCTGGTTTAAGTCTTTAATCGATCCAAAGACTACCTGCCACACTTATACAATCTTCCTGTGGGACATACTCCCACAACCTACCATAACAAATAACTGGGTCGTACCTCCAAACCACCGACCGCACTAACGCTGAAAAGCGATCAAGAATGATTAACCAGGATGCAAAGACCTTTTCACAACACACCGATCTTAGGGGACGCTGAAGACAATACCAACTTACCTTAAACACTGAACTCCTTTCCCGCTCATCTGAGCTTGTGACATCCTTGTCAACATCGAACTGCTACCTTGTTCTTCACTTCAAATTCCATACCACTCACTGCACTTAACATTCCAATATACTTTTTCATCATAGATTCGGAACCACTAATAGGTTAGCACTTCATCATATAAAAAGCTTTTCACTTAACTCACTTCAGGAGAACCATAGCAACACACAGGTGAATTCTCATAACTGTAGAACATGAAGATCTCAAAGTAGTGGTCTAAGCCACCATACCCCTTCCGGAATCCGCTTCCACATGACAAGCCATAACAGAAGAGTGCCTCTAAATAGCATCAATTGCAGCGGCTGACAAGCCTGATACGTACCATTCCAAATCACTTGCATAACTCAATCACGCTGAGGAAACGGATCACTAACACCAATATGCCAAATTCAATTATGGCCAATCAATCTACCTTCTTCCAATTTATCCTTGATTGCCTTAGAGATAATACTAACTCCGTCCACACATAACATACTCCATCTGCACTCATCTCGAGTGACCCTGCATCACGAAACTAAGCTGTCACAAATCCCCTGAACCATTTCATACCTTCCTTGTGCGCACATCCGCACCCCAACTGATAGGCCCATTCTGCAAATCCATCTACGAATCCGAAGTCCTTTCTCATCTTTCTCTCAAGAGCTACACTGCAAGCCAAAATATCATAGAACATTCTGGGCCTCCACTCGTAAGCTGCTGCAAAAGCTTGACTCTTAACTGTACTTATAGGCTCGAAATCATTAGGCACCACACTCTACCTCTTTTGGATCCATCAGGACCGTTACTGAGAGCCACCCGCTCTGACTTGGTCCCGAATATAATCAACTTCATAAATCTTATAACGCATGAATACCCTCTCGACGAGGCACCCGGCGGAATCACTTCCTTTGAAACTCGCATTTATACAAGGCATAAATCCTAAGTCCTTCCCCAAGTCTAAACATGGGCCAATAAGGCCAACGATAGCCCACCTTTAATAATTCCTTTGCTCAACTAGCCACTTATGGCCCTTTTCCCGTAGCTGGAACAGCTCATCAATATGCTAATAACCAGAAACCTAGCAAGTAACTAACTATGCAACCCAATCATAGGCGGTGGGACTCTCCCACTTAGTTTGAAGCCATTATTTCACAAATCTGGAACTCACCCGTCCTCTTTATCTCTTATTGACATAGCCTTGCGCAATCAACTGCCAAAATTCTCGAAATCTTTTTGTAGAACCCCCTTCTTATATTCTGACTCATAAAACACATTTGCACAACCGATCTCTTCGCTATATAACCGATAGAATTCTTCGCAGAAGCCTTGCCAATCACGCGACTGCTAACCTGCTCACTTGGGTAACCCACCTATAAAAGCTCTCCCCGGCATCTTCCAACGCTGCTCTACGGGTATGACCATTACGACATCAATAACCCATCCTGAGTCTGAGCTTACTCTCCAGCTGCACAGGTCCATTGACCCCTCGTGGACATCATTTAAATGTGCGGCAACATCCTTCCAAATTCGAAGTTATGTGGTATCCTTCTTCATTCAAGCAGCTCCATCCCATTATAGCAAATCTCCTGCCGCATAATAGTCCATACTTCGAATTAGATCCGTATACCCCAATAACCAAGCACTAATATTTTCAAATCACTCCAAACACTCCTTAAGGTATTCGGTCATCCCACTGTAAGCCCATATGCAGCTCCGCCACTCTCCCACTTTGGCGGCACTCATCTCCTTAATCGGTTACTCGACCTTCGCTTCATACACCTGGCCTTTTAGAAGTTTAAAACTCCGCCTGACACTTCCCACACGTATTTCTCATCTTTTGCTGCTCGGTTGTTGCCTTAATAAAATTTATCTTCATATCACTTGAGTCCAAAAATCGCTACTAACTTTAAACCTTTCCGAAGGTCATCTTTCTCGAATCGCCAACATTAGAAATACTGATCCAATCCTGAACCACCGCACCCTACAATATCTGACAGTTGCATCTCCGATACTATTTCACAATATCTTGCCCCAAAAGCGAATTGTAGAAGATTATAACACCGACACACTTAATACGTCCAATTTGGACAACAGCACCCCAACATAGAAGGAAACTCCACTACGCTTGCAAATACCAAATCTCGTTACTTGCACCAGCCTACATCTGACCATCCTTAGTCCGCTTGCCTTTCCCCTGCCGGGAATAAAATACTGAATCCCTTGATTAAGCACTGAGTCGACCTCCTTTCAAGTCATTCACTACCCCGACACGTGGGCAACATCCTACCATCATATCACTACTGTAGAACAATCGTTCATAAACATCATGGCAACTAGTGCCTAGCCTCAAAGCCCTCAGAAGTATCGTTACTGAGTTTGAAATAATAAAATATTCTTCCACAAGGCGACGATCCCATCAACTATACCGGGAGAAACATTCCGCACCGCATTCGTAGTACCATTGTGCTTCTTCAATTCTCGATTTATAACAAGCGCTTCGCACCGCGTAAGATTGAGTAGGAATGAATTAAAGGCATACCCCTCCAAGGATCAAATCGCACGATAAGGAATCAAGAAGGGAAGTACTCCTAACAGTCCTGCAGCCCCCCGAGGATAAGTACAGACGTCTCCGTACTGATCTGCGAGGCTCTACTAGACTTGCTCATGACTCGTGAGACCCTAGGAATCTAGTGCTCTGATACCATGTTGTCACGACCCAAAATCCACTAAGGGTCGTGATGGCGCCGGACACCGCTGTTAGGCAAGCCAACCAAATTACTTATTGAGGTTCTCATTTTAACAATTTTGAAACTAAGATTTCCCTTCAACTTTTCATAAGTAAAAAGATTACTTCTTCAATTCAAATTAAATAATAAGCGATTAATACAAAATATTTCAAAACATCCCAGAACCCGGTGTCACGAGTGCATGAGCATCTACAGATAAGGAAATAAAAATACAACATCCGTCCGAAATACAGTGAACAAGAAATAAATAAAATACACTGGAAGGGACTGTACTAGCTGCGTGTCGCCTCGAATATTGCAACTCACCTAGTCCCAGAGTGATCCGCGCTGCTACGCCCAGTAGGCCCCAAGGGTTACATATACCTGTGCAACAAAAATGCACAGAAGTGTAGTATGAGTACGAAAACAACGTGTACTCAATGAGTATCCCGCATAACCTCGAGGAAGTAGAGACGAGATGGTCAACTTTGACACTTACTAGCGGTCCAATGATAATATACTAAATGTGTGAGGAAATCAGGGATTTTATATAACAGTTCTAACTCGCAAAGCTGTAAAACAGGCAATACACCTTCAATAAATAATAAAGGATTTTCAAGGTTTACTTTTCTTTATTTTATCAATTTATCTCAAGCCATGAAAGGCAGCATCAACGTATAAAATTCTCAAGCAACGATATATAAATCATGTCGAGGCGATGTCCCGCTCCAAAAGAAATGAAATGTGCACTTGCCGAGGATCGACGGCGCGCCTAAAGATGCATCTATTTTATTTGCCGAGGCGTTCGGCCCGTTCTAAAATAAACACATAGAGACATTCAATCAAGAAGCCAACATGAGGCAATTATTCAAAGGAAAGCTACTACTCTTTATTAATTTAGGAAAAATGAAGATTAAACCCTTTTAGAAATTCGTTTACTGATTCGATGTAGTTTAAGCAGTTCAAGCTATCAATAGGTTCGTAAATAATTCAAGTATAACATGCTTTTGGGTCCTAACTACCCGGACAATAGCATAATAGTAGCTACGCACGGACTCTCGTCACCTCGTGCGTACGTAGCCCCCACAAATAGGAGCACATAATCAATTATTTCACCTATGTGGACAATTCCCTCTCACAAGGTTAGAAATGAGACTCACCTCGCTCCGAAGATCCATATTCAGCATTCCACGCCCTTTCGGGGACTCTAATTGATGTACCATGCTCCAAAACTAGCCAACGGTTATGCAAATCCATTAATATATGCTCTAATATTCATTACAATCTAATTTATAGCAATTCCTAACTCCGATCGAAAAGTTGACCAAAACGCCCTCGGGCCCACGTGCCCGGAATCCGAAATTTCTCAAAGATATACTCTACCCATAGCTTAACTAGCTCAAATATACAATTTACTCCTAATTCCATGCTCAAATTCGTGGTATAATCCAATTTATCAAGTTTCTAGGTTTTCTTCCAAAAATCCCAATTTTCCCACAATTTTCATGTCTAATTCCATGATATAATCTCGTATTTAACTTGGAAATGAGCAGGAGTAACTTACCTTAACATTGATGACGAAATCCCTTCTTGGAGCCCTCCAAAAATCGCCCCAAGCCATGAAAAAATATGAGAGAAATGAACTCAACCCCGATTTTAAACAACCATTCTGCGCCAGCTATTTTCTCTTCTGCGGAAATATTTCCGCTTCTACGGTCCCGCTTTTGCGGACAAAACGCCGCTTCTGCGGACACTGGGCTCCAGCACAATTTTTGCTTCTGCGGACGGCCCACCGCTTCTGCGGTTCCGCTTTTGCGAATCTAGGGCCGCTTCTGCGGTCCGCCCTATGCTGCCCTTCTTCGCTTCTGCGATGCCCCTCCGCAGATGCGGTTCCGCTTCTGCGAAACCTTACCGCATCTGCGAACCACTCTGAGCCGACCTCATCCGCTTCTGCGACCTCTTCTACGCAGATGTGGTCCCGCTTCTGCGGAACCTTGACCGCATCTGCGGTCCTCGAACCCTTGACCAAAATTTGCATCTGCGCTTTCCTAGCCACTCCTGCGGCTCCGCACTTGCGGCCCCTTTTCCGCAGGTGCGGTTATGACAGCAACCAGCAGTTCAACCCTCTTTCAAACTCCAAATTCGATCCGCTAACCATCCGGAATCCACCCGGGGCCCCCGGGACCCCAACCAATCCTACCAACCAGTCCCAAAACACATTACGGACTAGCTCGAGGCCTCAAATCACATCAAACAACGCTAAAATCATGAATCGACCCCCAATCCAAGCTTTGTGAACTTTTGAACTTCCAACTTCTACTTTGGATGCTTAAACCTGTCAAATCACGTCCGATTGGCCTCAAACTTTGTGCACAAGTCATATTTGACATTACGGACCTACTCCAACTTTTGGGATCGGATTCCGACCCCGGTATCAAAAAGTCCACCTCCGGTCAAACTTCTCAAAAACCTTTAAATTTCTATCTTTAGCCAAATAGCTCCAAAATGACCTACGGACCTCCGAATTCACTTCCGATCGCGCTCCCAACTCCAGAATCACCATACGGAGCTATTCCCAGACTCGGAATCCCAAACGGACATCGATAACACTGAAATGCACTTCAAGACAAACTTAAGAAATTTCTTCCAAAATGCTAACTTCCACAATAGGCGCCAAAACGCTCCCGGATTATCCAAAACCCAAACCGGGCATACGCCCAAGTCCGAAATCATCATACGAATCTGCTGGAACCTTCAGATCTCGATTCCGAGGTCGTTTACTCAAAATTCCAATCCTAGTTCATTCTTTCAATTTTAAGCTTCTGAAATGAGAATTCTCTTTCCAAATCAACTCTGGACTTCCCGAAATTCGATTCCGACCACGCGTACAAGTCATAATACCTGAAATCAAGCTGCTCATGGCCTCAGGCTACTGAACGGAGCGCTAGAACTCAAAACTACCAGTCGGATCGTTACAAATGCACCTAATGGTCATGATTAAATATTATAGCCAGCTATGGATTAAACATTATAGCCAACTATGGATTTTTCAAGTCCATCTTTCGTTTCTGTGAATTATGGTTTAACAATTTATATATCCAATTTAATATACAGGGAACAATTTATATATCCAGTGTAATATACAGGGAACAATTTATATATCCAGTGTAATTCCAGTAAGTTGTTCTAGATACAAAGTTTCCATTATTTTCCACCACTCCATTATTAAATACTGGCTTATATCCCTACATAAGTAGTATTCCCAGCATAATTTAAAGGGTGTATCCAAAACTGGACTAATTTAAGGTGAAAAAAATGTATTTTCAAACTCCAGAAATAAATACAGGACATAGTAGTTTAGCAACATATACCTCCAGTGTAAAATAGAGGGAAAACAATATTAAATTATTTAAATTAGTAAATTGTTCTAGATACCAAGTTTACACTATTTTTCACTTCTCCATTATAATATACTGGCTTATATACCTTGTTAAGTAGCATTTGCATTATATTTTATAGGGAGTAAGCAAAATTGGACTAATTTAGGGTAAAAATTTCTGAATTTTTAACGTCCAGTATCAAATACTGATATGATTTAACAGCATATACCTCCAGTGTAATATACAGGGAAGAAAGTATTAAATTATTTAATTCCAGAATAACAACTAGATACCAAGTTTCCACTATTCTCCACTTCTTCGTTATAATATACTCTCTAGAAACCAAGTTTCCACTATTTTTCACTTCTCCATTATAAAATACTGGCTTATATCCCTACATATGTAGTATTTCCAGCATATTTTACAGGGAGTAATAAAAATTGGACTAATTTAAGGTGAAAAATATGTATATTTCACGTCCAGAATTAAATACAGGACTTAGTAGTTTTGAAATGTATACCTCCAGTGTAAAATACAGGAAACAAAATATTAAATTATTTAATTCTGTAAATTGTTCTAGATATCAACTTTGCACTATTTTTCACTTCTCTATATAATATATTGGCTTATATACTTTCATAGGTAGCATTTGCAGCATATTCTATAAGGAGTAACCAAAATTGGACTAATTTCGAGTAAAAAATTCTAGACTTTTCAAGTTCAGTGTTAAATACTGGAGATTATAGTTAAACAATTTGTAACTCCAGTGTAATATACTGGCTTATGTGCCTTCATAAGTAGGATTTCAAGCATAATATCTAGGGAGCAATACCGGAAAATATGATTTAAATGATGGATCTGCAGCCAAATATACAGGAAACAAAAAATTTGTAGTCTTTAATTGCAGCATAATATACAGTATATTAATCTGCATTTCAATCAAAAATATGTAGTGAATTACATCTAAGAAGAAAAAACTATTGCTTTGTCTTTATCTTGTGCCTTTTTGAAATAGAAGGTTTATCTAGTCTTCCAGTGGCCTCATCATTACTAATCGGATATTCCAGCTGCTTCTTCATACCATAATTATATAATAATGCTGCGTATCTGAATCGAAGTTGTGTAGGATCAAAGATGTTCTTGTCTAATGGTATCTTCTTCCCTTCAATGAAATACTCCGCAAATGCAGAACAATATATACCACAATCACTACAATAAAACACATATTAAGAAAGTATAAGATAAAACAATAAAGGATTAAAATCTGAAGTAATATAAAGGAGAAATATAAACTTAGGAAAACACTTACGCTTTGTAACGACCCGACCGGTCGTTTCGCCTTTTGAACCCCGTTCCCCTAAATAAAGCCTCCCGTACTTTCTTTAACTAATTTACGACTTGCGGGGGAGATTGGTTCGGCGATTGGAAGAGTTTTGAGTAAAAATATGCCCATTTGCTTCATTAAGATTTCTTAATAGACCAAGTTTGACTTCGGTCAACATTTTGGGAAAACGGACCCGGATTCGCAATTTGACAATTTCTGAGGGTCCGTGGGGAAGTATGGGACCTGGGCGTATGCCCGGAATCGAATTCCGAGGTCCCTAGCCCCGAGTAATGAATTTTTATCTAAAATTGTTTAATTGAAGCTTTAAGGAATTAAAGAAACTAAGTAATCATTGATTCCATAGGTATCGGGCTCAGATTTTGGCTCCGAAGCTTGGTACAAGTCCGTAAGGTCATTTAAGACTTGCCCGTAAAATTTGGTGTCAATCCGAGTAGTTTAAGGGCGTTTTGACCCGTTAGAGGAGAATTTAGAACTTAAGGATTCAATAGTTTGATTCATTTGGTTTCAGGGGGTCATTCTAAGATTTAGCGTTGTTTTGGGAGTTCTGAGGGTTCGAGTAGGTCCTTCTCGTGATCTCAGACTTGTCGGTATGTTCGGGCGGGGCTCGGGAGCCCCGAGCGTCAAACGAGCGAGGCTCGAGTGAAGTTAGAAAATGGAAAAAGGACTGAAGTTTGCTGCTTCTATCATAACCGCGTCTGCGGTTCATGGGCCGCAGAAGCGGGACCGCAGATGCGGTCAGGACACCGCAGAAGCGGCCAAGACAGCCTAGGGGAAAAATCGCAGAAGCGATCGTGGAACCGCAGAAGTGGTTCCGCATAGGCGGCACTTCGACCGCAGAAGCGGTCTAGCCATCTTGGGCCAGAGCCGCAGAAGCGGCCTAATTCCGTAGAAGCGGACTCCGCAGAAGCAAAAAGCCCATCGCAGAAGCGGAAACAGCTGGGCAGAGGGGTTCATTTAATTCGAACCCAAAGCCATTTTTATCATTTCTCACTCTACATCTAGGCGATTTGGGTGCTTCCAAGAAAGGGTTTCCACATAGCTTGGTAAGGTAAGTAATTTCCCTTCATCCTTAGCTTAAATACATGTGTATTAGGTAGATTAAACACTAAAAATTGAGCCCAAATCAAGGGTTAGAGCTACACCTAGGGTTTTAATAAAACCAAGATTTAATCATGTAATTTGCCGTGTAATGAACTAGAAATCATATATTTGTGATCCTTAGGTGATAGAGGACAACTTCCTTCGAAAAATCTCGGAATCCGGGCATGTGGGTGTGAGCACGGGATTTTTGCCCTAAGCAATAATTCCCAAAATTTCAAACAAAACAATTTCTTTAGTATTTTGTAATTTTCGTGAATTTGGTGGCATTTTTTGATAATTCTTGCATTTTTATTCGTGCATTTTAATTCATATGAAAACATAAAAATATGCATTTTTGCATTTAGTATTTAATTTCACGATTTTAGCATTAATTAGGTATTAATTAGTTTCAGAACAAAATTTAAAGAAAATTGCGAAAAATAGTTTCTTTGCACTTTTAATTGTTAATTGTTGCACTTATCTTTAAATAAAGTTTTAAATAATTTTAGGAGTTAAATAGTTAGGTCTTTTTTTAGCATTTTATAAAATTTGAAAAAATAAATAAATACAAAAATACAAAAAAATAAAATAAAAGCAAGTCAATAAAATACAAGAAAGCAATTAAAAGAATAAAGAAAATGGCTACCAAGAATTGGGCCAGATCACCCAGCCCAATTTATTAAACCCAAACCCTTCCAGAATTAGCCCAAACCCACCCCAACAAACCGGTCCAATCCCGTTATATCCCAAAACGACGTCGTTTTGGCCTATTAAATCTGGATCGTCGAGGTTACAAGATCTAACGGTCGAGAAGCCTACATTCATAACTATATAATTGTCCAAATCAACCCCACCCCCCCCCCTCAGAACCCCCTCAAGCCCCGTCTCCCTCACCCACACTCACCTCTTTCAGAGAACAGCCCCCTCCACCCTAAGCCACTGCCCGCCGCCCGCCGGAAATCATCTACTGCGGCAGCCGGCGTTCAATCGCCACCAAATCTTCACCATAGCATCCCCTCCTCCACCCAATCCCAAATCTTCAACCATTTTTTCTCAAATCTTACCGGAATGTCTCGAATCTTAGAAACCCTAGCGCCGCCTCCGCCGTGTCCGGCGGCGCTGACCCCAATCTACCCTAAACCATACCAAAACAACACCATGGAACCCCCCTCACCCCCTCTTCCTTAATCTATGACCCATTAGTCTCGAATCTTAGTAGGATTGTTCGAATCTGGGTTTGAAGGGATGACCTAAATTTCCAAATAGTCCAGTCAGCGAGGGTTTAGAAGTTTCGTGGTTGGAATCGATCTCAGTTGTGTGTTCTCATTTGAGAACACACGATTGAGACTTATTCCGGCCACAAGTTCAAATATGCATCGAAGCTTTGTTCAAGGAGGATTGGGGAGGTATGCTTGTTTTTCTTTTTCCATTTTTATTTTTGTTTTGCTATCCGCATCTGTCTTCTTCTTCTTTCTTCTTGTTTGAAGCATGTGTTCATCTTAGTTTTGTTTAGGTCGTTCAATTTCCAGAAAACTCGTGTCGAATTCGAAAGTATTTAGTTCAAATTTGTTTGTGTGTTTTAGTTTCAATAATTATGCATCTCTCTTAATTAGTAATGTTAGTCCATAATTTAGTTCACTACTTTAGTAGTTCCAGTTTACTAGATTTATTAGTCTTGGAGTTAATCGCTTTTCTTTAGTTTATTTGATTAGCTTAAGTTTTCTTTTTTTTTTCTCTTTTAAATCTGGGCCGCATTTAAATCCTCAGTTCATAGTTTGAGTAGGCTGATTTCCTTGAGTTGAATCATTCTTGACCCATGTTTGGACTGTTTCAATTACTGGGTCAGCTTGGCCCATGAATTTCAAGGTAAAAACAGGGTCATNTTATTTTGACACGGTGAATAGGAGGCAGCAGCAGAGCAGCAGCACAATGAAATCACAGCTCCTGGTAGTCCCAGCTACCAAACATTCCCGAACTACACTGACCTGATTCCTGTTTAGCCCAGGATATGTAGGCAACCTCTGAAGCAGGGTGCGGTCAAGCATTTTCAAAAATTGCCTCACACGGAATATTCGAACGGGCAAAAATCGCTCGTTTCCGCTTACTTATCTTTGCACGAAAACTCTTCGTGTCTTCGGGCAAAGAGGGGCAGCTGTGAGCACGTGATTTTTGCCCTATATATGAATCATTCCCAAAATTCAAACAAAATAATTTCTTTTCATTATTTGCAATTTTTTTTTGAATTTTGTGGCATTTTTGTGTTAATTGTTTGCATTTGTTTGTGCATGTTTATTTTATTTAATTCATGAAAAATACAAAAAAATATGTTGCATTTGCATTTAGGATTTAATTTGGCAGTTTTTTTTAATAGTTAGTAATCTATTTGTGTTACAAAAATAGAAAATCACAAAAATACGCATTTTGCATTTAGCTGCGAATCTTGCAGTTTCTTTAATTCGGTACTTATAGTTGTTGTAAATATTATTTTGAACATTAATCTAATTTGGTAGGATAATTTTGGTTTAAAATTAATATAGGTTTTATTTAGAAAAGAAAGAAAAAGATTTGAAATTGAAAAGAAATAGAAATATAAGTCTGTTTGGGCCATCTTTAATTTCCAAGCCCCAGGCCCAAACGTTTTCCCCAAACCCACTCCCATACCCGTCCAAACTGGCCCACGACCCGCCCCCAGAACCCAGTCTCTCCCCCAGTAATCCAAAACGACCCCGTTTTAACAGACCAAATCAGGACCGTTGATCTCTGTTGATTCAACGGTCCGGAACTGGGGTTTGTTTAATATTTATATGTCCGAATCTCTACCCCCCCACCCCTCAGAACCCCCTCAGGCCCCGTCTCCCTCACCCACACTCACCTCTTTCAGAGAACAGCCCCCCTCCGCCCTAAGCCACTGCCCGCCGCCCGCCGGAAATCGTCTACGGCGGCGGCCGGCGTTCAATCACCACCAAATCTTCACCATAGCATCCCCTCCTCCACCCAATCCCAAATCTTCAACCATTTTTTCTCAAATCTTACCGGAATGTCTCGAATCTTAGAAACCCTAGCGCCGCCTCCGCCGTGTCCGGCGGCGCTGACCCCAATCTACCCTAAACCATACCAAAACAACACCATGGAACCCCCCTCACCCCCTCTTCCTTAATCTATGACCCATTAGTCTCGAATCTTAGTAGGATTGTTCGAATCTGGGTTTGAAGGGATGACCTAAATTTCCAAATAGTCCAGTCAGCGAGGGTTTAGAAGTTTCGTGGTTGGAATCGATCTCAGTTGTGTGTTCTCATTTGAGAACACACGATTGAGACTTATTCCGGCCACAAATTCAAAGATGCATCGAAGCTTTAGGAGGATTGGGGAGGTATGCTTGTTTTTCTTTTTCCATTTTTTATTTTGCTATCCGCATCTGTCTTCTTCTTCTTTCTTCTTGTTTGAAGCATGTGTTCATCTTAGTTTTGTTTAGGTCGTTCAATTTCCAGAAAACTCGTGTCGAATTCAAAAGTATTTAGTTCAAATCTGTTTGTGTGTTTTAGTTTCAATAATTATGCATCTCTCTTTAATTAGTAATGTTAGTCCATAATTTAGTTCACTACTTTAGTAGTTCCAGTTTACTAGATTTATTAGTCTAGGAGTTAATTGCTTTTCTTTAGTTTATTTGATTAGCTTAAGTTTTCTTTTTTTTTTCTCTTTTAAATCTGGGCCGCATTTAAATCCTCAGTTCATAGTTTGAGTAGGCTGATTTCCTTGAGTTGAATCATTCTTGACCCATGGTTGGACTGTTTCAGTTACTGGGTCAGCTTGGCCCATGAATTTCAAGGTAAAAACAGGGTCATTAAAGGGTATTTTAGGTAAATCAGAATCAGGGAATCTTTTGGTACTGATTTGAGAAGTCCCTAGAAGCTTCTAGGTTGGAGGTTTGAATGGCAATTTCTGATTTTTGGTAGCATAACTTGGGTAGCAAGTCAGTAATTGAGGGACACCTAAGCTAAAATGAGAATTAAAGGGGGGGCAGGGTGCAAAATTGAAAACATAAGGTCTGCCCTAGTCCCTTGCCTATAAAGGCATCTTAAACTTGCCTTTCAAGGCAGAGAGGGAAGAGCTGAAAATCCAAAAACAATAGAGCTTTTAACATTCTGAAATCCGAGCAAATGAAGGGCTGAAATACAGAGAGAATAACTTGAGAGAGGAGAGATATAGAGAAAAAGATCAAAAAAAGCTAGATAGTTCTACTGTTCTATAGGAATTCAGAGATAAAAGTTTTCAGAAAAGAAAAATAAAAAAAAACTAGAAATTCTGATGAATAACACTGTTCTATTGAAATCTGTTTGGGGCTCTTTTGGAGTTTCTCTGATTCTGAAGTAGTTTTGATTGGCTGAATTCACAAGGGTTTGAAATCGAGTCTAGTTTGAAGCTGCTAGGGATTTGGTTAATTAAAACTGGGTTTCAGACAATCATACATCATTTCTGGGCTTTAAATTGGTGCTATTTCCTCTTTATTGGCTCTGTTGCTGTACTGTTTCAAAATTCTGGTCTACGCTGATTTGCTGAAGTACTGTTCTGTTGCTGCTCATGTTTCCTCACTCTTCTTTTTCCTTTTAACCTCCAGGTATTATATCTTGAGCTCTATTGAACATGTAAAGTCAGATTTGATGTATGAAATAAATATTGGGATTCAGAACATGGCTTCAACCAGTGTTGTGCTTCGTTTATTCGATATTGTATTGTAGTCATTTCATTTCTTAGTTAGTTTCTGTGTGATTTAAGGATTATTCACCATTTGCTGTAGTAAGAGTTTATTTAAGCCATGAAAGGCATGTCTGTGTTTGAGCTCTGCTGAAACTGATGGGTGTTTGATCCGTGAATATTCCATGTAAAAATGTGGATCAGCTGAATCCATGTGAACTTGTTGAGCTAGGAACTGTTCAGGGCATCAGTTGTTCATTTCCTGTTTGGTTTTTTGATTCGAGTCATGATAAGAATTAGCTGCGTTTCCATGATGAGATTTTTAGTAAGTTCATACTGGTATGTATATGTTAGGCTGGAAAATGCATTTAGTGTAAGGTGAATTTAGCCTCTTAGTGTCTACTAGATCAGGTCGCATAATTGCTATTGTGATTAGTTCGGAGTTTTTCTTGGTTGCTTGGTTGTTCAATTCTCTTTGAAGCAATTAATTTTGGAAGCTAAGTGTACGGCTATGTGTATATTTTCCTAGATTTTAATCGATTGGCATATGTGCAGTTTCTGGGTTAATTGCTAAATAGGCATTCATGGTCGTTTGAATTAAGTCTGGGCTAAGTCCTGTGTTTTAAATCAACTTGGGATTGTTCAAATCTTGTGCTTGGGATTCTATTTGGGCAGCAGTAGGATTCGATCCTGGGCTCCTTGTTTGAAGTCGGCGCTGTTTGGAGTGTTTGGGCCCTTTGGGCCTGAATGTTATCGAGGTTTTTTTTAGGTTCAAGGCAGCCCCTTTGTATCTGGCAGCCTAATAATTGAGAGACTTGGGCCCGAGTTTTATACAAAGTCTCTTATTTAACCTATATGAACATTAAAGTTAAAAAGGCTAAGGATCTAGAATCAATTAAGCAAGGTGTGCCACGTTTAGCAAATGTAGTTATGGACCTCAACAACGTAGTGTGAAATTTCCTTTAAGATCAGAATAGAGGTGTGCCAAGCCTACCAAATTTCAAATGCTTGGCCCTCTTTAATTATTTGTGCAAATCCTTAGACCTCGAGAGGGGCCGTTTAGCGAATTTCACGGCCTTCTCCAAAGATAATAACGCGGTGGTCTCTTTAGGCACGCAATCTACATAATTTTACCTTCCTAAATGTGGGTGCACATTTATGTGACTCAAATCTAAATCTCAACGGAGTCGAAATGTGTCAAAAGCCACGGGTACACTGGTGTAACGTGGTTCGAGATACATTTTCACGACGTTCAATTCTTATTAAAAAGACATAAAGTAAAAGTGGTTAAAATAAAGGCACATAGGTAAGAAATATGTTTAAAAATCAGATAACTTTTTTAAGCCGAATATAACAGTTAAGCGACCGTGCTAGAACCACGGAACCCGGGAATGCCTGACACCTTCTCCCGGGTTAACTAAATTCCTTACTCGGGGTTCTGGTTCGCGGACTGTTAACAGAGTCATAATTTCCTCGGTTCGGGATTCAAGATAAACCGGTGACTTGGGACACCAAAAGCCAAACTTATCCCAAGTGGCGACTCTGATTTTTTTTTTGAAAAATAAATCCCGTTTCGATTGTCACTTCAAGTTGGAAATAACTCCCTTTATTATACCCTATTCCGGGGGTGTAGTGAAAAGGGAGGTGTGATAGCTCTGGCGACTCTGCTGGGGACAAGAACCCAGAACTTTGGTTCAGGGTTCAGAATTCGAGCTTAGATATATTGTTGTATTTGGCTTTATCTGATTTTCCTACATGTTTCATGCTAAATGTGCAAGATGTTGCTTTTTACCGCCTTGATATTATCTGGAATTGCATATAAACTGTGCCGAAACCCTTCTCTTCTCACCTCCGGGGATGTGCTTACTGGTTGAGACTCCCTATTCTGTTAGTGTAAATACCCTGAAATAAGAAAGAGGCCGGACAAGTTACTAAGCCGGATGGCCTTTTGGTTCCCGGTACGTAGCCCCCTCCTCGACTCGAGTTGTCCGCTCGGGTACACAGTCTAGAACACATACCCAGGTTTTGAACCTAGAAGAACTTGACTTCATGCCGGATCCCTAGTAGGACGTTTATCCGCATCACGTGCATTTTGACTTAAGGGACTCAACACAGGGGTTGGGTCCGTCTAGGACAGGTGTACCCGGAATAATGGACCATCCTGCTGCATCCTATGTGTGCATTTATCTGTTTGGGACCTGCATGCTGACCGACTTTGAATATTTGGGAGAAAGTGGAAAAAACAAAAGAGAAAATAGCGATATAGAGAGTTAAGTTCCTATATTAGAAAAAATCAATGTCCAAGTAGTGCCGAAATGCTGCCGAATTTTTGAAAATTGAAAAAGAGAAGAAAGTTCTTTTTAGTTTGCCAATGGAAAAGAAAAACAAAAGAGTTTTATTTTCACATTAGTTTATTTTATTTACCATTGACAAGGACAATATAAAAACAAAAAGAATCTTGCTTTCATAAATAGTGTATTTGCTAACAAAAACAAAAAAAAAGTCTTGTTTCCAAAATAGTTAGATTTATTTGCCCGAACTACGCTGGTTTGATTCTCACCGGACGTGAGATACGTAGGCAACCCTCATCGGGTCCAACCTCCCCTTTTCAAAAAAATAGCCAAAAATACCAAAATTTTTAATTTCGTTATGAATAAGTCGGGTGATACCATTCTTGTCAAAAATAAGCCAAATGTCCCCAAAAGGGCGCCGGAAGGCTGTTTTTGCAAGAACAGCCACCCTGAGTCATCTTCTAAACGGTTAGCAGGCACAGCCTTAAAATCTTCCTTATGAAGTGCTCAAAGGCCGTATCCGCAATACCGGCTGTTTGTTTAAATTGGCAATTTGAACAAGGATTGTGCCACTTTTCTCTTTTAGGTCAACATAAGTGATTAAAATCACCTTAATAAATGTGCAGGATGAGCACGACTCAAAATGAATTATTTTAAATCATGCATAAAATCCCTTTGGAGTTACGTCTGTGGTGGAACGATTTAGGCGGAGAAGGGCAAGATGCAGTCAAAAAACATTTGAAAGGGCTTACTGGTTTGATCGATATTGCGCCTCGGGGAGATATTATTAGAGCACTGGTTACATGTTGGGACCCAGCACATAATGTGTTTCATTTTTCGGACTTCGAGCTTACCCTGACATTAGAGAAAATAGCTGGCTACATTGGAAAGGATAAGGTTCCATTGAGGCATAAATATTTGGTTGCCCCCAGAGTTGTAGCTGTGCACAGATTTCTAGACTCTTTGAAGATAGTCAGAGCCGTCCATAACCCAGATTTGGCAAATGGCTTTTGTACTCTAAGTTTCATATATCAGCGATACGGCCATATTGGGGGGTTCAACAACCCAGAAAGTAAGATATGTAGCAAAGGAAACCGCCAAAAGTGGGAAGAGCATCGACGTTTCGCCTTTATGGTAGCTTTCCTGGGGCTTCTGGTATTTCCAAGTAAGGATGGGAACATTGACATAAAAATAGCTGGGGTCGTCAGCACATTAATTACTCAAGTCAAAAGTACACTGGCACCTATGATATTGGCTGACATCTTCCGTGCTCTTACAGCTTGCAAGGCCGGGGAATCTTTCTTCGAAGGATGCAATCTATTGTTACAAATGTGGATGATCGAGCACCTGTGTCATCGCCCTCAGTTTTTGAGCTATGGGTCTCCAGACAAAACATGCATAGAAGAGTTTTACACGAGGATTAAAGGGGTTGAGTTGCCAGAAGGGGTCACAGGTTGGACCACATATTTTCAGTCCCTCACTGCTAACCAAATCGAGTAGACACTAGGATGGTTACCCGTTGCTGAAATCGTATACATGCCAACAGCCCGGCCACATTTCCTTCTGATGGGGCTTAGAAGCATTCAGCCTTACGCACCGTATCGAGTGTTGAGGCAGCTGGGGAGATGTCAGATAGTACCCAAGGATGATGATCTTAGTTTGCAAGTGGTTGAGATTGGCCCTGATGGCCAGTTTCCTGAAGCAATGGTCTGTCAGGTCGGGAGCGATGTCAGTATTTGACGGCGAACACTTGTGTTCGAGATCGAGCCAAAGGAGAAGTGTCGCCTGATTATCAGGCTTAGTATAGAAGGGACGTCGCATTCGGAAGACCGGCCAAACGGCCGCACATCCAGGAATTTGTTGAATCATCACGAGAACAGTGGGATTGGTTAACTAAAGAAAATGAGTATAGGGCCCGCATAGGAGCATTTGAAAAAAAAATGTCCAGGACCTCCGATTTGAGAATAGCTTGCAAGCCGCGGCTGATGAAGGTGAGAAAAAACAATTGGCCAAAGAGAATGAAGCCTTACGGGCCCAAATCCAGAAAATGAAGTTAGAGGCCGATAATCCTGTCAGAAGTGCCAAAGATGCAAAGCTTATAGAAAATCTAAGGCAAAAGGTGAACGATTACAGTTTTGACTGCAACAAGGCAGAAAAGGAATTAGCTGGGGTCCAGAAACAATTGGCTAAAAATGCAGAAGAACGGGCCCGCATGGTTAAACAGTTAAAAGGAAAATATGACACTGAGGTCACAGAATTAAAGAAAAAGGTTATTGCCACAGAAAACCGTATGATCAAGCAGGCAAAAGAATTCAAAGTCGAAAGAGAACAGTGTTACATGGCATTGGCACAGTTAGAAATGGACTTGCAACAACTCCGGGAACAAAGCCAAGCGGATGAGCAAACTTTGGAGGCCAGGGCCCAACAGATAGGGCGGTTGCTTCAAGAGAAAGGAAGAATCCGAGAAAGAATCTTAACCATTGCTCATTCCATTACTAGGAAATATCAAAAGTGCGAGAACATGACCCGTACCACCTTCTTGGCATCAGTGATGACATTTGTGAAGCAGATAATGAACGACCTAGACAGACTTCAAGGGGAACTTGCATATAGGCCCGCGGCGAGACCGAATGATGTCCCGCGGGCACCAGGAGCTTTAATGTATTCGTAATTATCTTTGAGTCTACACTCTTTCTTCTACTAAGAAAAGTTTGTCTTCCGAGTCTGTATTTCTTTCTTGAGTTAGGTCATTTGGGTTTGTAGTTCTTTTACCATAGTCAGTGGATTGAGTCTGTATTTTGTTTGAATTAGAACAGGGATGATGGAGTTTGTAGTTCTTAGAGTCTGTTAGTTGTCTTGAGTCTTTGTAATAGACAAGTTTGCCATCAATAAAATTGAAATTGCCAAAAATATCGTGCTCTTACTTTGCATTTAATTTTACGAACTACGCTTGGTCTGATTCACGCGGGGTCGTGATACGTAGGCAATCTCCATAGGATTCGACCGTCTCAAAATAATAAAAGGGAAAACCAGAAAGGAATGATACAAACAGGAAAAAAAAACCAAATGAAAGAGAACCCAAAGAGGGAGAGCAAAACGAAGTGAAAGGATAAGAGTGGGAACTAATTAGGCAAGAAAAGAAATGAAAGCCGGAATGACGCATGTGAATGAATAGAGGCATAATAGAAACGTTTGACTGCTTAGATGCATCCACCCATCAATGTGCGGATATCTATTTATTAATGCCCTAACCAAGTTGTTGTTGATGAGTCCAAATAGGTGTTTAAGCTGACTGGCATTCTGGCAACCCATCCTTACAACACCCGTTCCAAGGACAAATCAAACATGGCCAATCAGGATGTGGAAGCGAGCATTATTGACCCATCCAGAGATGAGGAGGCAGTGGACGTTAACACAATGAGGGAAGAGATGTACAAACTAAAGCAGCAAATGGCCGAAATGTACCAGGCCTGGTCGAAGGGACATCCACCACCCGTCTATCCTGCCAACCCCAATTACCTCCCACCACCAGCTCAACCCCAAGATCCTCCCACAGTGAACTCATCTCCCGCTTTCCCGACGTACCAGCAGTACTACGGAACCACCTCTCAGACACCGCCGCCGCCACCACCCAAGCAAATTCCATGCCCTCCACCGCCAACTGCTCCAGTATTTGTGGCGCCTCCACCTGCCACATTGCAAAGATCTTCCAGTGAGCCATTGTTTCCAACTCACGACAGCCAGTACTACCCACCCGAGCCTACCTTCAAAGCACCCGAGCCGTATTCCTACACTCCTCGCTTTGAGCTCCCGGTGGAAACTGATAAGCCGCTTAAGGACCCTGAACAGGAAGAGATGTTTCGAAAAGTAAAAAGCCTGGAGCAATCCTTCAGGAACATGCAGGGACTGGGTGGCCAAGTCAGTGTGGCCTACAAAGATTTGTGCTTGTTTCCCGATGTCCAGTTGCCAGCGGGGTTCAAATTGCCAAAGTTTGATTTGTATGATGGCCATGGTGATCCGGTGGCCCACCTGAGGGGATTCTGCAGCAAGATGAGGGGGGCTGGAGGAAAAGATGAGCTGTTAATGGCTTACTTTAGTCAAAGCTTAAGTGGAGCAGCGTTAGAATGGTATACACGACAAGATCATGCTCGGTGGTACACATGGGATGACCTGGCTCAAGCATTTGCATGTCATTTTCAGTACAACCTCGAAATTGTCCCGGACCGTCTGTCATTGACTAAAATCGAGAAAAAGCCCGGAGAGAGCTTTAGAGAGTACGGTTTCCGTTGGAGAGAACAGGCAGCAAGAGTTGATCCTCCGATGAAAGAGAATGAGATGGTTGATTATTTCCTTCAGGCTTTGGAACCAACCTACTATGGTCATCTGGTGTCTGCGGTGGGGAAAACTTTCAATGAGGTCGTAAAGATGGGAAGCATGGTGGAAGAGGGTCTCAAGTCTAACAAAATTATGAGCTATTCAGCACTCAAAGCAACTACGCAGGCTATTCAAAGCGGTACCGGAGGAGTATTGGGAAAGAAAAAGAAAGAGGAAGTAGCAGTAGTGGAATCAAGGGTTTGGTCCAGGAGTCCGTCACCATATTATCACCAACCTCGCCCTCACCCCCAAGTTTACCCACACACTCCATATGGCCCACCACAGCATTACTACCCACCTCCTGCTCCCCATTTCTCCGTCCATCATGCCCAGACATACTCTCAACCCCCTACCCATGCACAATGGCGCGCACCTGCTCCCCAAAATACTTA
>NC_031990.1:73160088-73162839 GCF_001879085.1 Nicotiana attenuata
GTCACTTGGATCCTACCTAGGCTAGCGTAATGTAGTGCCAAGTCCAAAAAAAGGATCGGGAAGACCAGAGTATGTGTTGATTACCGTGATCTCAATAAGGCGAGCCCGAAGGATAACTTCCCACTCCCAAACATCCATATATTGATTGACAATTGTGCCAAACATGAGATTGGTTCCTTCGTGGATTGTTATGCGGGCTATCACCAGATTTTGATGGATGAGGAGGATGCGGAAAAGACGGCCTTCATCACGCCTTGGGGAACGTATTGTTACAGGGTCATGCCATTTGGGTTGAAGAATGCAGGGGCAACGTATATGAGGGCAATGACTACCATGTTCCATGACATGATACATCAGGAAATCGAGGTCTATGTGGACGACGTGATCATAAAGTCGAGGAAACAATGTGACCATGTTAGGGATTTGAGGAAATTCTTCCAGAGACTCCGCAGGTACAACCTCAAGCTTAATCCAGCAAAGTGTGCGTTTGGAGTCCCGTCGGGGAAGTTGTTGGGATTTGTGGTGAGTCGGCGTGGTACTGAATTAGACCCGTCTAAGATTAAAGCCATCCAGGAGCTACCGCCACCAAGGAACAAGAAGGATGTGATGAGTTTGCTTGGCAGGTTGAATTACATCAGCAGGTTCATTGCCCAGCTTACAACTACTTGTGAGCCCATTTTCAAGCTGTTAAAGAAAGATGTTGCGATCAGATGGACAGACGAATGTCAAGCAGCATTTGAGAAGATTAAGAAGTATTTGGCTAGTCCACCTGTGTTGGTCCCGCCAGAGCCAGGAAGGCCTTTGATCCTTTACTTGACTGTGTTGGACAATTCTTTTGGTTGTGTACTGGGGCAGCATGACATCACAGGAAGGAAAGAGTAGGCGATTTACTACCTCAGCAAAAAGTTCACATCATATGAGGTAAAATACACTCAACTCGAGAGGACGTGTTGTGCTTTAACTTGGGTAGCGCAAAAGTTAAAACATTACTTGTCAGCATATACTACCTATCTCATCTCTCGATTGGACCCTTTGAAGTATATTTTTCAAAAGCCCATGCCCACAGGGAGGCTAGCGAAATGGCAAATCCTGCTTACGGAATTTGATATTGTCTACGTGACTCGTACTGCAATGAAAGCACAGGCGTTGGCTGATCATCTAGCTGAGAATCCCGTTGATGATGAATATGAGCCTTTGAATACATACTTCCCGGACGAGGAGATAATGCATGTTGAAGAATTAGGACAGGTCGAGAAGCCTGGATGGAAACTTTTCTTTGATGGACCTGCCAATGCTAAGGGTGTCGGAATAGGAGCAGTACTGATTTCTGAAACAGGGCAACATTACCCCGTCACTGCTCAACTTCGTTTCTATTGCACCAACAAAATGGCTGAGTACGAAGCATGTATCCTGGGATTGAGGTTGGCCATAGACATGGGTGTCCAGGAAATCTTGGTCATGGGTGACTCGGACCTTCTTGTACACCAGATTCAGGGAGAGTGGGAGACACGAGATTTGAAGCTCATACCATACCGGCAGTGTTTGCATGAACTCCGTCAACGGTTTCAATCAATAGATTTCAAACACATTCCAAGGATGCACAATGAGGTTGCCGACGCTTTGGCCACTTTGGCGTCAATGTTGCATCACCCGGACAAGGCTTACGTGGATCCGTTACAGATTCAGGTTCGAGATCATCATGCCTATTGTAATGTGGTGGAGGAAGAGTTTGATGGTGAGCCATGGTTCCATGACATAAAAGAATACCTCCGGATAGGAGTATACCCGACACAAGCTACAGGGGACCAAAAGAGAGCAATTCGACGCTTGTCAAGCGGATTTTTCTTCAGTGGAGGAGTGTTGTACAAGAGAACTCCAGATCTTGGGTTATTGAGATGCATAGATGCCAGACAGGCTACAGTTATCATGGCTGAGGTACATGCGGGAGTTTGTGGACCTCATATGAGTGGATATATATTGGCAAAGAAGATCCTCCGAGCAGGTTATTATTGGCTTACTATGGAACGGGATTGCATCAGCTTCGTGCGCAAATGTCATCAATGTCAGATACACGGAGATTTGATTCATTCTCCACCATCTGAATTGCATACAATGTCAGCGCCATGGCCGTTTGTTGCCTGGGGAATGGATGTTATTGGTCCGATTGAGCCAGCAGCCTCAAATGGGCCTAAAGCATATTCTGATTTTGGTAGCTATTGATTATTTCACTAAATGGGTGGAGGCAAAAACTTTCAAATCCGTTGACTAAGAGGGCAGTTGTCGATTTCGTACATTCAAATATCATATGCCGGTTTGGGATCCCGAAGGTAATCATCACAGATAATGGTGCCAATCTCAATAGTCATTTGATGGCCGAGACATGTCAACAGTTTAAGATCATGCACCGCAACTCCACTCCATATCGTCCTAAGGCAAATGGGGCAGTCGAGGCAGCTAACAAGAATATCAAGAAAATACTTCGGAAAATGGTAGAAGGGTCAAGGCAATGGCATGAAAAGTTACCTTTTGCTTTGTTAGGCTATCGCACTACTGTCCGCACTTCAGTAAGAGCAACTCCCTACTCTATGGTGTATGGAACCGAAGCAGTAATACCCGCAGAGGTTGAAATCCCATCCCTCCGAATCATCGCAGAGGCAGAGATTGATGATGATGAATGGGTTAAAGCCCGCCTGGAACACTAAGTTTGATTGATGAGAAGCGACTGGCAGCAGTGTGTCACGGTCAATTGTA
>NC_031990.1:73162858-73170295 GCF_001879085.1 Nicotiana attenuata
CACATAATGTGTTCCATTTTTCAGACTTTGAGCTTACCCCGACATTAGAGGAAATAGCTGGCTACATTGGAAAGGATGAGGTTCCGTTGAGGCACAAATACTTGGTTGCCCCCAGAGTTGTAGCCGTGCACAGATTTCTAGACTCTTTGAAGATAGTCAGAACCGCCCATAACACAGATCTGGCAAATGGCTTTTGTACTCTGAGCTTCATATATCATCGATATGGCCATATCGAGGGGTTCAACAACCCAGAAAGTAAGATATGTAGCAAAGGAAACCGCCAAAAGTGGGAAGAGCATCGACGTTTCGCCTTTATGGTAGCTTTCCTGGGGCTTCTGGTATTTCCAAGGAAGGATGGGAACATTGACATAAAAATAGCTGGGGTCGTCAGCACATTAATTACTCAAGCCAAAAGTACACTTGCACCTATGATACTGGCCGACATCTTCCGTGCTCTTACAGCCTGCAAGGCCGGGGAAGCTTTCTTCGAGGGGTGCAGTCTATTGTTACAAATGTGGATGATCGAGCATCTGTGTCATCGTCCTCAATTCTTGAGCTACGGGTCTCCAGAAAAAACATGCATAGAAGAGTTTTACACGAGGATTAAAGGGGCCGAATTGCCAGAAGGAGTCACGGGTTGGACAATATATTTTCGGGCTCTCACTGCTAGCCAAATAGAGTGGACACTGGGATGGTTACCCGTTGATGAAATCGTATATATGCCGGCAGCCCGACCACATTTCCTTCTGATGGGGCTTAGAAGCATTCAGCCTTACGCACCGTATCGAGTGTTGAGGCAGCTGGGGAGATGCCAGATAGTACCAAAGGATGATGATCTTAGTTTGCAAGTGGTTGAGATTGGCCCTGATGGCCAGTTTCCTAAAGCAATGGTCCGCCAAGTCTGGAGCGAATGTCAATATTTGACAGCAAACACTTGTGTTCGAGACCGAGCCAAAGGAGAAGTGTCGCCTGATTATCAGGCTTGGTATAGAAGGGACGTTGCATTCGGAAGACCGGCCAAACGACCGCACATCCAGGAATTTATTGAATCATCACGAGAACAGTGGGATTGGTTAACTAAAGAAAATGAGTATAGGGCCCGCATAGGAGCATTGGAAAAACGGGTCCAGGACCTCCGATTTGAGAATAGCTTGCAAGCCGCGGCCGATGAAGGTGAGAAAAAACAATTGGCCAAAGAGAATGAAGCTTGCGAGCCCAAAAGCCAAAAAATGAAGTTAGAGGCTGATAATCCTGTCAGGAGTGCCAAAGATGCAAAGCTTATAGCAAATCTAAGGCAAAAGGTGAACGATTACAGTTTTGACCGCAACAAGGCAGAAAAGGAATTAGCTGGGGTCCGGAAACAATTGGCTAAAAATGCAGAAGAACGGGCCCGCATGGTTAAACAGTTAAAAGAAGAATATGACAGTGAGGTCACAGGATTAAAGAAAAAGGTCATTGCCACAGAAAACCGAATGATCAAACAGACAAAAGAATTCAAAGTCGAAAGAGAACATTGTTACATGGCATTGGCACAGTTAGAAATGGACTTGCAACGACTCCGGGAACAAAGCCAGGCGGCTGAGCGGACTTTGGAGGCCAGGGCCCAACAGATAGGACGGTTGCTTCAAGAGAAAGGAAGAATCCGAGAGAGAATCTTAACCGTTGCTCATTCCATTACTAGGAAATGTCAAATGTGCGAGAACATGACCCGTACCACCTTCCTAGCATCAGTGATGATATTTGTGAAGCAGATAATGAACGACCTGGACAGACTTCAAAGGGAACTTGCCTATAGGCCCGCGGCGAGACCGAATGATGTCCCGCGGGCACCAGGAGCTTTAATGTATTCGTAATTGTCTTTGAGTCTGCACTCTTTCTTCTACTAAAAAAAAAAAAAAAGAAGTCTGTCTTCCAAGTCTGTATTTTCTTTTTTTTTTTTGGAGTTAGGTCATTTGGGTTTGCATTTTTTTGCCAGAGTCAGTGGATTGGGTCTGTATTTTTGTTTGAATTAGAATAGGGATGATAGAGTTTGTAGTTCTTAGAGTCTGTTAGTTGTTTTGAGTCTTTGTAATAGGCAAATTTGCTATCAATAAAATTGAAATTGCCAAGAATATCATGCTCCTACTTTGCATTTATTTTGTACGAACTACGCTTGGTCTGATTCACGCATGGTCGTGATACGTAGGCAATCTCCATAGGATTCGACAGTTTCTAAATAATAAAAGGGAAAACAGGGGACAAACCAAATAAAAGAGAACCAAAAGAGGGAGAGCAAAACAAAGTGAAAAGATAAGAGTGGGAATTAATTGGCAAGAAAAGAAATGAAAGCCGGGATGACGCATGTGAATAAATAGAGGCATAATAGAAACGTTTGACTGCTTAGGTGCATCCACCCATCAATGTGCGGTTATCTATTTGTTAATGCTCTAACCGCTAACCAAGTTGTTGTTGATGAGTCCAGGCAGGTGTTTAAGCTGACTGGCGTTCTGGCAACTCATCCTTACAACACCCGTTCCAAGGACAAGTCAAACATGACCAATCAGGATTTAGAAGCAAGCATTGTTGACCCATCCAGAGAGGAGGAGGCAGTGGACGTTAACACAATGAGAGAGGAGATGTATAAACTAAAGCAACAAATGGCCGAGATGTACCAGGCCTGGTCGAAGGGACATCCACCACCAGTCTATCCTGCCAACCCCAATTACCTCCCACCACCAGCTCAACCCCAAGATCCTCCCACAGTGAACTCATCTCCCGCTCTCCCTACTTACCAGCAGTACTACGGAACCACCTCTCAGACACCACCACCACCACCACCTAAACAAATTCTCTGTCCTCCACCACCAATTGCTCCAGTATTTGTGGCACCTCCACCTGCCACATTGCAAAGATCTTCCAGTGAGCCATTGTTTCCAACTCACGACAGCCAGTACTACCCTCCTGAGCCTACCTTTAAAGCTCCTGAGCCATATTCCTACACTCCTCGCTTTGAGCTCCCGGTAGAAACTGATAAGCCGCTTAAGGACCCGAAACAGGAAGAGATGTTTCGAAAAGTAAAAAGCCTGGAGCAATCCTTCAGGAACATGCAAGGATTGGGTGGCCNAAAAGAAAGAAGAAGTGGCAGTGGTGGAATCAAGGGTCTGGTCCAGGAGTCCGCCACCATATTATCACCAACCTCGCCCTCACCCCCAAGCTTACCCACATACTCCATATGGCCCACCACATCATTACTACCCACCTCTTACTCCCCATTTCTCCGTCCATCATGCCCAGACATACTCCCAACCCCCTACCCATGCACAATGGCGCGCACCTGCTCCCCAAAATACTTATCCATCTCAAAACACCTACCCACCCCCAAGAACCAACAAAAATGCCGCTGGAACCAGTTACCGACCCAACCCCGCATTTAAAAATGATAGGTTGCAAAAGAAGAAGACTTTTACTCCCTTGGGTGAATCTTATACCAGCCTGTAACACAGATTAAGGCAGTTAGGCATGTTGAACCCAATCGAACCCAAATTACCAAACCCTCCCCCAAGGAACCTGGACCATTCAGTAAGCTGTGAGTATTGCTCTGGAGCGCCTGGACATGACACGGAGAAATGTTGGCATCTGAAAACCGCCATTCAGGAACTCATTGATACACAGAGAATTGAGGTGCAGGCTCCGGAGACTCCCAATATCACGCAAAATCCGCTACCAATTCATCATGAGGCTCACATGATCGAGTTAGTGCAGAAGGGAGAATGCAAGAAGCCGTCACAAACTGTGATGATGATTAAGGCAAGTGAAGCTAAAGCAAACGAGAAGTTGGTCGATGGGAAAACCCCGGTCGCAGTGGACCGGACAGTCAGAAAACCAGTGATGATAATAGAACCAGATCCTGTTAAGGTGACAGTACCAGGAGAAGTTATTAAGCCTGTATTGGTTGTAAAAGGCGCTCGAACAGAGCCAGTTATCATTAAGCCAGTGACTCAGTTGCCTGTGATTAGTGAGCAAGCTGTCCCATGGAACTATGACAGAGTGACTGTGATGTACCAAGGAAAGGAAGTTAAAAAAGAAGTGTGTGAAACTCATGGGTTGACTAGATCAGGGAGGTGCTTTGTCCCTGAAGAATTGAGAAGGGTTAAAGCGGCTAAAAACAATCTGGCACCGACAAAGAGGGCTGTTACTGAAGAAGAAGCTGAAGAATTCCTGAAAAAGATGAAGGCTCAGGACTATTTGATTGAGGAACAATTGAGAAAAACCCCGGCACAGATCTCATTATTGTCCTTATTGATCCATTCGGATGAACACCGCCGGGCGTTGATGAAGATTCTAAACGAAGCTCATGTGCCAGATAAAATCACTGTGAATCATCTTGAGAAGATTGCAAACAAAATTTTTGAGGTGAACAGGGTAACATTTTCCGATGATTGAGTTGCCATTGGAAGGAACTGAACATAATCGAGCTCTTTACCTCACAGTGAAGTGTGAAGATTCAGTGGTAACTCGGCTGCTAATTGATAATGGGTCTAGTGCAAACATTTGCCCTCTTTCCACTCTAGAAAAGTTGAAAGTTGACGGGGAAAGAATTCATAAAAATAGTATATGTGTAAGGGGATTTGACGGCGGAGGAAAGGACACAGTGGGAGATATTGTGTTGGAACTAACAATAGGACCTGTGGAGTTCACTATGGAGTTTCAAGTGCTCGATGTCAGCGTTTCCTACAATCTTCTATTGGTACGGCCCTGGATTCATGCCGCAAAGGCGGTACCGTCTACTTTGCATCAAATGGTTAAATTTGAATGGGATCGGCAGGAGATCGTGGTCCATGGAGAGGATAGTTCTTGTAATGCTATTACATCCTTCGAGGAAGTTGAAAATGACAAAGGCCCGTGGGTGTACCAAGTCATGGACGCAGTGTCAGTTGATAAAATCCCGGAAGGGGAGTGTGTTCCTATGCCCAAGATAGCTGCCTCATCTGTTATGGTAGCTTCAGAGATGATAAGAAATGGATTCTTGCCCGGAATGGGGTTGGGTGCTTCACTATAGGGAATCATACAGCCAGTGTCTCTTCCTGGAAATATGGACACTTTCGGGCTAGGTTTCAAACCCACTGCTGCTGACATAAGGAGAGCCAAAAAGATGAAAAAGAGAGTGTGGACCCTACCAAAACCCATTCCTCGCCTTTCCCGTTCCTTCGTCCGGCCTGGTACTAAACAACGCCCAGCAACAGCACTACCAAATTCTATGGTGATAGAACCTGACAAAGAGCTGATCGAAAAGTTTGAAAGGGTGTTCGATGAAGTGAATATGGTGGAGCCAGGCGAAGGTCCAAGTAAAGTTGATGTGCAGTTCGTGGGGTCTCAGGCCAAGCTCAATAACTGGGAAGCTACTCCTCTTCCAACTCGGAAGGAGTCGTGGTAGTTAGCTTTGGATTTTCCTTTGAGTGTTAGATCTGGATTATTGCCAGGATTGTAATTCAGATTTCTATGTTCCGTCCATTTGGATGAGTTTAAACTTTGTTATTTTACAATTTTAATGAAATGCAATTTCCTTCTCTCTTCACTCCTGATAGCCTTTATTTTGTTTTCTTTTCTCTCTTGTACAGTCCCTTTTATGCTGGTTTCAATGATGTGTCATGCATGAGGAGTTTCCGGCCTAGTCTTGAGATTCCATATGAAATAGTAATACAAGAAATTGAGTATGATGGCGAGGGTGAATACGATGACGAGGAAGCTTTGGAAGAAATCAGTAAAGAGTTATATCAATTTGAGCAAAAACCCAAACCTAACTTGAATGACACAGAGGCAATCAATCTAGGGGATCAGGAAAATGTTCGAGAAACAAAAATAAGTGTCCATTTGGAAGCCCCGCTCAGAGAGGAGATAATTAAATTGTTGTGTGAGTACAAAGATGTGTTTGCATGGTCATATGATGATATGCCGGGTCTAAGCACCGATCTGGTAGTCCACAAATTGCCCATTCATCCGGAATGCCCTCCTGTCAAGCAGAAGTTGAGGAAATTCAAAACAGATATCAGTGTGAAAATTAAGGAAGAGGTTACTAAGCAATTTGAGGCGAAGGTTATACGGGTTACTCGGTATCCTACCTGGTTAGCTAATGTGGTGCCGGTACCAAAGAAAGATGGGAAGACCAGAGTATGTGTTGATTACCGTGATCTCAATAAGGCGAGCCTGAAGGACAACTTCCCACTCCCAAACATCCATATATTGATTGACAATTGTGCCAAACATGAGATCGGTTCCTTCGTGGATTGTTATGCGGGCTATCACCAGATTTTGATGGATGAGGAGGATGCGGAAAAGACGACCTTCATCACGCCGTGGGGAACATATTGTTACAGGGTCATGCCATTTGGGTTGAAGAACGCAGGGGCAACGTATATGAGGGAAATGACTACCATGTTCCATGACATGATACATCAGGAAATCGAGGTCTATGTGGATGACGTGATCATAAAGTCGAAGAAACAAGGTGACCATGTTCGGGATTTGAGGAAATTCTTCCAGAGGCTCCGCAGGTACAACCTCAAGCTTAACCCAGCGAAGTGTGCATTTGGAGAGTTGGCGTGGTATTGAATTAGACCCGTCTAAGATTAAAGCCATCCAGGAGCTACCGCCACCAAGGAACAAGAAGGATGTGATGAGTTTGCTTGGCAGGTTGAATTACATCAGCAGGTTCATTGCCCAACTTACAACTACTTGTGAGCCCATTTTCAAGCTGCTAAAGAAAGATGCTGCGGTCCGATGGACAGACGAATGTCAAGCAGCATTTGACAATATTAAGAAGTATTTGGCTAGTCCACCTGTGTTGGTCCCGCCAGAGCCAGGAAGGCCCTTGATCCTTTACCTGACTGTGTTGGACAATTCCTTCGGTTGTGTACTGGGGCAGCATGACATCACAGGAAGGAAGGAGCAGGCGATTTACTACCTCAGCAAGAAGTTCACATCATATGAGGTAAAATACACTCAACTCGAGAGGACGTGTTGTGCTTTAACCTGGGTAGCGCAAAAGTTGAAACATTACTTGTCAGCATATACTACCTATCTCATCTCTCGGTTGGACCCATTAAAGTATATATTTCAAAAGCCCATGCCCACAGGGAGGCTAGCGAAATGGCAAATCTTGCTCACGGAATTTGATATTGTCTACGTGACTCGGACTGCAATGAAAGCACAGGCGTTGGCTGATCATCTAGCTGAGAATCCCGTTGATGATGAATATGAGCCTTTGAAAACATACTTCCCGGACGAGGAGGTAATGCATGTTGAAGAATTAGAACAGGTCGAGAAGCCTGGATGGAAACTGTTCTTTGATGGAGCTGCCAATGCCAAGGGTGTCGGAATAGGAGCAGTACTGATTTCTGAGACAGGGCAACACTACCCTGTCACTGCTCAACTTCGTTTCTATTGCACCAATAACATGGC
>NC_031990.1:73173209-73177641 GCF_001879085.1 Nicotiana attenuata
CTACTTTGCATCAAATGGTTAAATTTGAATGGGATCGGCAGGAGATCGTGGTCCATGGAGAGGACAATTCTTGTAATGCTATTACATCCTTCGAGGAAGTTGAAAATGACAAAGGCCCGTGGGTGTACCAAGTCATGGACGCAGTGTCAGTTGATAAAATCTCGGAAGGGGAGTGTGTTCCTATGCCCAAGATAGCTGCCGCATCTGTTATGGTAGCTTCAGAGATGATAAGGAATGGATTCTTGCCCGGAAAGGGGTTGGGTGCTTCACTGTAGGGAATCATACAGCCAGTGTCTCTTCCCAGAAATCTGGACACTTTCGGGCTAGGTTTCAAACCCAATACTGCTGACATAAGGAGAGCCAAAAAGATGAAAAAGAGAGTGTGGACCCTACCAAAACCCATTCCTCGCCTTTCCCGTTCCTTCGTCCGGCCTGGTACTAAACAACGCCCAGCAACCGCACTACCAAATTCCATGGTGACAGAACCTGACAAAGAGCTGATCGAAAAGTTTGAAAGGGTGTTCAATGAAGTGAATATGGTGGAACCAGGCGAAGGTCCGAGTAAAGTTGATGTGCAGTTCGTGGGGTCTCAAGCCAAGCTCAATAACTGGGAAGCTACTCCTCTTCCAACTCGGAAGGAGTCTTGGTAGTTAGCTTTGGATTTTCCTTTGAGTATTAGATCTGGATTATTTCCAGGGTTGTAATTCAGATTTCTATGTTCCGTCCATTTGGATGAGTTAAACTTTGTGATTTTTATAATTTTAATGAAATGCAATTTCCTTTTCTCTTCACTTCTGATAGCCTTCATTTTGTTTTCTTTTCTCTCTTGTACAGTCCCTTTTATGCTGGTTTCAATGATGTGTCATGCATGAGGAGTCTCCGGCCTAGTCTTGATATTCCATATGAAATAGTAATACAAGAAATTGAGTGTGATGGCGAGGGTGAATACAATGACGAGGAAGCTTTGGAAGAAATCAGTAAAGAGTTATATCAATTTAAGCAAAAACCCAAACCTAACTTGAATGACACAGAGGCAATCAATCTAGGGGATCAGGAAAATGTTCGAGAAACAAAAATAAGTGTCCATTTGGAAGCCTCGCTCAGAGAGGAGATAATTAAATTGTTGTGTGAGTACAAAGATGTGTTTGCATGGTCATATGATGATATGCCGGGTCTAAGCACCGATCTGGTAGTCCACAAATTGCCCATTCACCGGAATGCCCCCCTGTCAAGCAAAAGTTGAGGAAATTCAAAACAGATATCAGTGTGAAAATTAAGGAAGAGGTTACTAAGCAATTTGAGGCGAAGGTCATACGGGTTACCCGATATCCTACCTGGTTAGCTAATGTGGTACCGGTACCAAAAAAAGATGCGAAGACCAGAGTATGTGTTGATTACCGTGATCTCAATAAGGCGAGCCCAAAGGACAACTTCCCACTCCCAAACATCCATATATTGATTGACAATTGTGCCAAACATGAGATTGGTTCCTTCGTGGATTGTTATGCGGGCTATCACCAGATTTTGATGGATGAGGAGGATGCGGAAAAGACGGCCTTCATCACGCCATGGGGAACCTATTGTTACAGGGTCATGCCATTTGGGTTGAAGAACGCAGGAGCAACGTATATGAGGGCAATGACTACCATGTTCCATGACATGATACATCAGGAAATCGAGGTCTATGTGGACGATGTGATCATAAAGTCGAGGAAACAATGTGACCATGTTCGGGATTTGAGGAAATTCTTCCAGAGACTCCGCAGGTACAACCTCAAGCTTAATCCAGCAAAGTGTGTGTTTGGAGTCCCGTCGGGGAAGTTGTTGGGATTTGTGGTGAGTCGGCGTGGTATTGAATTAGACCCGTCTAAGATTAAAGCCATCCAGGAGCTACCGCCACCAAGGAACAAGAAGGATGTGATGAGTTTGCTTGGGAGGTTGAATTACATCAGCAGGTTCATTGCCCAGCTTACAACTACTTGTGAGCCCATTTTCAAGCTGCTAAAGAAAGATGCTGTGGTCAGATGGACAGACGAATGTCAAGCAGCATTTGACAAGATTAAGAAGTATTTGGCTAGTCCACCTGTGTTGGTCCCGCCAGAGCCAGGAAGGCCCTTGATCCTTTACCTGACTGTGTTGGACAATCCTTTTGGTTGTGTACTGGGGCAGCATGACATCACAGGAAGGAAGGAGCAGGCGATTTACTACCTCAGCAAAAAGTTCACATCATATGAGGTAAAATACTCTCAACTCGAGAGGACGTGCTGTGCTTTAACTTGGGTAGCGCAAAAGTTAAAACATTACTTGTCAGCATATACTGCCTATCTCATCTCTCGATTGGACCCTTTGAAGTATATTTTTCAAAAGCCCATGCCCACAGGGAGGCTAGCAAAATGGCAAATCCTGCTTACGGAATTTTATATTGTCTACGTGACTCGGACTGCAATGAAAGCACAGGCGTTGGCTGATCATCTAGCTGAGAATCCCGTTGATGATGAATATGAGCCTTTGAATACATACTTCCCGGACGAGGAGATAATGCATGTTGAAGAATTAGGACAGGTCGAGAAGCCTGGATGGAAACTTTTCTTTGATGGAGCTGCCAATGCCAAGGGTGTCGGAATAGGAGCAGTACTGATTTCTGAGACAGGGCAACATTACCCCGTCACTGCTCAACTTCGTTTCTATTGCACCAACAACATGGTTGAGTATGAAGCATGTATCCTGGGATTGAGGTTGGCAATAGACATGGGTGTCCAGGAAATCTTGGTCATGGGTGACTCGGACCTTCTTGTACACCAGATTCAGGGAGAGTGAGAGACACGAGATTTGAAGTTCATACCATACTGGCAGTGTTTGCATGAACTTCGTCAACGGTTTCAATCAATAGATTTCAAACACATTCCAAGGATGCACAATGAGGTTGCCGACGCTTTGGCCACTTTGGCGTCGATGTTGCATCACCCAGACAAGGCTTACGTGGATCTGTTACAGATTCAGGTTCGAGATCAGCATGCCTATTGTAATGTGGTGGAGGAAGAGTTTGATGGTGAGCCATGGTTCCATGATATAAAAGAATACCTCCGGATGGGAGTATACCCGACACAAGCTACAGGGGAGCAAAAGAGGGCAATTCGACGCTTGGCAAGCGGATTTTTCTTCAGTGGAGGAGTATTGTACAAGAGAACTCCAGATCATGGGTTATTGAGATACATAGATGCCAAACAGGCTACAGTTATCATGGCTGAGGTACATGCGGGAGTTTGTGGACCTCATATGAGCGGATACATATTGGCAAAGAAAATCCTCCGAGCAGGTTATTATTGGCTTACTATGGAACGGGACTGCATCAGCTTCGTGCGCAAATGTCATCAATGTCAGATACACGGAGATTTGATTCATTCTCCACCATTGGAATTGCATACAATATCAGCACCATGGCCGTTTGTTGCCTGGGGAATGAATGTTATTGGTCCGATTGAGCCAGCAGCCTCAAATGGGCATAGATTCATTTTGGTAGCTATTGATTATTTCACTAAATGGGTGGAGGCAAAAACCTTCAAATCCGTGACTAAGAAGGCCGTTGTCGATTTCGTACATTCAAATATCATATGCCGGTTTGGGATCCTGAAGGTAATCATCACAGATAATGGTGCCAATCTCAATAGTCATTTGATGGCCGAGACATGTCAACAGTTTAATATCATGCACCGCAATTCCACTCCATACCGTCCTAAGGCAAATGGGGCAGTCGAGGCAGCTAACAAGAATATCAAGAAAATACTTCGGAAAATGGTAGAAGGGTCAAGGCAATGGCATGAAAAGTTACCTTTTGCTTTGTTAGGCTATCGCACTACTGTCCGCACTTCAGTAGGAGCAACTCCCTACTCATTGGTGTATGGAACCGAAGCAGTAATACCTGCAGAGGTTGAGATCCCGTCCCTCCGAATCATCGCAGAGGAAGAGATTGATGATGATGAATGGGCCAAAACTCGCCTGGAACAACTAAGTTTGATTGATGAGAAGCGACTGGCAGCAGTGTGTCATGGTTAATTGTACCAACGAAGAATGGCAAGAGCATATAACAAGAAAGTGCGTCCGCGGAAGTTCGAAGTAGGACAGTTGGTGCTTAGACGTATCCTACCTCATTGGGCTGAGGCAAAAGGAAAGTTCGCCCCAAACTGGCAAGGGCCATTTGTTGTAACCAGAGTTTTGTCCAATGGCGCTCTATATCTAACGGACGTGGAAGGAAAATATGTAGAAATGGCCATCAATTCTGATGCAGTCAAGAGATATTATGTATGATTTTCTTTATCTTTGGGTACCTGGTTGTATTTGGCATGTTTTGAGATTGAAATGATGAAGGCATTTTGTTCTGCTACCCAAACACTTTATCCTTTGTTATCCCTTTGAGCCTTATTATATTTTCTTT
>NC_031990.1:73184160-73189953 GCF_001879085.1 Nicotiana attenuata
GTGTATCAACTCTGCGGCAAATAGAGGGATGAATTGACCATTATTTGAATTGTGGTCCATGTTTTAACATAGGATTCCCATAGTCTTAGCTTCACGAACACCTGATTTACAATCTGCAACTCAATTGTTCCTCCTTTGTTTTTCTTTTAGTTTTGAGCACTTCACTTCTGTAATTGGCCATTTACCTGCATTTAAGAAGTAAAATTAAAAAGGGCCCTGGAGTTGGATTGCAGACTCGAGCTAGATCTGGGCATTGTTGGAAACTACTCATGTTCGAATCTGGGGTCACTTTTGGGCCAGGCTTGTTAAAAAAAAACGAGTTTGACTTTAGCTCTGACAATTTGTGCCATTATTCAAATCTTCAATCCCATGTTTATGTGCTAGAATAAAATTGGAGGCTTAAGCTAGTTAATCTGTTTTCGGCAGTAGAAAATTCAGAAGTAGGGGTGTTGTTCAATCGCATGTTCTCATACAGTGTTGCATTGAATTGGTAATACAAATGTTTGGTTATGGAGATCGGGCCTACAGGTGGCCCAGTTTGCCTAAAGGGCATCTATTTTGGGTGCGCATGTCCTCACTAAGCAAAAGGCTCGCTTTGGGCCCGAATCCGGACTCCTCCTATGTTTAATTGATTAGGTCCATCAATTAGGGGAGGTGAGCCATAATAGATTACAAATAGTTTATGGCCCTCCCAACGTAATTAATTTTCCCCCTTTTAAAAATTAGAATAGATTGAGGTGCGCCACGCCCAAACAAAATAACAATTGCGCGGCCCTCACTTTGATTAATCTTTGTTTTGATCCTTAGAATCCGAGGCGAGCCATTTAGCGAACTTTCCATGGCCCTCGCAAAGATAATAACGCGTTAGTCACTTTAGGCGCGTTTTTAATAATATTACTTTCCTAAACTCGGGTGCACATTTATGTGACCCAAATCCAAATCTCAACGGAGTCAAAATGTGTTGACAACTACGGGTGCACTGGTGCGACGTGGTTCGAAACGCATTTTCATGACGTTGCAATTCTTATTAAAAAGACATAAAATAAAAGCGGTTAAAATAAAAGGCACATAGGTTAGAATATGTTTTAAAATAAGATAAAAGCAAATACAACAGTTGAGCGACCGTGCTAGAACCACGAACCCGGGAATGCCTAATACCTTTTCCCGGGTTAACAGAATTCCTTACTCAGAGTTCTGGTTCGCGGACCGTTAACAGAGTCATAATTTCCTCGGATCGGGGTTCAACCGGTGACTTGGGACACCATTAATCTCCCAAGTGGCGACTCTGAATATTAATAATAAATCCCGTTCCGACTGTCCTTTAAATGGAAAAACTCCCTTATACATTTATCCTTCAGGGTAGGTGTGTGAAAAAGGAGGTGTGACAGCTCTGGCGACTCTGCTGGGGACACAAACCCAGAACTTCGGTTCAGGGTTTAAGAATTCGAGCTTAGAATAATTGATACTGATTGGTCTTAGGGGGACACACCCTTACGTCCCGCTTCGGGTTACGAGGCAAGCTGGTAGGAAGCAGCTTATACCCAGGGTCGACAAGATGAGTCATTTCCGAGCTGACTTCCAAGAGAATGATAGTCCTTACAAATGCCAAGCTCAACATATGTGGCACTGCAAGATCATAATGGGGAGAGATACCATCGAGCCAGACAAGTATCATGCTGGTTGCGCTCCTTTCTACTCAGGTTGGTTGGAAGACAATCATGATGGTCTGGGCCAGCCAGGGTTTGCTCGAGGTCACAGGATTATAGATGAAAGGGCCGAGGCACAGGTCAAATACAACCAATTGCACAAAAGAATCCGGGAGTACGAAAGCGAGCACCGTGAGATACAAGAATCTAACCAGAAGCTAATTGAGGAATGGAAGGACATGACTGTCAGTGCTAACAAGCGACTGGGATACTTGGAGCGAGGCATAGTGGAGTTAGAGAGAAAGTTTCTCAAGAGAGTCGAAGACTGCCAAAATGCTGAAGGAACAGAAGGCGGATATCTGGCCAGGGCCTACCTATTGCTGGGACTTCGCGAGTTGGGGAAGCAGTTTGAAGGAGCCAAGGATGCCGAATCTGGGGAGGGTCCTTCTGGGACCAAATAGATAGGAGTTTATCTTTTCGCTTTATAAAATGTAATAAGGCCAACAACCATTAGTGATTTTATTTCTTGCTTATTTAGTGTCGTTTTGGGATTCGTCTATTTTTATCAATAAAATGAAGCATTTAGCATTCTAAGTTCTCCAATTCAACTTGTCGCTAGGCCTACCTCGGGCACACAGAGGTCCCCAAATTAGGACACGATTTACATTCCCGCACTATGTGTTTAAATATTGCAATACTTCCTATAATCCTCACTAACTTGGTTACCTTTTTGTTTTATTTTTGTTTTGTTATTCCCCTCCCCAAAGATTAGTTCGTGCACTCTGGCAACATCATCCTATTCCACGAGATCCAGGGGCCCTCCACCCACTCCTCCTCTTAGTCCTGTCAAAAACAAGAACAAAGGCAAGATGGAAGATTTGAACAACGTCAGAAAGGAGAATTCAACTGAACGGGTAGAGGCCACTAATGGTCATGGTACTCAGGAAAATGTATCCCAACTTGAACAGAAATTGCTGAAATTCCAGGAAGAGCTTGACCAGGTTCGAAATCTGGCAAGCTTGTCATTTTCCCTCAACACCCTGGATGTCACCTTTCCCAATACTCAATACCCTACACCACCTCAAAACGTCCCGAAGCAACAGAATCATCCCGCTCCATCTACTATTCCACCAAAGACCCAATGCAACACCTGCCATACCTCAAACAACACCCCGTTACCCATCCCATAACTCCAAAACTCCACAAATGACCACTTCCACACCCACCATAACACCCCTATATACGTGGAGACCATGCCACACTCCACCCAACCCATCTCAAGCACACCCGAGTCTGATGATAAAGACTTGCTCATCAGGAACCTGGCTGAGGAATTTAAGAAATTGACTAGCCGGATTCAGGGCATTGAAGGAAATAAGGGAATTGAGGGGTTGAACTATGAAGATCTTTGCATACAGCCCGATGTCGAACTGCCCGAGGGGTACAAACCTCCCAAGTTCGAAATGTTTGACGGTACAGGCGATCAAGGGTCCATTTGAGGACGTATTGTGACAAGCTGGTTGGAGTGGGGAAAAATGAGAGAATCCACATGAAGTTGTTCATGAGGAGTCTGAAAGGAGATGCGTTGTCTTGGTACATTAGCCAAGATTTAAAGAAGTGGTCAAGCTGGGTAGGCATGGCGTCCGACTTTATGGGCAGGTTCAGGTTTAATACAGAGAATGCGCCGGATGTGTTCTATATTCAGAATCTAAAGAAGAAGCCTACAGAAACATTTCACGAGTATGCTAATCGCTGGAGGTCCGAAGCTGCTAAGGTCAGACCTGCCTTAGAGGAGGAACAGATGAACAAATTCTTTGTCCGGGCCCAAGACCCGCAATACTACGAACGACTAATGATGATCGAGAGCCACAAATTTTCCGACATTATCAAACTGGGTGAAAGGATTGAAGAGGGTATCAAAAGCGGTATGGTCACAAACTTCGAGGCCTTGCAAGCCACAAATAAGGCCTTGCATTCTGGTGGTGTGTCTAAAAAGAGGGACGTAGGAGCCATGATGGTTGCACAAAGGACCAAATCTCCCATCAAGTACCAAACTTATCCAACACCTCCACTTACATATCAGCCCACTCCGAACTACCAGGCACCCTCACCGCCCACTTATCAATCACCTCCGCCTCCCATATATCAGCCTACTTTGCCCAGATATTCCCAACCCGCACATGTCTACCAAACTTACAATGCTCAACCATCCCACTATCAATCACCTCCTGCACGTCAGAATTTCCCTAGATCCCGACCAAATTTGATCACAGACCTCCCAAATAATATACAACCATCGCTGAACCTATTGACTAGTTGTACAAGAGACTCAAAGCCGCTGGTTATGTCGCTCCCATCCCTGCTACCACTCTTGAGAACCCTTCTCAGTGGGTCAACCCAAACAAATCCTGTGCATACCACTCCGGCATGAAAGGGCACACTATCAACGAATGTCGTTCTTTGAAAGACAACATCCAGTCTCTGATCGATAATAAGATTATTGTGGCAATGGAACCTGCTCCAAATGTCTGCAACAACCCTCTACCAGACCATAAAGGCGGGGGTATTCACATGATTGAAGTAGAGGATGATTGGGATCCCGAGGGATCCATAGGGTTGATCGCGGAAGGCAATGATCCAAAGAAGACAACAGTTACTCTCAACCCCATCATAGTCCAAATCCAACCATCCGAGGTTACTGAGGTAGATGTGTCTATCCCTCTTGAGTTTGAAGCAGCGCCATCAACAAAAGCACCAGCCCTTGAGGTTGCAGTTTTGCCACCCAAAGAGCATGTCCCATTCGAAGTAAAGGTGGCCGCACCGATCCCAGTGGCAGTGTCCACCATGCCGTCATTCCATACAAAAGCTATACCCTGGGATTACACAGCCGAGGCTAGGAGAAAAGGCAAGGTCAGGATCGAAGAGACTGTTGCAGCACAGGGTATGACAAGAGCTGGGAGAGTCTATACCCCGGAATACCTAGCTGAGTCCAGCAAGCAGGCCTCCAACCGGCCACTCAGCATTGAGACGGGTCCAGACGATCTTTGGAGGAAAATATAGGCCAAGGAGTATTCGGTCATCGACCAGCTAAACAAAACACAAGCACAAATATCTATCCTCTCATTACTGCAGAATTCCAAAAAACACAAAAATGCTCTGTTGAAGGTGCTGAGTGAAGCCTACGTGCCAAGCAACATCACTGGCGGGGAAATGGCTAATATGGTGGGACAGGTATTAGAAAGCCATAAAATCACCTTCTATGAGGACGAGCTGCCACCTGAAGGGCTGGGTCACAACAAAGCCTTGCACATCACAGTGCAATATGAAGACTATTTCATCACCAGGATCCTGGTTGACGAGGGTTCCAGCCTTAACATCTATCCTCTGGTGACACTCAAGAAGTTGGGCAAAGGGCTGCATGAGATAAAAGAAGGAGCAATCAATGTGAAAGCCTTTGATGGGTCTTAGAGGTCCACCGTTGAGGAGACTAATCTATGCTTGCAAATGGGGCCAACCTGGTTCGATGTTGATTTCCAGGTGATAGATGTGCCAGCATCTTACAACCTGCTGTTAGGACGGCCATGGATTCACGCTGCCGGGGTCGTAGCATCAACACTGCACCAAGCAGTAAAGTTTGAATGGAATCACCAGGAGGTGATCATTCACGGCGACGGTAGCAACCCCATATACAGTCGCCAGACCATTCCAGCGATCGGAGGGAAAAGAAAGCTGGGCGGAGAAACCTACCACCATATCGAGCGGATCAATGCTGTCGACAAAGCAATTGGTGGGATAACAGGATCGAGAGTATATTGAATTGGAGTGGGTACGATCCTGGCAAAGGACTCGGCAAAAACCTCCAAGGAATCGCTAAACCCATAACACTCAAGAAACACGACACCACTTTCGACTTGGGGTACGAATACACCTGGGAAGAGTTCAACAACTGGTCGCCACCATGGCGCGGTCCTTACTACCCACTAGAGCAGCCGATACCGCATTTGGAGCAGACTTTCCAACAGGTTGACATCGTCTATGGAACGGACAAAGAAGAACCGCTCGCAGCAGTGAAAAACTTGTTTTTAGAGGACAATGACATGGATTGCTGTGTTATTCTCGAGGAGGAGGGGGAGGAAGGCCCTTCCAT